>NC_081436.1:44866158-45240602 GCF_949786415.1 Peromyscus eremicus | reverse complement strand
AGAGCTTTGTGACCCTGAGCACTCCCTGCTATTTTACACTCCTATAGCTTCCAGCTTCCCCCAAATCAACTGTCACATCTTCCCAGCCTCTTAATGGTGAAATCTGCATCATAATGGTTAAAATAAATCGTTTTGTTGTTCTTAAGAAAGGTTCTAGCCTGGCATGGTGATACACACCTTTAATCCCAGCAGAGATTAAATCTCAGGAGGCAGAGGCAGACGGATCTCTGAATTTGAGGCCAGGATAGCCAGAGTTACACAGAGAAACTGTTGAGAGGAGAGAGAGAGAGAGAGAGAGAGAGAGAGAGAGAGAGAGAGAGAGAGAGAGAGAGAGAGAGAGAGAGAGAGAGAGAGGAGAGAGAGAGAGAGAGGAGAGAGAGAGAGAGAGAGAGAGAGAGAGGAGAGAGAGAGAGAGAGAGGAGAGAGAGAGAGAGAGAGAGAGAGAGAGAGAGAGAGAGAGAGAGAGAGAGAGAGAGGAGAGAGAGAGAGAGAGAGAGAGAGAGAGAGAGAGAGAGAGAGAGAGAGAGAATCTCACTCACTTAGCACAGGTTAGCCTGGACTATGTAACTTGAGGCTGCAATTGAAGTCCCGATCTTTATGCTGTCATCACTCAAGTGCTGAGATCACGGACATTCTCCACCACACCCAGCTTTAAAAGAAAGCCTTACTGAAACTCTACAGTGGGGCGTGACTTCCTATTATTAAACAGGAATCTACACATAGTGAATCCGGGCTGTCCATGGTGATGTCTCCGATGAAGTCAGTGTTCGGATTCACCCCATGTTCTTATAACCAGTCAACACTTGTATTGCCTATATCAGACCTATCATCAAAGAGGCAGAATTCAATACTTGTCTTGTTTTTTGAGACATGGTCTCACTCTAAATACACTAAGAATATATGATTTTTTTTAAAAGTTGTTTTTGCCACCAGCTTTTCTTTATCCTTCTTTGCCTTGCTCTATGTTCCAAGATCCTAGATTCTACGGATTAAATGATGGCATGCGGGCTTCCTGGACTCTGGCTTCCATTTGTGTGTAGCTCCCTGGAAACATTAACGGGGGATGTCAGAGCAGTGGTGGAACATCGGTCAGTGCTCTTAACTGCGGAGCCATCTCTCTCCTCTCTTTTCCGTCCCTTCTTCCTTCTATCTATTTATTTTATTTTTTATCCTGGCACTAGGAGAGAGAGATGGCTCAGTCGTTAAGAGCACTGACTGATGTTCCAGAGGACCCGGGTTCAATTCCCAGCACCCACACGAATGCACCTGGCCATCAGGTGTCCGATGACGATGATGACGACCCCCCCAAAAAAGGCACCATGTGATCCCTCTCTCCTCTCTTTCCAAGCGGTTAGGTACAAACAGCAAGAAGCACCGCCTCCTTGTGGTCTATAGCCCAAGGTTATGGGTGGAGCAAATACTACTACTACTACACAGTGGTCTGAGCTTAATCCCAGCTGGGATTCTCCCAGTTCCAGAGCTACTTGTCTCTGCTGCCTCCTAAGCCTGGGGGTGGTAACAGCTTCCTGCTGCTAAGATCTGGGTATGTGTTGACTTTTTCAGACCAGCCCCCTCCTGTCTTAAACTATTCAAGTAGGTGTCACCTCTCCTGGTGAGTCAACAGTGGGATGGGGCTCACATGCAGAGACCTTGTTCAGGTAACAAGAATGTCCCCACATTAAGCACTGTCTAGTGAATCCTTCAAGGATGACACCTGTATCCTAGAACTGGGACCAATATTCTCTTAATTGCCCTTCTGGATTTTATGAGTGCTGTCTAATGCTACTGTTAGACGTGGAACAAATGCAAAAGCAAACATGACATATAGCATAGAACTTCAATAACCAAAGGTATCTAAGATTGAAATTTAAGAGACCGAGAAAAATGGGTGTGGTGACACTGGGCATGGGTATGGTCATCTCAGCATGCAAGGTGAGCATATTGCAAATTCAAGGCCAGCTTGGTGACAGAATGCAGTTCTGTCCCCCAAACTAAACTCAAACAAAATGAAACATTGACAAAACTCAAACCCAAGAAGCCAGCAGTGTCAAAACTCCCACTCTAGCATTATTTAGAAACAAGGTGGCACCAACCTTCCATGTTTAAGCAGGAGTCACTCTAAATGTACCCCAACTACTTTGTGCCCCAACTACTTTCCCCACCAAGGAAAACAAATTTCTGCACAAGTGGAAAGAGAGAACAAGGTCTCTGTATGTGAATTCCCATCCCCTTGTTGACTCACCAGCACAGGTGATACCCGCATGAATAGAGGATGTCTGTGTGGTAAGTCTGGGGTTATTTTCGGAGCCATCATTATCTCAGCTGGAAAATCCTAGGGCAGCTATTTGCAAACCAAATGGAGTTCAATTAATGGATCAAGAGCAAAGGGACAAGACCTGTATTTTGAGAGTCAACATTAGCAAAAATCCTCGAGCACCCAGATGGCCAAGTTCAGCCTCTCCAAAAGCTCATACAAGCAGGGAAACTGAAAATTTCCTGGAGTGGGGTACTTGCAATACAGGAATGAACTAAAATGAACTGTGGACCTGTGGACCTGAATATCGATGAAATCATGGAATCTTGCTTTGTGCGACCTCTGAACTTTTTCTTAAGGCAAGCCAGAGATCGTTTTTTTAGCTAGTGCTCTGTTGTTACAGAATTCTTACTAATTTATATCTCGCTGATTAAAAATGTATGCTAATTAGTGCGAATGCTAAAGTTTATCTATGAAGGAAACAGATTTTCTTAAGAAATACAGGGCTCTGCTCTGAAATGTTTTTAAGCTCATTAAATTGAACCTATCATGCACTTGCTGTCTAGACAAGTATGTAAATTATGCTAAGATTCTTGTTGAACAAAGCACAGGGTGGCTTGGTCATTCATGTTAACCTCTCCGGCAAAGTAGGTCTAAACTCAGGGGAGGAGGAGAGGGGCAGTATTTCAATATGCATTGGAAAGGCAGGCAGCCGTGAATACATGGAGGAAGTTATATAATATATATAATATAATAGAGGGAGTTATAATCTAAAGGGGCACAGAGGATGCCAGCTGCATGACCCAGAACCTCCAGAGAGGATTAGGCCTGAAAGTCAGAGTCCTCATGCATTCTGTATGCTAAATGTTGGGACTTTCAGAACAATGGCAGCCAGGTAACCTCTCACTCTCCATTCCCCGTCCACACCCAAAGAAAGAGTGGATGATTCATTCTGGAGTAAATGAATAGACCCAGGAAAAGATCTAAACACCACACGTCAGAATCAGAAGTAACTTCTTCCTATGGGAAGCTTGCCCAGCGATAACTACAACTCTACTGAGACTCACATAGGCTTTAATAGACTGCTTAGTCTCCTTCCATCTAAATAATGAACAGATAACAAGGGATCAGCAGACAGTTGAGGAATGCCTCCAACAGGGAAGATGAAAATGCCTCCAAAGCAAGCAAGCAATCAAGCAACAGAAATAAGAGCAAAGAGCCCAGTAAAAAATCAGCTAATTAACAGTCTCCAAGTGCTAGCAGAGATTGTGATGTCTACAAAACAAGAAGAAAATTCTATGAAAAGGGAACATCAGACCACGGAAAGAGCTGCACTCTGATAGCTGAAATGTAAACAAAGTGTTCTCAAAAGAAATGTAAAAACCAGTTTTAAACAAATGTGACAGAGCAACAGAGAATCACCTAGAAAACAAACGTAAGCAGGAATTCCAGCATCCTTCCAGCAGGAGATGTAGAGAGACCACTGTCAGAAGAGAGAGGGAGACATTAGCAACTGACTAATGGCAACAGATTCCTAGGATTTCAGATGTGAACTGCTAGACAGGCCTGCACATAGGTCATAAAATAAATGATGAATAACCACTATTAAAAAATAAATCTTTTAATTCTAATTTATTTTAAATTGCCTGTTTTTATTATTATCACCATTTTTGTACGTATGTGGTGTCTGTGTGCACAGGTGTTTGTGTGAATGTGAACCTGAATATTCATCCATGTATATCATATGTGTAGAGACCAGAGGTCAATGTCAGATGCCTTCATCTATTACTCTCCACATCATTTTCCCCTATTATTTTATTTTTATATAAACAGCCACACTTACATTTGATGCATTCCCCTTTCTTTCCTCCAGCAACAAAACAGTTCACTGGGCTTTGTCTAGGTGATAAGCAAGTCGGTAGATAGGCAAGCTGGTAGATCGGTGATATGCTGGTAAGATAGATGAATACACAGGACCAAAATGGTAGTTTTGGTGGTAACGTGCCTAATTTTAGGTCAAATATGTTACCTTTCAACAATAAAATACCAATGGTTTTGAAGTAGGCATCTTGATATTTCACCCAGACTGGTCTCCAGTTCTTGAACTCAAATAATCCCCCTGCTTCAAATTCTTTTATAGCTGGGACTGTGGTGTTGTGTTTTAAAGATAGCGAATTAGTGCAGCCCAGGCCTTGGCGGGTAGAGCCTAGAGGCACTGTGGAGAGTTTTATTAGTGGTGAAGGGGAGAGGGAGAAGTGGGAGGGAGGAGAGGGGAAGAGGGGGAGAGGGGAAGGGGGTGCTGAGGAGAGAAGAAGAAAAGGTGGGTAGGGCCCCAACTTTTATGAGGAGACTTTACGCATGCGCAGAGAGACCACGTAGCAATGAAGGCATGACCCTGAGTTGGCCAAGGTATTGCCTGCATATTGGCCAGGTCCCCAAGGGGTGGGTCTGAAAGCTAACAGACTGCAGACATAAATGAGTGAATTTTACCTTTAGACGTTAAATATTTAACTTATTCTTCAAGCTGCAATTGAAAAATTGTAACATCAACTCTTTTTCTTTTATTAAAAATAGATTTTTTTCCCACACAATATGTTCTGCTTATGGTTTCCCCTCCCCCTACTCCTCCCAGTTCCTCCCTACTTCCCCTCCCATCTGGCTCCACACCCTTTCTGTCTCTAGTCAGAAAACAAACAGGCATCTAAGGAACAGTAATGAAATACAATCAGATAAAACAAAAACAACAAGTTGGAATAGGTCAAAACAAGCAAGCAAGAAAAAGAGTCAAAGAAAAAGAACATTGACTCTTACGATATATGTGGCCAAGGAAAAGGGATTCCGCTAGCATGCATCAGGAAGATTCTAGATCTAGATCTTGAAAAACCTTCTTCTCCACAGATACAAAAACCCCTTTGTTAGTAACACCCGGACCTATAACTGAAGAATATTAAGAAATATTTGTTTTGATTTTAAGATAAAGAGGAAAACTGACACAAATGTCACTAAAGAGCTAGGGGATCGAACAAAGAAATGCTGAATATTTAAAGTGGCCAGAAGGCGTCCCTTAGGAAGTGGGGTGGGGTGTGCAGTGGAGAGCAGAGGGAAGGAGGAAGTCCTAGACTGACGACTTGGGATTTAATTTTATTCTTTGTATTGGGGATCAGACTGAGGTCCTCATATATACCGGGGCAAGCAACCTACTTTCGGGCCATGTCCCTAGGTCTTTCTTAAGTCTTCTGTTCTGAGACAGGGTCTCCTTTAAGCTGCTAAGGTTAGCCTCGAACTCATTCCGTAGCTCAGATAGGCCTTGCAATTGTGATCCTTTCCCGTCAGCCTTCCAAGTAGCTGAGATTACAGGCCTGTGCTACCGAGCCTAGCTGAGGACTTGGAATTTGACACATAGATAATACTTAAGTTCTTCAGAGACTATGAGTTGAGAAATTAGAACATAGATCCTTGCAAAAAGTCAGCAATTTCAGCAACCTTAAAAAACTCTGTGAAAGAATGTTTTCTTATGAAATAAATCTCTGTCCAACAGCTTGGGGACATGACCTGGAAAGTTCTCTGATCTCTGAGCAAAGAGGAAGAAATAAAAAGAAAACAACAGCAACAACATAACAGAGCTCCTCTGCGTTCCTTGTACCCGGCGATGACATTTTGACTTAAATCTATATTATGACATTGTTGAACTAATAGAAGCCCAAGACTGTCAACATTAAGCCACCCAGTCATCACAAACCACTCTACATGGCTTGAATGTCGAGCCGTGTTTTCCAGAAAACATCACTGTTTATATGGGCAGATAAAAAAGAGTATCTTAGACTGCGAACACCAGAATTCTAATACAGTTCTGGATTCCGGGGAGTCTAAGGTCAAGGATCTCGCTGATTTGGTGTGTAGTGTATATCTGCTCTTCATAGATAAGGGCTAGCATGTGCTGTCATGCAGCAGCAGGAGTGAATCAGCTCCTTGAAAACTTTTTTTATGGGCATTAATCTCAATCATTAATCATCCATTCACTTCACAAAAGCTCCATATCTTAATGATATTACACAGATTAGGCTTCATTGTATAAATTTGCGGGAGATAAGCATTTAAGAGCTATGCCCCTGATCCCTCAAAATCCATGCCTTTTTTAGGTACAAAGAATACTCTTTCTATCCCAGTAGTCTCCCAAATCGTAACTTGTTCTAGCATCAACTTAAAATTTGAAGTCAGAAGTCTTATCTAGATATCCAACTCAGACTCGCGGGAGGTGAAGACTTGTTCTATCCTAAGATAAGTTCCCCTCCAACTTTGAGACAGTGAAATCAAGCAAGACCCATGTTTGCAAAACACAGTGGTAGAGCAGGCTTAGGATAAATACCCCTGTTCCAGACGGGAGAACCTGGGAAGGAAAAGGATAGTACCAGGTCCTACTCAAATCCAAACCCAGCAAGCTAACATTATATCATAAGCCTTCAGGATATCTTTGACTCAGAGCCCTCCTCTCCTTACATAGTCAGTTGGGGTTTGGGTCCCCAGTCTCCAGGTGACCCTATCTCCCATGGCTTTCCTGAAACAGACCAGATGGAAGGTCTTAGGAGTTGAAGTCACTTGCCTATAGCTTTCCTAGGATGGATTTGCATGCTGGTAAGTGGGCTGGTTTGTAATCTCCATGATTGCTATGCCTTTATGACCTCATTGAAAATTGTCTTAGTAGGAGGTCTCTTCAGTGGCCTTACCCTGTGGCTTGGATCCTAGAACTTTACAATGGGTCCTTTGAAATGGAGGTGGTGGTGGCCATGGGTTCATAGTGTATACACCAGTGTAGATGCAGAACCACAGAAACTCGAGTATCATCTGGGGCAATCAGGAGCATTGGATCATAATTGTGCGAGGAACACAGCTTTGTCATTGTTCTGTTCTCAAGGCCTCGACAATCTGGGCCTACAAAGTGCAAGACAGCTCCAAAGAGGAGCTTAAATGTCTCTGAGGCCATCTTTTAACTGTCTTATTGAGTAGTATCTGGCTTTCATCTATCTATACCAGCCTCCTTAATAAAAGTTCACTTGGCCATGCCCTCTGTATTCTTCCTGAACACATTCTTTCAATCTTACAACACAGCTAGATTGAGAATTTTCAATGTATTTAAATTATCTTTTCCTTTCGGTTCTACATTTCATCCTTAATTTCTTTCTTTCTTCTTGTGTTTTAACTACAAGCAGTCAAGAGAAGGCCTGACTCAGCACTTTGTTCAGGTATTTCTTCTATCAAATATTTTAGTTCATCACTCAAAACACTTCTACAAGACAGTAGGATAAGAACCCAACTCAGCTGATTTCCTTGACACTTTTTTTTTTTTGTTTTTTGAGACAGGGTTTCTCTGTGTAGCTTTGTGCCTTTCCTGGGACTCACTTGGTAGCCCAGGCTGGCCTCGAACTCACAGAGATCCGCCTGGCTCTGCCTCCCGAGTGCTGGGATTAAAGGCGTGCGCCACCACCGCCCGGCTCCTTGACACTTTTTAAGTCTCTTTTCAAAGGACACTAGTCCTATTCATGAGGGACTGACCTTAAACTTAATTATTTTCTATAGCCTCCACCTCTTTTTTTTTTAAAAAAAAAAAAACACAATGCTTTGTTAATTCTTTGAGATACAAAAATACATAAACTATATTTTGATACACTGATGGGGATGTCGTTCTGTATGCTATGAATATGTGTTGCTCTGATTGGTTGATAAATAAAGCTGTTTGGCCAATGGTGAGTCAGAATAAGGTTAGGTGGGACATTTCAACTAGAGAGAGAGGGGAAAGGGGAAAGGCAGAGCTGGGAGATACTGCTAAGACGCAAGATGTAAAGTACTGGTAAGCCACAAGCCACTTGGCAAAGTATAGATTTAGAGAAATGGGTTAATTTAAGATATCTAGGGAGAAGCCGAAGCCATTAGGCCATATAGTTTAAAAATAATATAAGCCTCTGTGTGTTTATTTGGGTCTGAGCAGCTTCAGGACTGGGCAGGACACAGGAAAACTTTCAGCTACAACTCACTCCCTACTCTTATCTTTTATTCCTCCCAGATTCATTCTGCCCCTCGCTACCCATTTCCAACATTGTGCCTTTTTTGTTTTAGAACCCACCAAGTCCTAGTTGTGCTGCCCACATGCTTATGAGTATGAGCCCACTGGAGTGTGGTCAAACTGCACCTTTAATGAAAACCAATTCTCCCACTCCCAGAAGCTCTCAATTGTCAATAATTTCCTCAGTTAGGGAGTTGGGTTTCATGATCTACCTTTTCCTCTATGCCAGAATATTGACTGACTTGATTTTGTACAGGGCTTAAGCAGGAAACCATAGATGCTGTAAGTTCATGATTGCAATGGTGGTACTATTATATCCAGATTATACCCTCTCACTCTGGATTTCCCCAGCCTCTGACTTAACAGTCTATCAGCCCCTGTTCCTGAGGCTTGGGGAGTGGTAGGGATTTAGCTGTCTTCTGTATGGTTGAACAATCTATATCCCACCTTCTAATACTACTGAATGGAAGATTAGGTTTCAACATCAGACCCTGGAAGGCATACAAATATTGTATATTTAAAGAACTTGAGAACAGGGAAAGTAGTAAGAAAGAATAAATGATAATATTGGAATTTATAATCTATGCTTTCTAATTTCAAATTGTGTTTTATCCCCCTGTGATACAGCATATAGTTCATGTGGATAAACTTTTCACATTAGGATAAATTTGAAATTTCATATTTCATTTCATATAGCATAGTTACACATTGATTTTACATTCTTCTCCTGTTTTCAGAAGTAATGTAAATCAGAATCTCTGAGCAATAGATCCCTTTATGAAGCAACCATTAAGTGTCCAATCAAGAATAAAAAAAAGTAAGAAAATATGTATTTGGTGAGCCTCTTTATAGGGAAGTCATCTTGAGGAGAAAAGATAGATGTAAGTGTCTCATGAATCTTCATTATGAATGCAATTAAGGAGGAAAATTGTCAACAATATTCAAAGTTTAATGAGTATAGTGGGGAGTTCTACATAAGGTACAGGGTAAGGAGGAAATAAATTTAAGCCAATAAAATGCTCATTCTTCTGCTGGTAGTCACTAAAATGTTATTTGTCTATAAATATGGAGCTAAAGTATTTGGGATCATCCAAAATTCTAACTGAAAGCAACCTCAGAGAGCCAGGACTAGGAAGTGATTCAGGTTGATAACCAAACCCAAACTCTGTTCTGTTTTGACTCTCACCAGAGAAAAGAACCATGGGAAATAAGGAGGTTTAATTAGCCATAAAACGACAGGGGAACCATTCAGGGAAACCACAGGTTATTTATGTTCAGCCCAGAGGAAAGGGAGTTGGCAAGGCAAAATGCTACATACTGGCCACTTTGGAAAGGCTCTCCCCTTGCTAGAAAGACCAGCTCCATCTTTCTTACGTGAAGCACTTCAGATGTATTAGCCCATCTTGTATTGATTCCAAACTTATCAAATAACTACTGGTACTTAAATTTCTCATGTAGGTAGTCCACACAGAGAAAAAAGGCAGCAATGTTGGAATAACTTGGTGTTCTGGTATTCCTGCTTATATTTGCATTTGTCTTCCAACACAGCCTGTCCACAATAGGAGCACATCAAGATCCTCCCTTGCAAGCAAGCCTGTTTGCTTGACAAGTGCATTGATCACTTAAGTGGATTCTGGCTATTAGGTTAATGCGAGTCAACCTTTTAGAGATGGATCCATTCTTGCAGGCCTTTAAGTCAAGTTGCTGACTTTCTGTGGTTGAAGTTGAGCTTCTGACTTATGGTGACATCACTGATGGTGCTTTGTGGAAAGAAATCCGAGTGTGTTCTACAGGACTCACTGGATCCCACCTCTCTGAGTCACTGTGCCAAGCAGACATTTCCGGTTGAATCCTGAACGACACTCTCACCAGAGCACCTTGTGTAGAAACACATACTGTTTTCCAAAGCACGTTGAGTATATCTCTTTGTGTTTTACCCATGAAATACACAGTGAACTCTGTTGTGTAGTTCACAAGGTGGTGAACTGACAACTCATAACACTGTGTTGGCACAGCTGTGCACACCCACTACCGGGCTGGTTAATGCATTATCCGAGTTTCAGCAAATTTTCTGTGTATGGGGAGAGAATGGTGCTTTAATCTAGTCCCTCATATTCAAAACTGTCCAGGGAAAGATGTCTTCAAAAGAAAAATTTGAAGAAGTAAGAATGCCCAAAATGGACAGATAAGTATGCTGTTTATCATATATTAGCGAGAACATTCTTAAATAGCTCCTTTGTACTGAACAAACTTCCTGAAACCTCGGGTAGTGGGATGAAAATGCAGAAAGCCTCAGATTTCAAGAACCACGTGGTTCAGGAACTAGGTAGGCACGTAAGAAATAGTTGTCAGTCTTTAAGAAGGTTGCAATAAGTAAACAGAGCTGCGTGGAAGGTGTAGCAAGAGTGATGTCCAGGTGGGGTTCACTTCTGCTGGGGCTTAGACAAGGGCCATTGGGAAGATGACAGGGAGGTGACTGCTGGCCTTACACAAATTGCCTAAGGATTGCTGGAGCATAAAGGCTGGAAATGTAGGGGCCAGTGCTGGGCAATTAGGGACGGTACAAAGCTTACTGGGGCTTTTATACAATACTGAAGAATACAGATATTATTATGCGGGGGGGGGGGGGGGAGCCTGTTTGAACAAATGGATAAACACAGGGTTTCTGACTCCATTGATTAGGAGGATGGGGACTGGAAAAGTTAGCAAACTGCAAACAAAGCATAAGAAAGGATATGGCTCCAAATACTCTGGTGGAGCACAGATGTGGCCGGGATGAGGACACTGGGTGTGAAGGGCAAGCATTAACTATGAAAAGCAGGGGACATATAAAGAGGTAGCATTTGAAAAGAGTATGTTGTCCTCATTGATAGCCACTAGCAGTGAAATTCTTGTGGATTTGGTGCCTGCTGAGTGACCTTTTTCATAGAAAGAGCAGCAATTTTGCCTGCTGTTCTATGGCTGTTTCTATTTGAGAAATTGAGCATTAAAGGTTTTAATGCAAACTGTGAGCGAACTGTGTGTCGCCCACTGAGGGTATCGGTCCCTGAGAGGCTTAGTGGCATTTGTCAATCTGTTCTCATGTTCTGGCACCCAGGGGGCTGTTAACTCCTGGCTGACAGCTCAGGTGAACTGTTCTGCCAGGTGTTGAGGTCGGAGACAAGGGAGGTAATGATTCAGAAACTGGTTTGGTGTCAGCCAAAGCGGGGTGAATATCCCAGCTCTTCTGCTTGTCTTAACTCCCAATCCTCAGCGAAGCTCATAATGTGGGGATGGAGTATGTAGAGGATGGTTAATTGTGTTCAATGATGAGTTCTTGCTTAACTTGATGTAGCTGTGTCAGAACAAAGACTTCTCCAAGCCTGTGTCTAGACACAGAGCCCACACTCTTTGCTCCTTTTCTCTCTTTTACAATAACCCTATGTGCTGACTTCCATGATTATCTTTTAGTGATTGGCTGGGAGTTTAGTGTGTATTTCTTCTATAGTTCAAGGGTTACTTACGGAGAGTGTTTTAAAAAAACAAAACAAAACAAAAAGAAAGATATTTTAGGTTTGATTTTATTGTTAATTTTCTGGCTTCGGCCCACTTTCTGCCAGAGGCTGTTGTTTATATTTATTCTATTTTATGGGGTTTACTACATTCTCTTTGTGGTGTACTCTATGCCCAATTGTATGCGTGTTCTGTGTGTATTTAAGATCAGATGAGATTGCTAGTGTCATGGTGTTATGGTTGTAGACTCCATGCGCATTTAAAATGAAAGCTCATTCTCTAATAGCAAGATGCAAATTTTAGGATACATCTAGGAACCGCTTATTTTGCTATTCAAGCCTTCCATATCTTCATTCATCCTCTGCCTTTCATGTGACTCATCTTGGACTGAGAGTGACATATATTAAATTACCTTACCCTATCACACTTCTGTTTCTCAGCGCTCTTTCTATAGCTTCTGCTATACAAGCTGCTGCTGTATTGTTATTTGGATTGTGTTTAAATCTATCAAATGCTTCTTGCAAATTTTGGACTTCAGCATAAATCAGCCCTGCTTTGTTCTGTTTTCCTGCTCTTCACCCTGCACTGTACCTTGTTGTATATCAAGATTGAAATCTTTGCTCTCTGTTGCTGCTCCTCTGCATTAGTTTAGTGGGCTCCTGCCAGGTCTTGCATTTTGCACTTCCGAGATCACTTTGTGTTAGGAGTTTCTTGTAGTCAGCAGAGTTGTGGTTTGCCAATATTGTATTTCTGATTGGTAATGCTATATTCTTCCGAGCATGTAAATACAATTCTATAAGACATTTGTTTCCTCTTTCTTTTTTTTTCTTCACTAAGGGCAAGTCTCATCCTTATCTCTTTGGTAGCAGTGATTCAGGACCTATCTGGACCTGATGTCCCCGCCTGCACCATGTGTCTCAGCTGGACCCCTATTTTTAGTTCTGCCCTGTTGTTTCTCATATCCCAGCAGGACAGGCTCTGCCTCTCCCACCCAGGATGCTGTGCAGATAATTCATCAGTGGTAGACTTAAACAGCAGTGGTATTAAGCTTTAAAAATCCATTCCCCTCTCTGTATAGACACACATAATGGAATTTCCAGTATTATTAAAGCCTGAGGTTTCTCAAAATAGTCTTGATAATTGATTGACCTCATGCCGTTCATAGGTCATACATGTTACAGCATATAAGTCTACTGCTAGAAAGAACAACAGAAAAAAATTCATGAACTTTTTCTTCAAGTTATTAATAACATCTATGATTTCTGGAAATTTCTATGTCTTCCCAATTTGTTTTTGCTCATAGAGTGTGGACAATAATAACAACACAGATAGCTGTTAGGAGGACTACCATGTGTTAAGATGTCAGACATGAAGCAGGTGATATGAAGGACCTGGCAAGAAATTCTGTAAAGCCCCTAAGTATGAACAATAGAGATGAGAAAGAGCATCCATCCCCTTGACAAAGGAAAAGCTGCTTCTGGACTTCTGCTGCTTAGAGCCCTGCCTGCAGCAGTGTGTGCCCAACTGTAGCCCCCATTTTTCTTATTTTAGGAATGTAAAAGTCTATCTTTAAAATGTGAAATTTCACAATATTCAATGTGACAACTAGTTCGAGTTTATTTAAAATGGTGGGTAGGCTATTAAAAAACAAAACAAAACAAAACACGTACAAGTCACGTATACCTGTAAGCTGTGACTTTGCAATGGCTGGACTAAAGGAATTAATATAAAACATAGTACAAGATGAGCACACCACAGATTGTGAATCCATTGCATCTGAAACCTTGACATTAGATTCTTGGGAGAATGGACTTCTTTGATTAGGTGAGTAGGACCCAAGGGAGGTGGAAATTCGGAGCAATCAGGAAATCAACTGCAGGCCCAGGGAATCAGTGGAAATGGAGGGAGAACCAAATGGGTCAGGGAGGAGGAGGGTTATCAAGGAAGGTCCTCATTCCATCTGTCCTGACTCCTCTCTGGATGCTGCTTGCTGGATCTCTCTTATGAGCAGCCCATCCCTGTGCTGCTCAGAGGACACTGGGAAGGGGGCTGCGGAGGAGGGCAGTGGGGTGTGACAGGTGGTTGGAGCCAGAAGGGCCCTAGCAGCTTCCTTGGAGTGAACTTCTTGGAATGAGAACTAAAGCCTACATGGAGTTAGGAGGCCAAGAGTCCATTTCCTCCGTGTCCCAGTCACTTTGGCTTTCCCCCATCAGAAACTGTGAACCTAGCCAAATACTTCCTATTCGTGGGTGTTGCAGCTGTCCCACACATGTTGTGAAGAATGACCAGTAGAGCTATTTCTATTTTTAGCACTTTAATGTGGATGCAAAGGTCACCAAGAGTTCCCATGTGTTGCCTCAGTTCTGTCTCTCTCTTTCCTCCTCTCTTCTTAATTCTTGTCTTTGATACCTTTTCTACAAGTTGTGTATGGTGTGATCAGATAATTTTGGAGTGAAAAGAGACTATAAGCTTTTACTTCACTTTTGCTGTCCTTCGGAGTGCCCTGAATTAGGGGGAATGTCTATCCTGTGGCATTCAGAGTCACTTATGAACTTCAGAAAAGAGCCCAACAAGCTGAATGATTCCTTTTCTTAACCTCTTATGGATGAGAAGAGCTTTAAGTCTTCTGCCATCTGACCCTCCTAGGCCACTGTTGAGGATGCTGGGGCTCAGGCAGGCAGAGTTGCCTTTTACTAACACGACTAACACTTGTCATGTACACACTCATTGTAGTGCACACTCATTCCAGTGCTAAGCACTTCGTAGGGTTTCCTCATTTAGCCCTCACAAGCTGATATCTATTTTAATTATTCCCATCTTAAAAGTGACAAAAACAAGTTTGAGGAACTTACCTAAAATCCCACAGACTCACAATGAACAAACAAGGAAAGATAATAGGACCCTGATTCCAATTCTCCCACTCTACCTAGAAACTGGGTCATGTGCATTTACATCATGATGATAAAGAATGGAAGAATGGGCGGGATCCTGGATGGAATATCTCCCTCTTTCAATATGTATCTTCCCCATGCTTGGAGGGTGAGAGGACCTTTCAGTCTGTACATGAGAATGATGGAGTCTTTTCAGACGCGAGCACAACTTGGCAAATTCTTTCATAACCTCAGAGGCCAGGAAAGTTTGCCCCATTACCTGTTTTCAGGGTCAGCCAAGGTCATGCTCCTGGTGACATAACACATCTTGAGGGGGATGCTTTTCCGGTCTCTATGGAAGGAGAAGGACTGGGATGACAGAGGGTCTGCAGAGCTGCCCCCTAATCTAGGGGACTCAGGTGGAGGCGTTTCCCATCCAATTTCAGACACAGGTGATCCTTTCTTCACATAAGGCGTGGCTTCTCTCATGTACTTCACTGCGAGAGAGAGAGAGAGAGAGAGAGAGAGAGAGAGAGAGAGAGAGAGAGAGAGAGAGAGAAGAGGCACTTTTAGGAACATCAGGCAGGGTTGGTATAGCACACATACAACAAAAAGTAACATTTATGTGTTGGAGGTAATCAACAGTTGTCTAATTTGACTCAAGACCCACTCAACAGGAAGGAACACATGCCTGATACTGTAAACCCAGCCAACAAGGAGGTAAAATACTCATCTTTATACCAACTGGGTAGTGCAGTTTTCATCCTTTATCAAAGAAGCTTCCTTTTTCAGCTACTACAGAAGGTTACTACAGAGATCTCCAACTTGCCAAAAATGCAGAGAGTAAGTGGGTATCCATCGCCAGTTGGGTCATCTACAACAGAACCCCTAATCTAAGGCTCATGCAACAGTGAAGAAGGGGTGGAGAGACTGTAAGAACCACAGGACCAAGACAACTGCTAGCTAGGGTCATCTATACATGACAGGGAAACTGCACCCATGAATTCTCCACAATGTGGATGTCTTCACAAGACCACACCGATTGAAATATCAATGTGGATGGGCAAAATTCCACATGGGCTTACCCCTAGAATGAAGAGCTGTGTGCAACAATGGCTGCTGAAGGAGGGAGAAGCAATTCTCTCCAGGAATGGGCCCCAGTGAGTTTTCCAGTCTTAGTGGTCAGCCCTGAACATGTATGTAAAACAACGCTAATGGGACTCAGTAGATTTTGTGTGTGTGTGTGTGTGTGTGTGTGTGTGTGTGTGTGTGCCAATAGTAAGTTTAGAACAAGGCCATGAATTTGAAAGTAGGTAGTTGAAAGAACACAGGAGAGTTAGAGAGGGAAGAGGGAGGGATGTGAATGATGTAAATAAATACACTGTATTCATATATAGAATTCTCAAAAAAAAAAAAAAAGAATAGCGAGTTGCATTTCTGGAAAATTTCTGTCTTTGAAAGCAACTTGAATTGGACATGCTGTTAGCACCAAGCCTCTTAAATTCCGAACAAGATTCAGGTTTTCTGTTCCTTTCAACATAATTATCCTATTATTTAAATTATGTATCAACGACAATCTTAGAACTCGCTATTACAGTGTGCTTCAGTTGGAAATTGCGTGTGGCTTTTTTCAATTGTGACAATGTCTATCTTTTCTGATTATAAGTCATATTCTGGAAGAAAGACTGAAAACAAGTAAACAGATGACACGAAGTGTAACCTAGGCTGAAAGACATATAATTTAATGCAGATGTAAGGAATCTAGTAGCCACGCCTCTGCCTGGGATGCTATTATTATGCTCAGAAGGAGGGTACACTTTTCAACTTAAATGGTGTTAAAATCATGTATACAAAGAAATGAATATGAATGTCTATATTCTAGTGGCAAAATCTGTAGTAGCAGAGCCATTATTTTTCAATGCTGAGAGCTAGAAAAATAACAGTTAAATACATTGTAATCTCTATAGATATTAAAGTAAGATTAGATATAGACATGTTGATGGAGTAAGACTTTCAAGATCTATGATTAGTGAAAACACAAAGTAGATAGCACTCTACGTACAATGGCATCTTTGTGTATAAAATCACACACACGCACACATACACACACATATATATATATAAATTTGCGATTTGATATATGTTTATATATAATATATATACTAAAAGATATGCATATTTATATATAACTTCAATTTTTAGATATGAATGTAGCACTAATTCTAATTGGTCTTTTTGTTTGTTTGTTTGTTTGTTTTTGAGACAGTGTTTCTCCATGTAGTTTTGATGCCTGTCCTGGATCTCGCTATGTAGACCAGGCTGGCCTTGAACTCACAGAGATCCTCCTGGCTCTGCCTCCCAAGTGCTGAGATTAAAGTCATGTGCCTCCGCTGTCCAGCCTAATTAGTCTTAATAATAAGAACCTGGAGCCATATCCTGGGGTGAAAGCTGAAAGATCAGAGTAGCAGAACAGCCAGCCACTAGAAAGACTTCTTACCTCTAGCAACCCTCAGCCTGAAAGAGGGACTGAGCTCCTGTCTCCTCCCACCATATATTCCTCTCTCTGCCTAGCCATATCATTTCCTGACTCCATCTCCACAGTGCTGGGATTAAAGGTGTGAGTTTCCAAGTGCTGGGATCAAAGGAGTGTGCCACCACTGCCTGGCTCTGTTTCTCTTTTAGACTAGATCAACCTCATATAGCCAGGTTGGCCTTAAACTTACAGAGATCTATCTGCCTCTAACTCTCGAGTGCTGGGATTAAAGGTGTGTGCCACCACTGCATGGCTTCTGTGGCTAACTAATGGCTTAGCTCTGTACTCTGATCTTCAGACAAACTTTAATTTATTAGATCACAAACAATATATCACCACATATGAACTCCAGAAAATATTGATGTAGTTTGTTTGGGGGAATGGAATGAAAAGTCAACATGATGGACATAGAGTTTTGCTATTCATTTGTGCATTTTTTGATTTAACCATATTCATATATTACTTTTGTAAGATTAAAAAGGGTAACAAGACTAAATACAACATTTAGAAGTTCTACTCTTTCTCATGTTTGCCTAGGTATTCCACAATAATTTGTTTCTCCTAAATTTAAACATTGTTCCTTAGACATCTTTTGAGTTGACTGTGGGAGACTAGCTCTCACTTTCACCCCAGGGTACTCTTGAGGAGGGTGAAGTGAGAAATATTTAGATAGAATAAAGGAGAGATAAACAAAAACACAGAATAGCCTCAGGAGGGCCTGGATCCTTGTCCACCAGTCCCTTCTGTCTCTTCTAAAGGGCTATTTTTAGGAATGTCAATGGGTAGAGCAAAGACTTCTCCCTAGCTCAGCCAAGTGTAGACTCTTCTAATCAACTAGTAACCATGCGTGTGATCAAGCAATCCTCTAATGCAGCCCTGCTGGGTAAAGCAAGCTCAGATCTCACTACGAAACCTTTGTGGGTCTCCATAATTCCCCCTTCTAAATATAATAAAGGGCACACCAGGCCCCTCAGATAGACTGTGCCTTTCTTAGGCCATCCTTCTTGATTATCTTCCTAACCCGTTATGGAGATATACTTTCCATCAAGCATACTTTGGCTTAAGTTGGAAACTATCAAAAAGAAAGTTGCCTGTCTTTGACTAGTAGCCTTGACAGGAGCGGGTACACAGCCTAACTCAGATCCCTTCCGAGCTTGCAAGCACCCATCGTGATCTCCAAAGCTGCCACACCTGCCAGTAAAGGATTAGAGGATAATAAAGATGGAATATCATTTTTGGAATGGGTCTAAGGTGATTACAGCAGTCTCAGCTGCACCAAGCCCTTTTCCTGGATCAAAACTCTCTCCTAACATATGTTCAATAAAATTTCCAACAGACTATTTTGATTCCCAGGAGAAAGCAGTCATTTTAAAACAGTTCAAAGTATCCATTCAAGTGAACAGAAACCCATGATAATTATAAAGACATTTTTAGATGTTTAAGTAGCAGTAGAATTTTCGTACAAACTAACTCAATTGTGGGAGGCCTACCCCTTTCTGAACAGAAACAGAAGTGGAAACTTCTAGGAAGAAGACAGAAAAACACCCCTAATTACAACACCTTCACTTAAGTTTTCCAGGGGCCACTGAGATTATAAAATTATATTTTGGGCTATCATAAAAAGTGTTTAAATATATCTGAAGATACAATGTATTCCTTTAAAAATTAATGTTACCTAATTTGTCTAGACAGATATTGATAGAGTAATAAAAACAATTCTAGTATGAACATGATTATACATATTTACACTTTTTATAAACTTACATTCAACATTTACTTTTTTACAAACTCACATTCAACATTTACACTTTTTACAGACTTACATTCAACATTAATACTTTTTACAAACATATTCAAAAGGAAACACCATAGGACTATTTTACAAACTTATATTTAAAAGAAAACTCCATAGAACTATTTTACAAACTTATATTTAAAAGGAAACTATTATCAAACATCTAGAAGAGATTTCTAAACTGAACTATTACATTTTCTTTTAACAAGATAGAAAGTATGCAAATCGTTACTAAAGTTTGGAGTTTATAGTCAGCTTTGATATCATTCTGGAAGTTTTCTTGAGAGTTTGAAGTCAGAGGCTAATTTATCAGTGGCTCTAAGCTTGACTAAGGGTAAAATTCCCCCTTGTTAATTTTTTAAAGCCACTTTTTAAGATTATCATGAGTGCTTCAAAGTGGCTTGTTGACAAATGGTATTAGCATTTTAATTGTCTCTGGACAGGCAAGCTGTTCACCTGTTTCTAGTTTTCAGTAGGTAATGCTAAACTTTCTAACATCGTTTGAAAAAAAATCGCATTTTGAGCTGGAAGAAAAAGAGTTTGTGGGCAGTATAGTATTGGCATCTCTGTTATGGACTTCACTTCCCAAACTGCCTTTCTCTATATATCATCATGCTGTTACAAACTGCATTACAGACAATATTTCCTAAGCTGTCTTTCTGGGTCTGGAAGAAAACTTCCACTCGTATGTCTATATTTGTGCTGAAGCCAAAATCAAGTTTTTGCTTTTATCATGGGAGATTTTTGTCTTTCCTAAGCTTGCATTAGGATGCCTGTGTTATCGTTTAACAGGTGTACCTCTCTAATCAGATTTTTTTCAACTGACACTGTTTCCAGAGTGGGTCATGCCTGTCCTTGTGCACTCAGACAGGCATTTGTTGCCAGAAGTGAAAACCCTTGGGTGCTTCACTCCCCCATCTCCCTAGGTCAGTGAAAAGGAATGAGAATACTTGAAAAAAGAGGGGTTTTTGTTTTTGTTTTAGAATTTTTTTTTTCTGAATATAAAAAAGAAATGAGCTTTTTTTCACAGCCATGGGCACTACATAGCCTCATCTACCAACTTGGGTCTGGCAGTAGAGTGGCCAAATCTCACTGTTCCCACCAGTCTTATCTGTACAGCCAAATTTTGTCTCATTTTTTCTTGTGTTGTCATGACTGCTAGAACTTAGACCTTTCCTCCCTCATTGCAGGGAAGATTTCAAAGTCTTCACTGCTACCTTTATGCCAGCAGCTTCTCCTCAGCTGCCATTCCACCTTGAGGCTCTAGCCACGGGGAATTCTGGCTAGGGTCTAAAGTATCTGCTGTTTTTCTAATACCAGCTTGAAGGGGAGATAGGACTAGCAGAGAGGATTTGCCCTGTTCCAAGAAGTTTTTTTTTTTTTCCAGAGCAATTATAGGTGATTTCCCCATACTGATAGATGTTATTTCCAGGTGAGTTAAATTTTTGCCCTTACAGAAAGAAATCTGAGCAGGAAAGACCTGAAAAGCTTCCAGTTTTTTAGAAAAAAATTATTAAGTTTTTTCCACGACTTCTGTTCCCTAAACTTTGGCTTCATGGCCAAGAAGAAACTAATTCTGATGGTATGATGTTTTCATAAAGTAGCAATGTCAGTGACGTGAAGAGTTTTATTTCACCTGCATCTGTCTCAGAGAAAATTCTTTCCTCTGCCACTCAGGACTTAGATCTAAGCTGTCCACAGGCCAGAAGCTTCTATAGGAATATTTTCTACCTGCTTTTCTCATAGTATTTTTTCGTGACTCCAGTTCTTTCCAGGAGTTTGCATTCATAATCCCATAATTCCTCTGTCTTGTTGCTTATCTTGTCCTAAGTTTTTTCTTACACTATATTCCTGTATTCTACCTTATACTTTTCCTTCTTCCCCTAAGTTTTTCCTACACTATATTCCTACATTCTACCTTATAGTTTTTCCTTAATTTTTTTAGTTAGAAATTAAGAGAGAGAAAAAGAAAGAAACAGATATATATAGAGATATTCACTGTAGCCTCACTTTTCACTTGGGCATCTTTCACCCACTTTACTTTCACTCTTGAAAATAGAATACCAACACCTTAATTTTTTAACACAATTGGACATGCCTAAATTTCCTGTGGGGCCCTCTACCTTCCTCTCACCAAGTACCTGGTTCCTGTTCTTGGTGCCATCTGTGGGAGACCAGCTCCCACTTTTACCCCAGGGTACTCTTGAGGAGGGTGAAGTGAGAAATATTTAGATAGAAGGATAAAGGAGAGAGAAACAGATAGAAACACCGGATGGTCTCAGGAGGGCCTGGATCCTTATCCACCAGCCCCTTCTGTCTCCTCTAAAGGGCTTTTTATTGGAATGCCAAGGGATGGAGCTCAGCCAAGTGTGGACCCTTCCAATTACCTAGTAACCATGCACATAGTCAAACAATCTTCTAATGCAACCCTGCTGGGTAAAGCAAGCTCAGATCTCACGAGAAAACCTTTGTGGGCTTCCACAGTTGGCAGGACAACAAAGATTTCAGGAACATGCAGTATAGAGTTCTCTTTCTCTCTGTGAGCCCCATACTCTGGTTCTCTATTACATAGTGGAGAGAGATTATAGCTAAGGCCATTACTAGTATCTGCTACTACCAATGACAATGGATTCAAGTGAATGAAAACTTGGGGATTGCTTCATCAGAACTTGAATAATTCAGTTCACAAACTGTTTCTTCCATGATGTTTAGGGAGGTTTAGGGAGATTCCAGAGAATAGCATGAAGCTTCCATACTCAAGAATTATAACATAAAGATGACCCTAGTAGATGCTTCCAGTGACCTGTCTGGATCCTTGTGCTGTATCCTAGTTGCTGTGAACTGGCTGAATACAACCTATCACCATTCCCCTGCTCCACAGAACTGCTCTTGGCATAAGAGAGGCTGCAAAGCCAGGGAAGCTGCTGAGTTGCTGACTTCACACAGGATCTCTGCTTCTAGGAAATCCCATGGAGAAGCCATGACATACAGTGGAGTCATCTAAGTTTTACAATAAGAAAAAAGAACTTAGAACCTGTAGGCATTAAGCCCATATTCAGTAGGAATCCACGGCCCCATGGTCCTCTCTTCCAACCTGTGAGCAGAGATTACAGTTTCAGGAGGAGAGAGGTCACTCCCAAATGTGTGTTTTAAGGAATGCATTATTACAAAGCATTCTACTTAAAGAGGAGCACAGGCATGGCTCAGAATCAATTTAGAAACCTCATGGAGACTGACTTTAGCTACACAAAGTTGAAAGGAATGAGGCACTTTAAAAATACTGTATTTTTAAATCTTCTATAGTGTATGTGTGTGTGTGTGTGTGTGTGTGTGTGTGTGTGTGTGTGAAGTGTGGATAAAGTTAAAAGACTAGAAAGGTGATGAAGAATAGGAAAAAATGTGGTGAGGGAGGGAGTAGTTAGGGAAAGGGTCACATATAATGTAAAAGAGAAAAGGAGATGGAGGAGTTACAAGGGAGGATCAGGGAATCACAAGAAGGTAGGGAGATGAGCGAGAAGGAGAATCTACTACGACAGTCTTTGCTCCCAAATGTCACAATGCTATCTAATGCCCGGTATGCTAATTTAAAAATAAAATCTGACAGCCTTCCCATTTCTGCACCCAGTAAAAAGTGTTTGGCTTGTGTATTATAGAATTATACTCACTGATGTGCAGGAAATTCAAGCAGTAACTGAGAGGAGAGGAAGATTTCATTGAAATGTATTCTTATCTGTCTGTCTGGAGCTGAGAAAGAGTGTTTCAGAGTGAGAGTCAAGGATGCTGAGTAAGTGGCATTTGAACTTAGCCTTAAAATGTGGCTAGCACTTTAAGAAAGAGAAGGATAAGGAGTGTCCTTTTATATAATGCACTCTGATTTGCAACTCTGATTGCAATTCCATAGAAAAGGAAAATTCGGTCTCAGTTTGCAAGAGGGATGAAGAAGCACATTTGTAATGCACTTAATCATAGGCCAACTATTGAACCAGGTTATTTATGTATTGTCCTATAGTTAAGCTTTACAATTCCCATTTAAGGACTCAGTTTATATCTGGTTGGAAAACCAGGGTCTGTAGAAGAAATGTCTAAGTTATCATTCCTTCATTGAGTTCATGTACCCACAGGTAATAAATATAAAAGTATATTGCTATTCTTTTCAGAAAAGCCTTGTAGAGCTATTCTAAGTCTGCCAAACACATAGGTTATCCTTGTGGTCAGTGTTCTTGTATATATCATGTCATTGATGCTCAGATTTTTGTCATGTAGGGGCCCACATGGCTAGTAAGTGGCAGAGCCCTAGTTTGCTTATTCAGACATGCCCTTCCATGAAATCAGGCTGTGCCACTTAGGCGAAAGATGCATAAGAGTCGATACATTTGGATTTTATTTTAGATAGTGGCAATAATGGTTTTCAGTGGGCAATACAGAGACACAATCACTGGCCAGTTGTAGAGTGAATTCTTGGAAAGTAGACTGGGCTACCTAAAGAAAAAATGTATTAGACATAGGTCAAGCCGTTCCAAGGCCTATGTAAACCAAGGATTACTGTCAGTGGTAACCCAAGCAATATTCTAAATATCCTGCTTAAACATGAAGAATTCTAGAAATATGTGGTTTGGTCCACTTGTGGGCAGAACTGATAAACATACAAAAATCTTAGCCGAGAAGCAAATATTTACCAAGTACCTACTTTCTTTGTGGCACAGAATTAGAGTAATTTACTCAGAAGAGATGGCAGAGCAATGCCTTGAATGTTGGCCTCATTGGGGATAATATTTAGTGTAGAATGATGCTCTTAACCAACCAATAGAATAAAGATAGAGAGGTTACACTAATGTGATAATTAAAAATTTGCTCATTCACCAAGATTTATCAGTTTATTTTTGTGGACAGAGGATTATGCAGCCTGTGAATGCTGAAGAATCATCCCTGATTAGAAGATATTCAAGGCTAGAAGAGAGGAAGCAGGTGGTAAGGAGAGGAGCAGGTGACAGGAAAGCTGTGTTCAATTTCAAGCCTAGTTTAAGGAGGCCCTACACTCTACAGATCTCTAGCAGCCTCACAGAACTGAATCACTATTCTTTATAGAAGAAAATGATTTCGTTCTAGGCTGTAAGACTCTCAAGAACTATTTCCAAAGGCAATGAGCTAGCATAAAAATTAAAGAAAATATTGCACACTAGGAAACAAGGTACCATGAACACAAGCAACTGATGGTAGTAGCAGCCATGTGTCCTTAAAAACTGTAAGAGGGTAGTTGAAAGAAATGAAAATTTGAGAGAGTTTTCCAGAGAATATTTAAAGAAGTGGCCTAACCAACTAGTTAAGAAACAAACAACATATCTAGTAATATAATAATAACAATAACAACAGTAACAAAATTAATAAATAATCCTCAAATTAAAGCTTCAGTAGAAAGATGTCAGAAGGAGGAATTAGTGACTAGTGAATTAGAAAAAACTACACAGAGGAAATAGGTCAGTGACTGAGAGTGTCACACTCTTCTTACAGGGGACCTAAGTTCCATTCCTAGTATGGATGGCAAACACAGTTTAAAGATTTAGAGGTATGAAGGATGAATTGTAGATCCAGAAGAGGAGAAAATGTGGTACAGAAGAAGAATTTTCCAACTGCAAACATGCAGACCCACAGGTCTAGGGATCTGACTTGGTTTTTTTGCACAAGATCAGCGAGCTTCAACATCAAGCTGAATAGAAATAATGTACAATTTATTCTTTATACTTTGAGTTGGCTTAACAGTTTAGTTTTCCCTTAAAGTGTATGCCTCTCCTAAACTCCTCAGCTAGCATCTCTGGATTTTCTAGTATTGTGAAGAAGTCTCAGCAAAATTCCTAAGTGAGTCCTAAGATTTCTGGGAGAAAACATATGGTGCTTTGAATAGGAATGACACCCATAGACCATGTGTTTTCAATACTTGGGCCATCGGGCTTGGCATTATTAGGAAGTATGGCCTTGTTGGAGTAGATGTGGTCTTGTTGGAGGAAGTGTGTCACTCTGGAGATGGGCTTTTAGGTCTCATATGCTCAAGCTATGCCCAGTGTGACACACAGTTTCCTCCTGCTGCCTGCAGATCCAGATGTTGAACTCTCAGCTCCTTCTCCAACACCATGTCTTCCTGCATGCTGCCACGTTTCCTGCCATAGTGACAAAAGACTAAACCTCTGAACTGCAAGCCAACCCTAATTAAATATTTTCCTTTATAAGAATTGCTGTGGTCATGGTGTCTCTTCACAGCAACAAAACCCTAGCTAAGACAAAACAGTTTTCTAAATCAAAGAAATAAGGGGTGGGTAGGTAATTACTACTGCTTCTGAGAAAGACAACTAGGCTCATGGGACCTATTTCCATACCTGTTTTGAATGAGAACAAGCAACCTATCCCTGCTTACAACTTTTGGTCCAGGGCTGGAGATAGAGTTACATGGTTAAACACTTGCTTCACAAGTATGAATGGGAGCCTGCATTCAAGTTCCCACTACCAATGGGAAGCTTGGTAAGACAGAGTGCACCTGAAATCTCAGTACTGTAGTGGGGAGATGAGAGGTGGAGGGGAGACTCCCCGGAAGTTGCAGGGACAATGAGTTAGCTGGGTATGATGCAATAGCAAACAACAAAGAGACCCTGCCTCAAACAAGGTAAGACCGATATCCAAAGCCATTCACTGACCTTCACACACTCATATTCTCATAGACTCAAATGCTTGAGCCTGAGCCTGTCCAAGCACACACACACACACACACACACACACACACACACGCATACACACGCATGCATACAGACACACACACACACACACACACACACACACACACACACACACACAGCCTTTGTTTAGGAGTCTTGATTTCAAAAAAAATGACATTTCATTATTTACCTTCCTTCTGCTAGGATTCTGACCCAGAGTCTCACACGCAATAGGCTAATGTTCTCTACTTACTGAGCTATGTCCCCAGCCCTTGGATCTTATTTCTGTTTGATAGACATGGAAAATAAAGAAACTTTTTCTTTTCTAGAACAAAGAAAAAGAAATGGCCCCTGGATTTCTCTAGCAGTCCATGATTTCTCACCAGAGGAAGTAAGAGTAATCATAAGGTCAAGGTCCCTTTAGCTTAAAGAGTCCACAGAATTTCCATAAGGTGGCTAAGCACTCGAGTCCTCTTCAACCCCTGGTTGAGACCCGAGGTGATGGATTCCCATGTGGAGAGTAAGAATGATACAGACCCATTTGGAGGAGATAAAGGAGTGCCCTGACTGATGAGGATGAAGAGTATGTGAAAGCTTTCTCTGATTCTTTGTGGCTTGTATTCTAAAAACACACAATCAAGTAAATGTGGTATAATATAGAGAAAGGAAAGTGTTACCTAAGTCTGAAGTTGTCTGGAACAGGTACCCCCAAATGAGTGCATTAAATAAAGAAGTATGTTATTAATTTAGCAAGTTTAGAGGGAAATAAAAGGCCTAGTAGGGCTGCTCTGCTTCCTGAGGGGCCAGGATCTCTGACTTCTGCTGTCTTCTATACCACATTCTTACTTTAGCACCTGATAATCCCAGATGGTTGTCTGAGTTCCACCAATCAAGACGCAAACTCCGTGAAGACAACTGAAAAGAGTACCATGTATCTTAGTTACTTTTCCTGTTGCTGTGATAAAACAACCTGGCCAAAGCCACTTATGGAAGTTCTTTGGTTCACCACTACAGGTAAGTAGAGGCAGTGGGATCATGAACCAGCAGGTCACATTATACCCACAGTAAGAGAAGAGAAAATGATCGAATGCATGTAGGCCAAAGTTCAGCTTGGTTACTACTCCTTTCTTTCCACGTCAGGCCCATGAAATGGTGACACTCATGTTTCAGGGTGGCTCTTCTCACCTCAATGCACAGAGCTCAGAAAACACCTCACAGGCATGCCCACAGGCTGCCTATTCCAGATAGTTCCTCATTTCTTTCCCAGATGATTCCAACTGTGCTAACTGAAATCCAAAACACTATCCATCCTTCCTTTACTTCCACCTTCCAGACACTGACAAACCAGTTTTGTTTACAACTCACTGACCAAAGCTTAGTCACATGGCCACATCTAGATGAGAAGGAAATTCCTGATTCTGAGTAGCTCTGGCCTCTCAGCTGAAAATTGATGTGGAGGGAGGCCATTACTGCAGAAGTAGAAGAAAATGGAGACCAGGTTCTAACTCTTGGGGCCTATCACATGGATACATTGTGATTCTTTCTGAGCCTTATGACCTCGATTTATAGCATATAAGTAAAAGCCTTAGAGCATGCAGCAAAGAATGCAATGTCTGTGCTAAGTATTTCATGGACACTAACTCATATGGACTCTACAACATCCTGTAGAACAAGCATACAGTCAACCCTATTTTACCAATGACACTGTGCTAGAGGGAGGAGTTACATCACATCCTGGAGCTTCCAGTGCTAGAAGTTGGCAGGTCTAGGTGAATTTAATTGAGTGTCTCAAGTCCGTACTTTTAACCATAAACTATACTATTTCTCACATTTCTTTAAAAATTGGTGTGTGTGTGTGTGTGTGTGTGTGTGTGTGTGTGTGTAAGTCAATGTTTTCCTGTCCTGCAAGAAAACATCCAATTAACAGGCTGTTCCCTGTAACATAAGAGAGTTTGATTTGGTAAGCCTGAACTATTAAACTATGGCATTTCAATAAGCACCTTTGAAGACACCATAATATATATTCATAATAGAGGGTTTAACCCAGAAGAACTGAACAGCTAATGTCTGCATAATTACACCTCCATGTGCTTACAGACACTAATTTCAGGCAAAGAGCTGTTGAAACCAATCAAGAAGCAGTCAGGCCCAGTTCGGGGCACCTAATAATCAGAACTAATTAATAAACCACGGCCTTTCTGGGCATCATGAATTAAAAACTGTGGTTGAGCAATTAAGATTCTGAACTTGAGTTGCAAGAAAAAGAAAAAAAGTGGGAGGCAGGCTGTAAGAAGTTGTCTTCAATGCCACACCAAGTTCCTTTCAATATGTTGGTAGTTTTTCATCTGAAGGGCAGGCAGTGGTGAGATTCTCAAAAACACATTCAGGAAAGCCCAAGTTTGTTAAGGCCCCAAGCTGCCACAATGAAATCTTTGTTGGAGCAGCCAGATGACATTTGAAAGCAAAAGCAGACTCAGCTACGAATGAGGAAATGCTTTAGGCAAGTCTAATAAGCTATCCTACCAGGCTGGTTTCTAAGGAGCCAGAAAATGTGTTTGATAGGTTCATGATTTCTTGTTCAAAACAACAACAACAGAAGAGATTCAGGTTACTGGGAGGAAAAAAAATATTTCATGACTCCAGGGGGTGTGAACTCAAAATGTGAACTTTCTACTGTGATTGACAGGGGAAGGAGATCAGCTGATACTGGGGAATTCAAGTATTCAGACCTTCTGTGAATCAGCAAAGCTGCACACAGGCTGTTGCATGTGGAATATGCTGATAGAGTGCCCTATCAGACATTCTCTTCATGATATGTTCATAGGTCACCTTACAGAAGATGCAGGAGGCAGTTGTTTCTATTTCCAAGAAGACGAAGGTGTGATGGAAGAGGCAATGTGACTTTCTCCCAGACTAGAGCTCATTTCTCAGAAGGCTGATAGTATAGTGGAAAAAGAATTGGCCCTGGGAGTCAGGGACCTGGATTACAGCTCCAGATCTGGCACTAACTAGCTTCCCAGCCCTGGGCAAGTCACTTCGCCTCCCTGGTCTCATTTTCCTCACCTATCAAGGGAGGAAATAAGGTCTCTACCTTTTCAACATTGTGTGATTCCTTGAGAAGCTGCCTCCTTCAAAAGCACACACACACAAAAAATATGTGGGGGAACTGGGGAGATGGCTCAGTCTGGAAAGAGCATGCTGAATAAACTGGACCTGAGTTTTGATCCACAGCATTCAAGCAAAAGGTCAGGAGTGGTCATGCATGCTTCTATACTCAGTGCTTGGGAGCTGGAGACAGAAGCATCTCCAGGACCTACTGATTCGACAGTCTAGGAAAACCAGTGAGTTCTAGGTCCTAATAAACTCTGCTTCAAAAAACAAGATGGGTGGCTCCTGAAGAATGACAACAGAGGTTGACATGTGATCTCTACAC
This sequence comes from Peromyscus eremicus, assembly GCF_949786415.1. NCBI lineage: Eukaryota > Metazoa > Chordata > Mammalia > Rodentia > Cricetidae > Peromyscus > Peromyscus eremicus. The sequence goes on along the minus strand of NC_081436.1, from coordinate 45,211,466 downwards.
ATACATGCATATTCATGTTTGCACAACCACACACACACATACACACACATGCACATCCTATGAAAACAGACCTATCCATCCACTGTGAGCACACACACACACACACACACACACACACACACACACACTTACACACATATGTGGGAGTGGGAAGACAGAATACATTAGTACAAGAACTTCAACTCACTATTTGTATCATCATCCACAAATAATCCTGCTCCATTGTGTACCAAATTCTAGTTCAAGGGCTAGGGCCCATGCAATGTACCTTCTGGCTTTGTGACTGCCCACAGGCCCCTGACACATCACCAGAGAAGCTTATGCTGAGATCATATGCTCAAGTCACTGTTCCCCTAGTTTGGCTCCCTCATTGCTGAGATATATCCCTAGTCCTGGTATCATTCAAAGGAACCTGCCTTTATTCTTCAATAAAGCAGGATTGTTGCCCTAGAGTAAATCAGCAGGCACAAAGAAAGCATCCTATTCCAGGGTAGCTCTGTGATCACCCAGAACATATTGGCTGGTTAGTCATCACTGGGCTCTTGCTTTAGGGAAGATTGAGTATTGGAGTTATCACAGTGAATGAGGTAGGCTGGCTGCTGGCTCTGATGGCACATATGTGTGGTGGAGAAGGGCATTAAACAATGAAAAAATACAGGGATCACTGAAAGTATAAGGCATAACTAGAGGCTTTGCTACTTGTTGCCCGTCCTTGTCTTACCTCATGTGGTCCCCATAGTTTACATACACATGGTAAAAACTGCTTAATATTTGGGTTTAGGTGGAAGCCCCCCCCCAGGCCCCCCTCTCTTCCCAGACCCTGCCCCTGAGAAAGCCCACCAAGGGTCAGATCCTCTCCTGGGGCTGCTCAAGACCGCGCCTACAGGGTATTTAAGACCTGGTCACCAGACCTGCCATGTGATGTTCTCTCCTGCCTTTCCAAGAGTCATTTGGGAGTGGCTTTGCTCTGTTCATAAAACCTGGACTTATTAATTCGGCTTGTTTGGCTCATTGCATCAGTGGAGGATACCCAATAACCAGGGATCCAATACTTACCAATTCTGAATGTGTTAGACATTCTTTGCATAGACAGCTTCCTACTTGGGGAAAACTCTCTGTATCCACTAAGCCTCAGTTTAGTTTAGACTTCCTGTCTTGAAGGTCAGACTCCTCCAGACACATCTTTTCAATCCAACCATGCACAGGGTCAACCTCCATACTCACAGCTTCAGGATGGCAAGTCTTAGAATGATGGCCCAACAGATTTACAAATGTCCTAAGAGATGTGTGACTATGGTGAAAGTCACATCTTTCGACTCTGGAATCAGACTACTTAGTTTCACATCCCAGCTCTGTTCTCTGGCAACTACATGAGCTTGAGAAACTTTCTCTAATATTGCCAGGCTTCAACTCTTCTGCAACACGAAGAGCAAAAGTAATGATTACCTCAGAGAGCTGTCACGTGGTTTGCTGAGGTAACACATACAAAGGACTTAGAATTGTGTATAGTATATGGTAAGTACTCATCAGGATATGAAAACTGTAACTCAGTGAGTTGTCTATTTGCATCTATATTACAGCAGTGGTCACAAAAATATGGGTACATAGCATGGAATTACTTAGTAAATGGATAGCTTGGATCTCCAAGACACATTTTTTTCCCTCACAGGTTTATTCTGTAGGAGGAAGAGTTATATCTGATCTTTTTCCCAGGCAAAGCAGCAGAGGACAGAGATTATCAATCACTCCTTGAAGGCTGCAAGACCCAAGAGTAAAAGACAAAGGTCAGAGACTCAAGAATTGTGTCACACAGAATAGCAGATGGCAAGATTTTTCTGAAAAGAGCCAGATAGGGATTTTCTTTTTTTCCTGTATGGCCATAGAGCCTCTGCCACAACAGTGTCCTGCCACACTACCACAAAGAGGTTATGGGTGAGGTGTAAATGCATTGGTGTAGCTGCATTCCAATAGGACATTTACAAGAAGCAATAGTCTGGATTTGACTCTCAGACTGTCATTTACCAACTCTGGCTACAACAGAATAACTAGAAGTTATCAACTGCTTATCATGTTTCGGGTCCTGGTCTAAACGTGAGATGAATGTTAGCTCATTAAGGGCAGTTCCGTGAAGCAAAGCCTACCATCCTGTCAGACAAGCAAGGCAAAGTATGGAGGTTCCTTACCTCTTGTCTGCAGGAATGACTTGGGGTGTAGGAGGATGAACTGGGCTAGCCTCCCTCCAAGATCCTCATTCCTAATGGTTCCAGGCATCACTTCCTCATACATTGCATGAGGCTTCCCACACAAATTTTGCTTTTCTAGTCACAAATGTTTTTTAGAAATCGTGCTTGATACAATGATCTGTTGTGTCAATAATGTCTTAGAATCAGTAACTTATCAATGAATATAACTATGTGGCTTCCCTAGGCAGGATAAAGAAGGTTGAGCCAGTGCAACATCGGTCTCTCAGCATCCTCTATCCCATACCGGAAGCTGTAAGATTAAACAATGGGTAAATGAAGGTAAAAGGATAACCAGGCTGTTAAATGGCCAACAAACAAGAAAGCTGTGTATTAAATAAGAGGGATAAAGGCACTACAGTGAAGATCATGAATGTTGGGGTCTGATGCTGGAGCATAATTCCTAATTCTTCTATTGCACCCTGTGTGGTCCTGAGAAACTCACTTGGGCGCCCCCTTCTGTTACTTATGTTTGTCTGACAGGGCTGTTAGGAAATTAAATCAACCAAGACGGTATGTGTCATTCACCACTATGAGGAGTTATCTCTGTTAAACAAGAAAGGTTTAGCAGACATAAATAGCTGTGGGTTGGGAAAAAGTTACTTTGTTATTTTGTAGAGGAAGTTGAGTCTTGACCCGTGAACAGATGACAGAGGTCAGATCTGGGCTTAATAGAGAAGGGATACACTGAGGTGGTGACATCCTGATTGCTAGTGACATTTCAGCTGAAACTGGTTGTCACTTCTCCTGGTCACGTTGCAGAGAATTCTACTTTGTGGAAGAGTTGATTGTTTCTCAAATCCGTTAAGCTGTCACGTGCTACACTGTGATTCCTTGTGGAACGCCCTTCATCAAGATACTAATCCAAAGTCTCCAATAGAGAGAGGTCAGTTTGCAGTGCATTACCACAGAAAGTCAGGCTTTGTGTTTCTTCATTATCATATAATTAGCTGTGTGACAGCTGGGCAGCTTGCTAAGTCGAGTCTTAGAATCTTCATCTATAAAATGAGCCAAACAATGTGTTCCCTAAGGTAGGCAATACAATGCAGTCATTCCATATACGAGTCTTGGGTCAGAAGACCTGGGCTTAAATCTCAAATATTCCTCTTAAGTGTGGGGCCTCTTTGAGGAAGGTCTGAAGCTCTCTGTATCTGTTTCCTCATAGGGCCGCAACAGTACCTGTATTATCTCACGGGATCACTATAAGGGTTGAATATGAAACAGTGCCTAAAGCATACTGGACACTCAAATTTAAATATCAGTATTACGGTATTAGCATAATTATTGTTATGAGATTTCAGTGAAAAAAAAATGCATTGCAGGGACACTCCATTAAGCACATTAAAGCATCATAACAAAGAGAAATGTGGGTAATGTCAAAAAGGGTTTTACTCATCCTAGTCTAGGCATGCTGTGCATGCAAGGGAATCCTGAAGACTAGCGACAGCAAAGTGCCTGGAGAGGGTAGACAGATACAAGAACTCATCGAACCAGACAATCTTGTGAATACTGCTATTTGTCAATGCTCACAGTTTCATCCCTATCTGACATGGGCACAAAAAAGACCTTTTAGAATCTGACTGTACCATTTAAGACTTCCAGGTCCCAGGAAGTGAAACTCTAACAACTCCCCAAATGAATTGCACCTCCTCCCCAAACCACATAAACATATGCAGACAGGGTCCCAGAGCCGAGGCCAGTGGGACTCTTCAGAGCTGGCTGACCTCACTGGGCGTTTGCATTGAATTTTTTTCTTCTAAAGGACAAACTCAGCCTGGTCTTGCCTAATTCTCTCTCAGGAGATTCATTTCTAAGAATTAGATTGGGACGACACAGGAAAGGCCTAAGTAGCTCTCTGAGATTTGGTGATGAAAGAGAAAGAGAGAGAGAGAGAGAGAGAGAGAGAGAGAGAGAGAGAGAGAGAGAGAGAGAGAGAGAGAGAGAAGAGAGGATAAAACTCTAAATCTTCAGAAGCTTCATGTCACTATGAGCAGATAAGATAGGAGACACTTCTTTTGCTAAAAGAAACAAATGGTGGTGAGCATTAATAAATGGATACAACCTTTAACAACAAATCAACACATATAAATTAACAGTGTAAAAGACAAACTAGGATTCTGAAACTTCAATGCCTTGCAAATACTAGACCTGGAATTTGGTGCTACATCTCACAAATCTACTTTGAAAGTCCCTTTTATTAGGGCCACTGCATCAATGGTTCAAGTACCATGGGTTAGATGAGCAATGAGTTACTGTTTATGCATAGAAAAATATGGATAAAAGTGTTATGTTAAAGAAATAAACATATCCTATACTAATTGCATTTGAATGGGCATTATCCAATAGTCTACATATCATATAGGAAGAACCTAATGGTTATAAAAGGAAAGGCAGAAAATTAGAAAAATCTCTGAGATGCGTAATGGAATAAAATGTGAAGAAAAATCTGTATTATAAAGCAGAAAACAGACATCACAGAGACTGAAAAAAGTAATCCTTAAAAATAAAACAATACTTCCAGAAACATGGTAATTATTGAAACTTCTGCTTTGGTATAGAAATTCCTAGGGAAGTAGTCAGCATGGTGGTACATGCCTTTAACTCCAGTACTTGGGAGGCAGAGGCAGGTGGATCTCTGTGAGTTCGAAGCCAGTCTAGTCTACAAAGCAAGTACCAGGGCAGCCAGCCAGGGCTACACAGAGGAACCCTGTCTCAAAAAAACAAAAACAAAAAAGAAAACAGAAAACAGATTCTTAGAGGAAAAAAAAGCTCATCAAAACTGACCTAAATAGTAGAAATAATGAAACAGTTTTAATTTTATAATGCATATATGTATATACACACATATATATATATACTCAATACATACACATATTGAACACATTTATATATAATATATATGTATTTATATAAATATTTATACATATATTTATAAATATATGTATAAATATTTATATAAACATATTAATACATATATAATGTATTTATATATACATGTAAAATATGTGTATGTGTGTATGTATCAAGCTGATCTTTACTTGCTACATATCCCAGACTGTCCTGGAACTCATGAACCTCCTGACTCAATCTCCAGTGTGCTAGGGTTGCAGGCATATACTGCCATTCTTGGTAATCTTACAATTCTTAAAGTGATAGTGTCTTAGTAACTTTTCCTGTTGTTGTGATAAAATACTCTGAGAAAAGCCACTTAAGGAAAGGAAGGTTTATTTTGGCTCATAGTTCAAGGGTGCAGTCCATTGTGGCCAGGAAGTGAAGGCATCCAAAGCTCATGTGTTGCTCTGAGTTCTCAGTGAGGAAGAAGGGTGATGAGTGAATGCTTGTTCTCAGGCAGCTTTATCTCTTTCTTTTGCCATCCAGGACTGGAGCCCAGGGAATTGTTCAGCTCACCCTTAGGATGAGTCCTCCCAACTCAATGAAGACAATCTAGATAACCCCCATCAATATGCTCAGATTTGCCCTCCCAGGTGATCTAGATTCTGTCAAACTGACAGTCATCCCTAACCATCAGAAAATACCAGAACTACACACTTTAGTGAATTTTACCCAATTCCTAAATAGCGTATTCAAACCTTAAATTAGTTCAGAAGGTAGGCAAAAAAAGAACATTTCAAGTTTATTATAAATGTGGTATAGATTTTATATTAAAACCAAGATGAGGAAAATTTCAAAATAGACAATGGCCAGCCAACTTCACTGATAAATATAAGCTCAAAAAAAGCTGAAAGTTATCAGCAAACTGAGTCTAACAATCATAGAGGAGGTAGTCCAGCACAGCCAAGTTTGGAATACAGTCATAATGCAAGATTGTTAAATATTAGAAAGTGCATAGTTACAACTTAGCATGTTAACAAACCAAAATCTCTGAGATGATCAGAAGCAGAAGGTAACTGCATTGGCTTGCTAGAGAGGAACTACTGGGAAAAAAAATAGCAAAATCCTAAAGGCAACACCAACAAAATGGAGACTATTGAAGATGTGTCCTCGAGTTCCTACTCCGCAGTGAAGCCACCTGTTATTACTCCATTCCTAGGTGATAGACATAAGAAAGAGCACTTGTGGCCTAAGGATTGAAAGGTCAAAAGGACCAAACAAATGAACATATGAAAAACTAATTGAGAAGGAAGGAAAGAAAGAGAAGGAGCCAAGAATAAGAGGAAGAATGGGAGGAAATTAGGGAGGGAAGGAAGGATTGCACATCTGTAGAACTCATTTGAGCTGGGCTGGGGAAATGGCTTAGTTAGTAAAAGCAGGTGTCATGTGAGTATAAAGACCTGAGTTCAGATCCCCAGAACCCAGGTAATGAGGAGCACGGTGAGTATGTCTTTAATCCCAATGCTCCTCTGGTGAGATGGGAGATGAAGCCTGGATACCCCAAAGCTGACAGTGCTCAACAGCAATCAGAGACCCTATCTCAAACAAGATAGATAGAAGGTGAGAGCTGACATCTGAGGTTGTCCTCTGACCTGTCATGTATGCACTCCCTACCCGCTTTCAAATATTGGATGCTAATGGATCCTATGGAAATGGACAACATATACTTTTTCATTGTTCACCCATGTGAGCTTGCTCCCTCCTTCTTGTCCTCACTCTCTTTCACACACACACACACACACACACACACACACACACACACAGAGTAAAGAAAACTCAGTATATGTATTTAAATTTTCATTGTGGCTGACATGCTAATTTTTAGTCTTGTTATTAGAAAATTATTTATATCCTCCAAAATTCTTAAACTATCTTACCTATAAAACCAGACTCTTCTATAATCTTGTTTAATTGAGTAGATAATGACATGATTGAAACAAGCAAAATAAGGGGACAAACATGGACTTGTGGATGGATGACATGAAACCATTTTAGCGTTGGAAATGCAGGGTTTGAGATGTGGATAGAGCATCCACAAAAAGAGTGTGGAAATAGGCCTAGAATCCTTAGAGTAGCTCTGGGCAGTGGTCAGAGCTTTCCTATGGTCCCAGTGGAAAGATATACAAGGTAATAGTCATGGTGGTTAACATTGCTGAGTGTGAACTCAATGTCCAGGGATTAGCATGGGCAGTACCTTTAAACGCTCACGTAACCTGTAAGATAGTTCTCCTGGTCATCACACTTTACAAATGAGGACTAATGCTTCCCCAAGAACCAACAGCGTCAAAGTTGTTGTGATCTAGGTAGGCTTCACTGTGTCTCCAAAGGCCCCTCTTCCTTCTCTGCCATGCCGAAAACCCTTTCTGGCATCAGATCTGACTTCCTGTCTTTTCTCCTCAAGAGGTATGGGATCTTGGACAGATTGCAAAGCTCCCTGTGCATGAACGCTCTTCTCTTACAAAGGAAGAAAAGCCACATCAACACCATGGGATTGTTACATTAAATGAGAAAATGCACGGGCACCTCCCAGAGACAGAAAATAAGGACAAAGGGACATGTCAACTGTGTCATGCCTAGAGTATTTCAACCCTAGTGTTATTTTCTTACACTCCAAGTTTTCCATACCCCACCATCCTCTAGCCAGCCCAGAGGCAGTAAAAGGCCAAAGATAGTGATCAAAGCTGGAAAAGGAAATAGCTGTTGAGCTGAAGAGATGACTTAAAGCTTTCCTCCTTTTCTAAAACACTGTCTGTGTTCTCTGATCTAATCTTGGAGAAGGGAAGAAGAGGGAGGAGGGTGTGGGTGTTGGGACGGGACCACTCAGACTAAACAACCGGAAGCTTATTGGTCATTTAAGACCCAGTACAGTCTAGCTGGAGTATTATAGGTTGTGAGTCGCACCAATCTACCACAAGTGGAACGATTTCTGCCCTCTCTAAGCCTGAGTGTCCGCATCAGTAGAGTAACAAGTCTCATGACTTGGCTGTAAATATGAAATTAGATAACAGTAGACATTCAGAATGTCCCGGAAGGCAACTTTACTGAAATATAAGTGTGAATTTTGAAACAACCACCAGGAACACTCCAAAACATGCCAGCTTAGTCTCAGAGAAGAATCTGAGCGAAAATGCTGGCGCCTGAAAGGAAGACACATGCGTGGGGTACATGGATGTAGGAGGTACATGCGTGGGGTACATGGATGTAGGAGGCCAGAAGACTGTGTCCGATCCCCTGGAGCTGGAGTTACATAGGCAGTTGTGGACTTCCTAACATAGGTGCTGGGAACCAAAGTCCAGTCCTCTGCAAGGGTAGTGAGCACTCTTAACCCCTGATCCTTGGGCCATTTCTGCATCCTTAAAGCCACTGAAGAGCTTCTTTCTGTCTAAATTCTCTTACTATCAGGCAAAGTAAACCAGATCTGCCAACATCTCATAACTCATTAGACCACAGCTTATGGATTACTAAACAGGTGATCTGGTTGGGACTTAGACACCATGTCCTGGGTCTCTAGACTTCCCTCCATGCAAACTGGTCATGTGATAAGTAGTTTCTGACCTAACCAAACATTTTGCACCAAAAAGTTCACAGCATTTCTGGGAAAAAAAAAGTTTCTTTTCTGTCAGGGTCCAGACTCTTCAGTCTTTTTTCTATTTTGTTTAGCACATAATTTTCAGCTGAAACCACTGTCCTGTAGGAAAGCCTACAAGCCACACAGGACTGTGACCTGCACCAGTTTACCAGGGCCCTGATACATAACCAAACACCATCTGCTATATTATCTATGATAGCTGAGACAGAACTCCCACAGCAAACTGTTACCACCAAATGAATTTATTCTGTTTTCCATATATTAGGAAAGATCCATGTGTGTGTCTGTGTGTATATGTGTATGTGTGTATATGTGTAAGTGTGTAAGTGTGTGTATGTGTGTCTCTGTGTGTATGTATCTGTGTAAGTGTGTGAATGTGTGTATATGTGTGTGTGTGTGTCTGTGTGTATGTATCTCTGTGTGTGTATGTGTGTATATGTGTGTGTTTCTGTATGCATGTATCTGTGTGTCTGTGTATGTGTCTGTGTGTGTATGTATCTGTGTGTTTGTGTGTGTGTGTATGTATATGTGTAAGTGTGTATGTGTGTATATGTGTGTGTCTCTGTGTGTATGTATCTGTGTGTGTGTGTGTGTGTGTGTGTGTGTGTGTGTGTGTGTGCATATAAGCACATTGCCCACTGGTACATTTCCTTAGCTCTTCTTCTATTTTTAAAAATCTTGGGTAACATCCAAATACTCTTTAAATGGAATCTCAGCTTTATATAAGATTATATAAGATAATATTCTAATTACTTCCAAGAAATAGTTTCTCCCAGCTCTGCTATCATTTCCAAACGTTAAAACATACTTCAGTGAATCACACTCGGAGTTCATGGAATTGTAACACTATGAGTGAATTATACATAAAATGAATTTTCTCTCAGAGCTTAGAAATGTGTGACATTATTCATACAGTGAATGAGATGCGTGCAATCCTGAAATTTTCAACTATTTCTATTGTCAAGCAAAAGTCAGAGAAACACTGGAGTGTCTAAACCTCAGTTTAATATCTCTTTCTCCTTCCTTCCTTCCTTCCTTCCTTCCTTCCTTCCTTCCTTCCTTCCTTCCTTCCTTCCTTCCTCCTTCCCTCCCTCCCTCCCTCATTCATCCTTCCCTCCTTCCTCCCTCCCTCCCTCCCTCCGTCTCTCCCTCCTTCCTCCCTCCCTCCCTCCCTTCTTCCTTCCCTCCCTCCCTCCTTCCTTCCTTTCCTTTCCCCTCTCTCCCTGACCCTATTTTAAGACCCTCTTTCTTTCTGGAGGCAGCGTCTTACTACATAGCCCTGAGTGGCTTAGAAGTCACTACACAACCCAGGCTGGCCTCAGACTAGCTATCCTTCTGCCTCAACATTCCACCTGCCATGCAGAACTTGCACACATTTCTTTCATACAGTGACACAAAACTATGTTCCCACTTAGCAAAGAGCAGTAGCAAGACACTATGAGACATCAGATACATGTGTAACCACAACCATTCATTCTCCCTTTAACAGAATCAATAAAGAACAGTTACAGCAAACATCCATCAACGGCTTATAGGTCACCAATGAACATATGTATACCCTACCACAATTTATTATAGAAGAAGGTTGAATCTCAGGCAGAGTTACCTGCAAGACTTCATATGCGTAGTAAGTTGTAGAATGAGGATTTGGACCTTCAGATTTCTGACCCAGCATTAGCCATTACTTGTCACATAGACTGTGGCTCTGTGTCACGGCTGCTCTTTTTTCTTCCTAGTACCCACTCACACCTCACACTGTTTCAAAACCCCAGTTCTATTCCCAGGAAGAAAAGCATCTGAAAAGGCCAATGGAGTAAGATACATACTGTCATTCCTAGGAACTGTTTGAGAAGGGAGAATCCTAGACTCCATAGCTCCCAAAAGCTGAGTTAATTTTTCATCCACAGGAAAACTCAAAGCACAGTCTTCCTGAATATTCAGTGTTGCCTGGTGTATGTGAATCTCCACAGGAATAGTATTTTTAAAGTCAATGAGATAAGTACAATACCCAGACCTTAGGTCTTTATTACCTGTAAACGACTCCATAAAAGAAAGACTATATTATTCAAAAGAGGTGACCCTGGACAGCACAGTGGCAGGGCCTCTAAGGAGGAAGAATATCAAAATGGGTCTCAAGCTACAGTGGGTTTGGACAAAGAGGCTCGTATCTCTCACACTGTATTCTTTATGCTGAAGGTCATCCCACAGCTGAATCATGAACACCTAACTTCCTGTTTGTCAAACTCGGTTGAATTGAGTCTACCATTGCACAAATCATTTATCTTGCTTTACCTTTACAGAGACACCTTTTTGCTCACTACAGGGACAAGAGACAGAGCCTCAGCAATGTCAGATTACAATTGTACACACACACACACACACACACACACACACACACACACACACACCCAATAAAGGTGTTCTTTTTAATGGAATGATTGATAAACAAAGACCGTATGAAGAAGGGGCTAAACAAAGAAGGTGATAAGACTCAAGTTTCCATGCAAGATGTCATGTGTAGTTCAATTTTTTCATGGTAACGGCAGCCTGGCCCACACAGCTAGGCTTCTAATACCACATCTCACAAAGAGCAAATTGGCCTCCATACACAAATGCATATTTCAGAAGAAAACAGAATCATTAAGATTCATTACTTGAGTCCTTTCTTTGTGACAGAGGCATTTTGCATTCAAAACCCGGTCCTCAAATCCAGACATCATTCCCAAAGATTATTCCCAAGCCCTATTCCTAAAGCAGGAGGCATAAATATAAATTTCATGCCCTCAAGCAAAGAGTTCAGAAGCCTCCGTGAGTCGAACTAACAGAAACAATTTCTCTTGCAGGTAGCAACCCAGCCAAGAGTGATGCCCTTCAAGGAAATACCGAGAGGTGCAGTTTATTAAACTATCATAGTGGCTTTCAAAGCACATTTAGAGCAAGGTGTACAAGAAAATCTTCCCAAAGTGACTGTGAGCCTCTGGGCATCAGCTTCCACCTTTCTTCCTGCAGAAAGATGCAGCACCTGCTCTTACATTCAATGCGAGCCACCTCTAATATTGACTGCGTTTGCAGAATGCTGAAAGGTTCTGGCGCATCAAACCTCTTGATCTGTCAGGGGTCCTGGGTTTCTACAGAAAGATGAGCCACATAATAGTGCAAATTGGAGAAAACTCATGTTTCTCAAACAGAGATCACCGCCGCTGTTGAATTCTCTTTCAATACATGATCTTAGAAGTTATAAAAATATGTATCTAAGCTCTGACTTATGCTCCTCTCTCTTCTTTGTTTTCCTCTACTACTGTTATTCTATTTCCTTTCCTAGGCTGCATGCAAGGTCATGAAGCCCCCGCTTCAAGTCCTTCCCTTCTCTCTAACAAAGTGAGTGTAAATGCAACAAAGTCAAAGCACGTGTTTGGTCTCATTAAGCTTACAAAATCCTTGGGGGAGAAACAGGGAATCTGGTTCATTATCCTAACCGTTAATGAAGGATAAATTGTGTATGTCTAAGGGTGGTTTGCATTTTATTTTTTATCAGGTGATTAATTCTCTTGGTTCTTACAAAAAAGTGAAGCTGAGGCTGGGTGTGGTGGCAAAAATCTTTAATCGCATCACTCAGGAAGCAGAGGCACGTGGATATCTGGGAGTTCAAGGCCAGCTTTGTCTACATAGAGTTCTAGGCCAGCAGTGTCAAACAATAACAATACAAACAAACAAACCAAAAACCAAAACCCAAACTGACAAACATTGAAGTTGTTATTCTGTGGCTCTCAGAAAACAAAGGCAAATTAGTTTTCTCACACAAATTGTGCATGCCTGAAGTGAGGGAGATTAGAAGATCTTACAGTTTAGGAGGGTCCCCTTTAAGGCTGGGCATGGTGGTGGTTTGCAGTAGTAATTCCAGCTCCGGGAAAGTCAGACACAGAGGAACTTCTGGGACTTGCTGGCTAGCCAGACTAATCTAATCAGTGAGCTCCAGGTACGTGAGAGATTGTCTCAAAAAACAAAGCAAAACAAAACCAAACCAGAAAAAGGTACACATTTTTATGTGTACTCAAACATACATGTGCATTCCTGGGTATGTGTCCCTTTTAATGGATTGATAAACAAAGGACTATGTGTAGGTATACCAAACACAGAAAGTGGGCAAGACTCAAATTGCCATGCAAGATATCACATGATGCCAAGCATTGAGTCCTAGATTCCTGGCATAGAGACCACAGAATCCAATTGTCAGAGACTGAAGTGACAGATAAGGGAAGTAGCCATCTCCTTTCTATCTCTCTCTTCTGATCTCTTAATTATTACTTCTCTTTATTTGTCTTAATTTACTGTTTGCAAAGCAATGAAAGATATGCCTTAAGATAGGTATCAGCGTCTAGGTTAATTAAAAAAAAAATCTCTAACTCACAGAGGAACGAAGGACCTTAGAGCAAACCAAAGGGGAAGCAGCTGCTATTGATCTGTGATGGGCTCCTTTATGTTGGGCAACTCCTGCCAACTCAATGGAGGTGCAATGCGGCTATCCCAGCAGCACCGCAGGGGTCCTCTCCCAGTGGAGTCATAATGGCGGTTCGCATCGCCCACTCTCCACGGGGGCTCCGAGATTCTTCTTCAGGGAAGAAGACTAGTCTTTCATTACTGTTCCTTTCTAGGGCTGAGTTCACAGTTGATACTCAATAAATATTTGATGAATGTACAAATAAATAAATGAATGAATACAGGAATATATTTTCTACCATAAGCTTGTCTTCCACAGACTGACTGCCGCAGGCGAGGAACATACCCTGCGCAGAATCTCTTATTATTGTGATGATCATTGACAGTTCTCACTTAAAATATACTTCGGAAGGTTTTCACACATTAGTGTCCTTCAATTTTTATTACCATTAAAAATATTCATATACTTCATTTACATGTTTGCGTAAGAAATCATTGATCTCTTAGCTAACATTATAGGCAGATTCTCTAGTTTGGAGAAGGTTGTAGTTTATCAGCTCTTCCATCAGCCTCCTCTCCAGATGCACACCTTTCCAAATGGGGGGAGGGCACTGTAGGTTGGACATAGAGGTCTCTGGCTTAGGATAGTTAGTATTCCAGGTTTGGAAGGGTAATATGAGATTGTAACAATCAGAACTGTCCAGAGCTGACAGCAGGAGTTCCCGCTCATCAGAGGAGTCCTGCAGAGCCTGGAAGTCAGCTGGGCAGCACCTGCTGGAAGAACTGAGCAGGAATCGGACACTCAGTTTAGATGCCCTTGACCTTATCTTCAACCTAAATTTTCGAAGATACATTTTTTTTCATGGGCAGAGTTTTCTCGAATTATTAAGTGGTCTGGGGACTGCTAAGTCATTCACACAAGGCCAGAGGGCAGCAAGAATCTAGGCTTTGCTGAATAGTAATTTCCTACTGACTACATCACTGAAGTTTTCAAGGGTTTAATATGCCAGCTGTTAGTCAACTTTCTATTGCTATGACAAAACACTGGAGAGGATGAGCTTAGAAAGTGAAAATGTTTATTTTTGCTTACAGTTTTTCACTTTCCAATCCATAGCTAACGGTATGTGGTGAAAAAAAAAATGCCTTCTCTCATGGCCAAGAAGGAAAGACAGAGGAAGAGGATGGACTCCCACAATCTCCTTTAGCACCACATTCCCAATGACAGGATCTCCAAGCAGGTCCACCTCTGATGGGTTCCACCCATTTCCAATAGTGCCACCCTGGGGATCAAGTGTTTAACACATGGAGTTTGGGATACACTGATCTAAACCACAGCAGCAGCCAAGAAAGGGGTGCTTAGGGTCTCCAGAATAACCCCAGGTGCAATGTCTTTCTCTGGCTCATCACTCTCCATGCATCATTGGAGAGAGGCCTGTTTCCCCTAAGAATGGTGCATCAGATTCCCAATGCAAGATAATCAAAGGCCTGGCTCATCACTCTCCATGCATCATTGGAGAGAGGCCTGTTTCCCCTAAGAATGGTGCATCAGATTCCCAATGCAAGATAATCAAAGGCCTGCAGGAGGCTACCCTGGAAAAAAAATAAGGCAGGTTGATTAGAATGCTAGGATTCTGATCCTTAGGCCACTAAGGACTTCACTGGTAATGGAAATGCGGTTTAATGTTCCTTTCAGTCCGACCTAGACGATATGAAATATTACCTGCTTACACCAAGCCTAGGATGCAGCCCATTGAACCCCAGTGAAATGGGCCACTCTCTATTAAGACAGTTCCACTGCGCTAGTTGAGAGGTAAAACCCGGAGCCCTTGCAGAGAAGTGACCTGAGCCAAGGAGTGCTCGGATAACACCAGTGGCCTGGGGAATTGACAGAAACTTCTGGTGATCAGTTGCTTCTTTGTTCCCACTTTACCACAGTGCAGCTATGATTTCAGTTTTACTGAAAGACATTCTCGGCTTGCAAATAATGCTGTGACTCCAGAGCACTGACATTGCCCTTCTTCACCAGGAGGAAATTTCCAGCCTGGTAGCAAAGGTCTACACAACTGACTCACGCTGTCAGACCAGCTTTCTCTTGGCACAGATGGCATACAGCCAAGAATAGCATGCAGCTCGTAGAAGGGAGCCAGGTGAACATAGTCTTTTAGTCATGTAGCTCTGGACACAGAAACAGGGCCAGAAATTGCTTTGTCAATTCCCACATCTTTAAAGGGTAGATCTTCTGGGAGATTTCTTCTTCTTCTTTTTTTTTTAATTAAGATTTTTGTTTAGTTTTGTCTTTTACGTGTATGGGTGTTTTGCTTGAATGTGTCTGTCTGTGCCATGTACATGCAGTGCCCACAGAGGCCAGAAGAAAGCATCTGATCCCCTGGAACCAGAGTTACAGAGGGTTGTGAGCCTCCAGGTGAGGGCTAGGAATCAAACCCAGGTCCTCTGGAAGAGCAGCCAGTGCTCTTAATTGCTGAGCTATCTCTGCGGGCCCATTCTGAGTTTTTAAAGTAAACAGAAGTGAGATAGAAAATAGGTTCTTTTTATGTAAATGAAAGAAGAGAGCATTTTAGGGGCTGGCAAAACGTCAGTAACATGGAAAGAAAGATGTATTAGATGTTTTCTGTCCATTATCCTTGAACAGTCCACTCAAAGCAGGCCAGTCAAGACTTTATTTCTTCTACATTTAAAGGGCTCTGGTGTGGTCCACAACCCTTCTCAGGGGATGAGACATCATTCAGACCAAGTAAATATGCACAATTAGAGTCTTACTTCCCCTTTAGGATCCTGGACTTGTCTTTTTAATTGTGCTCAAAGCCTGGCACAGGGCATGTGAGCATTTTTCGTTCCTGTCTGTCCTCATGAGGGTCACTGTGCCAAAATCCAGACTCCAAAAGGGAAAGAGGTATATGTTCACTTGGGCAGGGTTAACGAAAAGGCTTGTTTTAGCTTGAATATCCACATCCATGAGCAAGAAGTGGATTACTGTGTTGATGGTGGCAGGTTTTGGAAAAGAGAATAGGATGGGTATCAGTTGAAGGTCATTTTGACCCTTGGTAGTCCACCTTCTTTTTCTCCGTTCATCTCCAGAGCAGAAACAGCAAGTCACCTCAGGATTGTTGGTGTGACCCAGCAAAAGAGGCAGGCAAACATATTTTACCTAACTAGTATGTGTGGTTGATATCATCAGCATAATTAGGCCTCATGAGCCGCCATTGGTTCTGGTGTCTTGAGCCTTGAAAATACTGGAAGCCTGGTTCTGTCCACACTGCTCATTACCTCTTTCTGGGAGAGGAAACACTTAGCTGTTATCCAGATTTGGACAGTGGGAAATGAAGATGTTGGGGTCTGGGGAGGAGGGCGGTACTCTGAGGTGCTATGCCAAAACTTCTAGAACCAATCAAGAAGATAAGAGAAACTGAAACCACCAGAAAGACAAACATTTTGCTCCTGTTGTTCGACATAAACTCCGGATGTTACAAGCTTGAAGGTAAAAGAATGTCTATTCCGTGGTAGGAAGGGAGGGTGGTGGTGGTGGACATTCTCTTCTGCCTTGCTCTTGTGATTTCAGAACGACTTGCTACTGTGACAAGGAAGGTGAATTGAAGGTCAGATGAAGATCTGCTTCAGACCACAACCCCCTCAAGACCACAGAAACAAACAGCACCCTTATAGAATGGCTTGTCTAACAGGAGGACTGAACAGAGAAGTATCTTGTTAGCTTTGTATCGAAGTCTTCCAAGGCTAGGCTTCTGTCTGCTCTTCCAAGTCCTCCCTCTGCACAAAGGCTATGTTCTAGCTACTCTCCTAGCTTCTTGGCTACGTGGACAACAGGCCATGCCCTGCCTCTGATTATTTTCCAGGTTGAGATGGCTGATCTGACTAATGTTCCTGCCATCATTCATTGTTCCGTGTAACCCTCTTCTAAAGCTGTGAAATACTCAATGGAGTGTGTGTGTGTGTGTGTGTGTGTGTGTGTGTGTGTATGTGTGTTGGTATTGTGTTCCCCAAAATATTGTGCACCCTAATAAACTTATCTGGGGTCAGAGACAGAATAGCCACTAGATACAAAGGCTAGAAAATGGTGGCACTCACACCTTTAATCCTAGCACTCCAGAGGTAGAAATCCCTCTGGATCTCTGTGAGTTCAAGGCCACATTGGAAACAACCAGGCATGGTGACATACACCTTTAATCCCAGAAATTGAGCCTTTAATCCCAGGGAGTGGTGGTAGAAAGCAGAAAGGAATATAAGGCGTGAGGACCAGAAACTAGAAGCATTTGGCTGGTTAAGCTTTCAGGCTTCTAGCAGCAGTTCAGCTGAGAGCCATTCGGATATGAGGACACAGAGGCTTCCAGTCTGAGGAAACAAGACCAGCTGAGAAGTTGGCCAGGTGAGGTTAGCTGTGGCTTGTTCTGTCTCTCTGACCATCCAGCATTTCACCCCAATAACTGGCCCCAGGTTTGATTTTTATTAATAAGACTCTCTAAGATTCCTGCTACGTGTGTGTGTGTGTGTGTGTGTGTGTGTGTACGCGTGCACATGCGCACGCATTTCATTCTTAAATACAGTTTTACTTTGATTTCCCCCAAAGGAGAGTTCAAAACAAGTAGCTTTTCCTTGAGAGGTAGTGTCAGGAGCAGAAACAGGCCGGGTTAAAAACAGACACAGAAGGGAGAGAACAATCCCAGGGTTCTGCTGTCTACCATATTCTTACTATGCTTACCCATTCAGCCAGTTTCACTTTTGTTCCCATCTCCCCTTTCTCGCTCCCTCATGCAGAAACCAAATTCCACAGGCAGTTTCCAAGGCTCCAAAAACCAAAAACTTCATGTTTTGTATCTTAATGGCAAAGCCATATGTACTCTTAGAATTAAAGCATACCTTCTAAACTCTCTTAGATGCCTGGGCTACCATCAAGCCTTCCAGAGCTGAGTAGTGCAATAGGTAATGTGGAAGAATTCAAAGGCAAGGAGCAACACCAAGAGGTCACTGTTGAAATTATATCACTCCGTGATTGTTTACTCATGGACAGATGGGTTATGACTGTGGGACCAACTCCCATATGGATGCAGAGGAGTCCTATGCTGAGGGGTTTAGAGTGTTCCCACCATCCAATCTTGGAGCTTTTCTCTGCAACACAGCTCTCCACTGGCTCCCATTCTGAGGGTGCATACTCCTCCTAATTCTTACATGGAACAGGAAGACAGATTTAAGCAACCTCAGAGTAACAGCCCATACCAAGCTCCCCAATTCTTTGTCCCTGTGACCTATTCCTACCCTAATAACCTTGTCTTTGTCTTATTCCTTAGAGTTACTACCACCCCCTATTTCTGTTTGCTGCAGATTAATCCAACTCCCCAAACAAGTATCAAGAGCCAATGATGGGCTCAAGTGGGCAGGTCAAATTACTATTTTGTTTTGTTTTGTTTTTCACCTGACCCATCACAATGAACTCTATTCCAATCCAAGCTATAACAAGTATTAGAAGCCCACATAAGTACTATGAAGGGTATTGAGCAATATGTATTGTAAACTCAAACTCTGAAAATATCTTGTACCAAATGTCTACTATGTAGAGATTTGTGAAAGTCATTTCTTCGTCAGTAGGACATTTGGCTAATCAAAAGACACCACTGAGTAATCATGGTAATCACAATGGCAAGTGAGATGTGGATGGGAGACTATAGCATATTTATTTGTTGAGAATGAAAGTGCCTGATTGCCATTCCTTTCCTGAGGAGTCAATCTATCTATCCTCAAGCATTTTACAAGAGCCTTCTACAGACCATGTTCAGCTTCACTAGCAGATTAAGAGGCTCAAGTATGGCATGAGGAAGAATTTTCCAACCATAATTAGGGGATTTAAATACTTAGGTGTATTCCAGAGGCAGTCTTAGTAACCCTTCTGCTTCAAAGCTCTTAGGAATGTGCTTGGCATTTTAGATGCTCCAGGTTGCTGGTTTCCTAGCAAACTCCAGAGAACACCAGAAAGTCATGGAACTCTAGATTCCTCTAAATGTGCTTTAATGGATTGTGCAAATGCTTAGTTAAGATTTTACCAGTTCATGACCCCGTACCCTGTCTCCTATGGGCAGCACTAACTGGACTCAGTAGATTGTATAAGAAACAAGAGGACATGAAGTTGGGAGAGAGACATGCTGTAGCCACAGAGAAGTTAGTGAAGGAGTAGGGGGTAAATATGATGAAAATACATGGATACATGTATGGATTTTTTAAGGAATAAGTAATATATTACTTAAAAGATTACATTTTAATTAAAATTTACTTTTGAATATTTTAAAAAGGCAATAAAATACATCAATATAGTTCTCATATTAAACTTGGATACACTGGAGAACAAGGTCTAGGCTCTTGCTCCCAGGTTAATTCATTTTTATGCAGACCTAGAAATTAAACTTCTCTTACAACCTATATTTAGCTAATGGCAGTGGCATCAGTTAAATAATAATGACCACCTGCAAATACTTACTAGCATGGGCCATGATCTTCCCACTTCTAGACAATCCAAACAAGATGTGGAGGCTCATATAAAATTTCAACCATCATCTATAACTGTCAATTAAAATTCTTGCCTTGCTGAAAAATCCTTATATTCTAACTGGCTACCTTTTTAGTGTGTGTGACACAGCTGTACTTAAGAAAGAAATTATCTAAATATAACTTCAGTGCAGTTTTTGTATATGGTATTTACTGATGCCTAATATAGATTTCTCTTAAAGTGTGTCATGCTTAAACAAACTTTAAGAGTACCTGTTAACATAAACATGGGTAGTAACTTCAAAACTCTTTTCCAAGATGATGATTTTATTATACCTGTTCCAACTGCTTATAAAAATGATATTTTAATATGAAAGAATATGCATGGTGCTATATTATTACTAAATGAACAAAGTAAGTTCATCTGACTTGCACACAACATGATATTTTAAATGTTATTACACACAGTCATCTTTGGTATCTATGAGGAGTTGATTCCAAGACCACTATCTTCCAGGTGCTTAAGTCCCTTCTAAATAATGTAGTATTTGTATGTAACTTCTATGTGTCCTCCATCGAGTATTTTAATTCATTTTTATATTACTCCTAATACCTAATGTATGTACTTCTTACTGTGTTATTTACAGGGAATAATGACAAGAAATAGTTTGTAGCCACCTAGTGAGAAACATTTTGTGTTTTGTGTGGAGACCAGAGATCAACTGTCTGTTGTCTTCCTCGGTTGTTTTTTACTTTGTTTTTATTATTATTGTTCCTTGACAATTTTATACATAGCAAACTTTGGTCTTTTCACCCATTACTCCCTTACCCTGCTTCTCCCCACTGAAACTCTTCTGCTCCATAAGCCCCCTCCTAATTTGGTGTCTTCTTTCCCCCCCACTTTATATTTTGAGACAGGGTCTCACATAAACCTGGAGCTTTCTGATTCAGCTAGACCAGCTGACCAGCAAGCTCCAGGGATCCTCTTCTTTCTTTCTCTCCAGTTCCAGAGCAGCACGGCCACCCCCACCTTCTACAGGAGTGCTGGGAACCTAAACTTGAGTATTCCTGTTTGCATGGCAAGCCCTTAACTGCCCGAGCCATCTCTTGAGTACCCAGAAACAGTCTTTAAAACTCTTTTAATCTGTGGCTTGTTGAATGAATGGATTGCAAACCCTTGGATGTGGAGAGTCAAATGTGGTGCATGCTACGTGTTATTTATATTTTAAAAGGACAGAACACACTTGGTAGCCCGAGTTCCAGGAAAGACACAAAGCTACACAGAGAAACCCTGTCTCGAAAAACCAAAACCAAAACAAACAAACAAACAAACAAACAAAAAGGACAGAACACATGCATGCTGAAGCTATAATCTCGTCTATACAAAAGGGTGAATGGAAAGTATTTTTAGAAAGCACAATGATCTGACATGTCCTCACTGATTGGAATCACTTCTGTTTTACATTTCCATTGCTGTGACAGAACACATGACCAAAGCCATTTACAAAAATCAAGTGTTCAATTTGGGCTCCAGGTTCTGAAAGGCTGGAGTCCACGACCATCTCAGCAGGAAGCATGGCAGTTGGCAGATAGGGATTGTGCTGGAATTGTATCTGGCAGCTTACATCTTATCCACAAGCATGAGGCACGAGAAGAGAGAGAGAGAGAGAGAGAGAGAGAGAGAGAGAATACTGAAAGCTCTCTTCCAGTAATAGACCTCCCCCAACAAGGCCACACCTCCTAATCCTTCCCAAACAGTTCCACCAACCAGGGACCAAGTATTCAAATACATGAGCCCATGGAGTCCATTCTTGTTCAAACCACCACAACTTCCAAATACAGAAAGTACATGGATGTGTTTGATGAGTCTGAAATTTGCTCAGTCTACTCTATTTCTTTGCTCACTCTCAGTTGGTTGCTTGCAAGAGACATGCATACCTAAGCAATGAGGTGACACACATCTCACTTGTTATATACACTGGTTTGGACATAGACAACTGGAGTCTAGTTTCAATTCTGTCCCTCAGAGCTGCATGTCCCTGCACATACTTGACTTCTCAGCTTCAAATTTTCTCATCCACCAAACACTACAAAATATATCCAGTAAAACGATCACAAAAAATAAAATTTGAGCACTCGGATCTCTGAGTTCAAGGCCAGCTTAGTCTACAGAGCGAGTTCCAGGATAGCCAGGGCTACCCATAGAAACCCTGTCTCAAAAAACAAACAAACAAACAAACAAGCAAATAAACAAACAAACATATATAACTTGGCATTAATTGGATCATGAATGTCCCCTAAAGGCTCATGTGTTAAAACTTTTGTCCCCAGGGTAGCAATATTAGGAGATGGGAGAAACTTTGGGAGATGGGGACTATTAGAAGGTAGCTAGGTTGTTTCTGGAAGTGCTCCTAAAGGGAACTGTGGGACCTAAACTTTCTGAGTCCTGGCCTAGAGGTGAGTAATGTTCCTTTCCACTTGTTCCTACCATGCTGTTCTGCTTTATCAAAGGCTCAAAACAGTATTGAATTCAAAAACAGAATCAATTGATCATAGACTAGAGCTTCCAAAACTGTGAGCCCAAACAACCCTTTTCCTTTTATTTATTAATTAGCTCAAGTCCGTTGTTATCATAATAGAAGCCTTACTAACACAGAGCCCTACAGCCATGTCTAGCACATATTAAATATCTTCTAAGTGACAGTTACCACTACCAGGAAACAGTTCCTGCTACAGCATGTTGTCATCTAGTTGGGAAGGTGGCAGACATAGAAACAGATAAATGCATATCATAACATAGCTATCCCTGCTACAGAGGGGTAGAGAAACTCACAAGAAACATGCTTACTAGAAATCAGGCTTGGTTGGGGACCTGAAACTATAACTTGTTGTATTCATGTACCATGAAGGAAAGAGATCACTTTAGGCTCCAACAAAATCTGGCTTCCTGAAACTAGAAAAGAAACCCATGACGAGGAGCAGAGAGCAAATGGTTTTGGAACTCTGTGGCCCTCATGACTCCAGGCTCAGCCCGGGAGTTCTTCAAAGGACCTTGAACAGCATTTAGGATACACAGCCAGTTAGAGCTCTGGCATGCCCTGACAAGGTTCAGACTGAGAAAAGTGACAGCCTGGGGCCAGGCCTGCCTGCATTAGTGAGCTTTCTTCCATGTTTCTGCTGGGGCAGCACCCAGGTCCTGTCTTCTTGTGGCATCTGCTAGGCAAGAGTATGTTTCTTGCAGTTCTCAGACCATCTTTCTCTTTCTCTGCCATTGCATGGAGCTGAGCTCTTTAGCTCAGGCCACAGGTCAGATCTGGAACTCAGAGAGCTATTTTTAGCTGAGGTTTCCTTCTAGGGAAGATGGAGTAGGGAAGTGACTTGAGTGATATGTAGAAAGGGAGGTGCTGGATTTCAAAGGGATAGCTGCAGGCCAGGCAACCTGCTTCTACCTCTCTAGGGGCCTTTTGAGCTTTGGGAATGATGCTCTGTTTTTTTTTTTTTTTTTTTTTTTTTTTCATGAAATGGAAAGCAGATAAAGGATAAAAGACACAAACTAAGGATGTTATAAACTGAAGATGGACAGGTGCAGAGTGACAGAACTGCATAGCTCTATTAGGGAAGTATCTAGGAGACAGTGATGGGGATAAGGGTAAAAAGAAAAGCAGAGAGTCAGTGGGGGACCACTGAGGTCTGGGATTGCGGAGCATGGGGAACAGAAGGAGTTACAGTGATGTGATTAGAAGGAGATGAAGAGCAAGGAGTAAAGGGGGTTGGACAACGTGGCAGCAGCTAGTGGGTTGCATGGGTAGCCCTGCCAATGCCTGGACTCCGTCTGACTTCAGCTGCATTCGGGATAGACAATTACTTCAGGTGTGAAGAACTCTCCTGTTTGGGGCTTCTCAGTGCCATTCACTTGGCCAATCATGGGGGAGTCCATGGAAGGCTGGAGAGGTAGAGAGGGAGCTGGGGTGAAGTGAAGTATTATTGGCTATACCCCAGTCTTCAAAGCTGTTAGAGGGTGCCATTACTCTAGCTGTATTCTGAACACTTGTATTCCTCAGGCCCAGTTGTCCACTACTGCGCTCTTCATATACTGGTCAGGAATCCCTGTGTCAATCGCTCTGCCCTTCGTTCTGCTTCTTGAGCTGAAGTCCTACATAAACCACCTGCCCCTTTATCCTTTTCCCAGACAAACTCTGCTTTCTGAGAAGCCCTTGGGGTAGGGGGCAGTAATCAAAGGGAGTCAGTTGATGGCAGCCATAGTCACAGCAGAGAAATAGAAGCCACGCCAGTGTGAAGGTTCTACAACAGTCAGTACTTTAGAGCACTGGAGGACTGAACAGTTCCTCAAAGCACTGTCTCCTTGCCCTAAGGAAGTTACTTCATCATCTCAGACAGCAGGGTCTTTCTTAAATATTACCATAAGATAATTGTGCAATATTACTAAGCCAATGTCCACCAACACTGATAATAAATTAGATCATTGGTCACAACAGTATAAAAAAGCTATCACTGTTTCCATTATAGGTTAAGAATCTACATATAAGGGAGGACATGGTAGTATTTTTTTTTCTGAGATGGGGTGAACTTATATAATATCATGCATTGTAAGTTTGTTGTTTTTCATGTGTGTTTTGTGATTTTGGTTTTCTTTAAAGTTTAGTAATGTTCCAATTTTATATATGCCAGATTTTCATTATCTATCTATTGATGGGTATAGAGGATGTCTCAATTTTCTTGCTATAGTAATAAAGTAGCAATAAACATGGAGTACAAATATCTCTACAGTAGCTTACAGAACTGCCTGGGTATATGCACAGGAGTAGCATATATATACACATATATGTACACAAACACTTGTTATAGGAAGGATAATAGGAGGTGATGAGGAGGGATGAAATGCAAATAAAGGACACACGATTTTAAAGATAAAAATTCATGAAAGCAGATATAATTGTTTTCATAGTTTTAATTCTGTCATGTTTTTCTTTTTTTGTGGTGGATAACTGAGTAAGAAATGTAATTGATAGTGAAAGCATTAAGCACTAAGCGAAGTTCCACACCTTCAAAAGGCCATACCAAATGTATAAAAGCTCATTGAGACATATAGAGTTTGTGGCCAGGAGAGTGTTTTAGTGGCTACCTTAGCCTCATGATGTTTTTATTTGTGAGCGAGTCCATTGCAATAAAATGATTTCCCTATTTTAGAAAGAAAAGAAAACAAAAAACTTAAGAGCCATGACTGTTGGTTGGTAATAAATTCATCTCTTCCATCTGAGACGATGAGTGAGAAGGGAGCTTGAGAGTTCAGTGCGCACCATATTGAACGCTCTACCTATCTCCCCTCCTCACTCAGTAAGGACTGCTGTTTTCCCCATGTGTTTAACAGGAATATATATCCTCTCTGTTCATTGATGTTGTAGAAGCAAACGTTATCATGCATGCCATTGTATAAGGACTGTGCGTATCACATTGTCTCAAAAAGTCTATTCTGGACATATTTCTAAGACGTCGCTAACTGTCACTTAAAAACATGATGCTATTTCCATGCTCTGGTTATCATCTCTAGTTCCCTAGACATTCTAAGAAGCATTGTTGACCAAGGAGCAGACATTTTTCTGGGTCAGGAATCTATTTGCTGACACAAAAGATCAAGAACTACCTACTTCTGGCACAGTGTGATAAAAATATGATGCATGAATTAAACTTGTCTTTCAATTTCATATCACTTTTAAGTATATAATTCCCGCAATTACTCAAGTAGCAAGATGAATTTATGAATGGATTTCAAGAACAGGTAAGGATAAAGTAGGTATTTTGAGATAGACCCTCTTCAACTAATTGTTAAAAAGAAAATCGGCAGAAGGAAAACAGTTGTGTCAGAGTTTTTGTTTTTCTGTTGCATATAAGTAAGGGCATGAGTATTCAAAGGAATTAGAGCCATTATCTGGGAAGTTTCTGTCAGTGCTGCGGGATGGAAGCTATTAAAGACCCACAAAGTAGGAGTGCATATAGCTGATTGTAATCGATATTGAACTTCCAGTTGGGGTTTGGAGAGGCACATTCTGGCAATGTGGAATACGGCTGGTGATTAAACAGTCATAACAGTCTGAAGCTGGAAGCCTGACAGGCTCACGGCCCGGCGTTACCAGCATTGATGCTCCAATAGTCAATCTGTAGTGGTCCTCTTCAGCTTAAATAACATTTGCCAGGATTCTCAGTCAACACTTTTCTCTCTTTATTAGGCATTATACTGTAGGAGTTGTATGGCGCCTGCTGTGAGCCAGCAATTGAGAGGCAGGGAGGTTCTCCCGGAGAGTGGGTTGGGAGAGTGGAGTAGGAGGGAACGGAAATCCCACCCAGTAAAAACTCTCACTTGCAGACCAGCACAGTGATGAGTAATATGTAGTCTGTGGGTCAAAGTCAGACTCCTCTCTTCATTTTAGTTACAATAAATTTAAAACCTGACCAAAAAATGTGAGACAAGTGCCAGAACCAGGCTGATGCTCATGAGTTCATTTCTATGCTGATAGGGAATAAAAACATCTGAATCCCACAAGAGACCGGTGAGGAGCGTAAGGAACAGGCAAGTGGATGCCGCACAAATTGTGGCCTGCCCTTTGCCTGAAAGATGACTGAGAATGACTTCTTTTACTGCCCAGTCCCTAACCTTAAAATAATGAACCTCAAGGCAACTACATGCAGAGCTGGTGTGAATGCTAAACTATAATCACATGCAGAGTTCAGGGCAGCAACAGTGCACAGGAAATGCTTGTCACTGCTGTCAGAGAACAGAGTGCTTGTCAGGTACATTTCCCCACAGTAGCCCAAGTACTGCAACAAGACTCAGGCTGGGTTGAAGGAGACCCTAGTGACTACAGTCCAGATTCAGGAGACAGTCGATATTTTGACATTCCTGGGTCAGCCTTGCCGGGTTCTCAACACTGAGCTGAGAAATTCCCCATCACTCTTCTTGGTTCGTTGATCACCAGTTCAGTGAGTAGCCAGTCTACCCCATGTGATTTTGACTCCAGACCTGGTGCTCTTTCTGACGTATCACCTGACCACAGAGGAGCTATGATGGAGTACAGACTTAACTCCCGGGGCAAACCTTTCTGAACATTGCATTGGGCTAGTATTACCAGGAAGATAAGCGTTTTTCTGTCCCGTCTCAGTTGTCAGTTGCCTTTGTGAATAGTTTGTTAGATAAAATTAAATTTACTAATTGATCCCAGTGTGTTGAATAGTGTTTTTTAAATTGTATTTTTTTAAATTCAAGATATAGACTAACATAAAGTATGTCACTCAGTATGGAAGATGAATGTATACATATGGAAGTACTTACGGTTGTTTAGAAGGGATCTGAAAGAGATTGGTAATTGAGGCTGATTCTAAATGGGGAGTGGGGTGAATAGGGATAATTAAGTTCAGGGATCAGACTTGGAATCTTTGAATTATGTATCCTATGCACACATTAATTACCTAAGACTAATTTTAGATCATTTCTATATAGTTATAATCATAGTTAATATCACTCAAATCTATGCTTATCAAAGAGCCTGAAATGGAAGTCTTAGTGTTTTCTGAGTAAGCTGAAGGAGCAAGACAAGAGTTCATGGTCAGTTTACCATCAGCTCACAGGACAGGACAGGTGTACCATGGAAGATGTGTCCAAGGCAAAACCTGCTTTGTTACATCTGTTCTTCCCACCAAAATATTTTTGACAAGAGTCTGAATACCATAGCTTCTGCTCCTGGAACACCATGACATCAGGTCAAAGTGCATATACAGAGACTATAAAAGCAGCCTTCTTAACACATAACAAATACACTGTCAAGTCTATCAACCACACCAGAGTGTGTTTCATATGTAACTAGTGTTTTCATGAACTCAGGAATCCATTTAGCCAAACCGAGTACCGACTGCATCATGGAAAGCATTCTAATGGATCCCAACCATTTGAGTGGTGGCCTTAAAAGAGGTCTCACAATGATTTTAGTTCTGCAAAAGGAAAATATTGCTCTTACATTTCTTCACTATACTGGCCTGTTACGTTTCTGTTGCTAGGACGAGTTAGGTGACCCTAAGCAGAGCCCTTAATATCTTTGTACTTCATGGGGACTTAAGAGGTTTAAATAATATTCCAAGAAAGAGAGGGAAAGTGAGAAAGCTAGAGAATCAGAGACAGTGGGTATGCATGAAAGAGCACTTAGCACCATGCCTGTCTTGGGGTAGTTTAATAAATAATAGCTCAGAAGAAAAAGTATTAGTATTTTCAGCTAACTGAGTAAACTTCAGTTTCATAATCCAAGTTAAATTACATCCTGCCTATTTTAGGTTGCTCAAGAGGAAAGGAGAAAAAAAGAATGCTCAATTCTTTATTTTTTCCTTTCTTTTATAAGTAAACACCACAACAAAAACCCCAACACAATTCTTGTACACTGTAGCCACATATCTTCCATAAAGATATGTAGTCAATCGCAAAGCCTTAGAAATAGGATGAGTAGGACCAATCCCCTCACTATGAGGTAGGTTATAAAAAGCTGGTGGGCTAGGTTTTGAAGAGACAAGTTCTAGGATATTTAAGTCTGGTTGCTTATATTTTCTTTAGGAAAGAATAACTCCCTTTTCATGCTGAGTCACAGAAAGTTGGTGTACAGAAGGTCCTAGGTCAGTGGTTCTCAACCTTCCTAATGCTGTAACACTTTAATACAGTTCCTCATGTTGTGGTGACCCCTAACCATACAATTCTTTTTGTTGCTACTTCATAACTGTAATTTGCTACTGTTATGAATTGTAATGTAAATATGTGATACACAGGATATCTGACATGTAAAAGGGTCATTTGATGTCCAAAAGGGTCATGACCACAGGTTGTGAACCATTGACCTAGGTGATTGTGTGGATGGGAGACACAGGGATGAAGCAAAGGCAGGGAACTGGGGCCCATTGAGAACAGCCTGGTCCTGGACCACTCAGCCAGTGTGGACCAGGCTCAGAAGAAGAACCCAGACTTGCAGATGTTTAGGGCACAGCTCTGTTTTCTGCCATCCAGCAACCCCAGCTGCCATTGGATACAATGGGCTTAATTCTGGGTTATGATTATGACTTGTTGAATTTTTAACTTGTTCTACAATGAACCTTATCTGAGAACACTCAGCATTCCCCAATGCTGTATAATTTCTGCAAAGGGGAAGAGATGGTTTTATTTTGTATAATTTCTGTGAAGGGGAATGGACGATTTTATTTCTTAGGAATGGGAGACTTTATAAGCAGAGAGTTGCGCTTCAAAACAAGAGCTTACTTTGACAGCCCCAGAAGCTATTTGGCTCCAGTTAGGATGCTTATCTCTCCATGAGGGTCTGAAAATGAAAAGTTGGGAAGCTTGGAACCTTTGAGGAGTGTTATTGCTGACACTTTATAGGCCACCAAGGCTGTGTTCTTTTCTTTACAGTGATGACATGACTTGTGGGAAAATCAACTTCTTTTCTCAATTCTCCTCTGGTTGTCAAATGCCTTCCTGTGGCTTGTAGGTTAACTCACTCATCTCTGTGACCTTGAGCCACTGAGAAGAAGACAGTAACTACCACAGTCTTGGTATTTAAAACCAAAAAGCAGTAACAACATACAAAGTGAAGTTAGCTGTCTCTAGCAGAGATCACCCTTGAAAGAAGTTTTCTGGATATTCCTTGCATTTGAGGGAAAAAAGCAAGATCCTCATTTTGATCCTGTAGATGCAATCAATGTTCTTGACATGAATAGTTTTCCTTTCCTGTTTTTCATGTTGTTATACCATTGACTTCATCTCTGTGTTGATGATTTTTATTTTGAACAAAGAAAGACCATAGGAGTAGGTAACACAAGATGTTTCTCAGAGACACTTACTGGCTACCCCCTAGGGTACAGAATCCACCTTGACAGACACAAATCCATTGTCTGCTTGTGTCTTCAGGAAGTTGTAATTTTGTCACAGCACACCCATGGCAAGGTGCGTTGTGAACAGAGCCCGCTGCTCTGAACTGTAGACATTAGACAGTATCCAAAACGCCAGGGATGGCAGAGGGGAATAATTTTCTCTAACAGGCCCTGACTGGGAATAAAATTACATGTATCCGAAGTATTAGAAACACACACAATGACTAGATAAATAAATAAGCGATGCTAAAATTGATTTCTGGATCATCATGTGGCCTGCTGTTTTCCTCTTGCTAGAGTGAGTCAGCACACCCCAGGGATCACTTTGCATGAATAAGACTGTCTAATCAGTGTTAGAAATCTGGCGGAGCCTTTCCATGAAGGGCCTGGAGCAGATGCTTGGCTGGTAGAAGATGCCATATGCACAGGTGTCAGCACCATTTTCCTCCCTAAAACCTCAGCCTTCTGTTCAGCATTGCCCCATAGAGCTGCAGGGCTCAGACTCAGAAGTCACATTCCCCAGCAACAGGTCTTTCCTGTGCTCCCACCAAGGCAACCTCGTCATGTTTCTCTTTCCTCTACTGCCTTTCTAAGATTGCTGCCTGCTATTTCCAAACATTTTGGTCCCTTCTGAATGAGGAATGGGGCATGGATAGTTCTCACAAATTATTAGCTCTAACCTAACAATAGAAACAACCATATTGTGTCCATTTTGTTCCATCTATGTTTTAGGTTTGTTACTGAAAGGAAGTTGGTGACATAATGTCACAACACACAATACTTAGCAATGGCAGACTCTTCTTAAGCTATAGGATTTGATAGTCACTATGGAGAAAGAGGCACTGCCTCAAGGATGAGTAGAGTGTATAATTACTTCATTGAGATTACTAGTTTAACATTTGGATTTCTCACTGTGCCCTAAGGTCTGGCAGAAAGTTACCACATCTGTCTTAGCTCTATGATAGTAAGGCTCTGAGAATAATAATAATAACAACCTTGAGGTTTATTGCAAAGAATTAAATAAGATCAATGAATAGAAAGAACTTAGCACACTGCTGAGCACATGACAGATAGTCAATAAATATTTTGTTGAATGCAAATAACAGAGGAGGAGAAGGAAGAAGAAAGTTGACAACCCAAGTTCAAGTCTGTCTTCAAGTTTCATTTGCTCAGGAATACTGACAGGTACCTAGCACTTCCTGTGTACCAAGCTTTATATAACGTTGTCTAATGCCTATGGCAGTAACCCTAGTTACTCTCATCATCACACCCTTATAGATGAAGAAGTTAAAACCCTTGGGGAATCAAACCCTGATGATCGCAGAAGCCAATGACAGTTCTAGGTTTCAAACCAGATTGATCCTTGAGCTAGAGGAATGACCCCTATGGTACAGTAATGTAGGCTAGTAGAACTTGCAGCAGTAGAGCCTAATTGGATAATTCAGAGCAAATGACCAGCGCTATAGTAAGCAATGTAGTTTTATTTTTTCATTGTTTGGGAACTCTTGTGGAGTAAAAATAAATAAGCAAACAACAACAAAAACAAAAACACTACTGTGAAGATTTCTGAGAGCGTCTGGTGATTGAAGGATGATGGGCTATATGGTGATAACGGAGGTTTAGATCTGAATACATCCCAACTCTTCTCCAGTCCAGCCCCTGAGAGAATTTGTGATGTTCAAAGGAGAGTACATGAAATAGAGTCCATAGGGAGAAGTGATCAAAATAGTTAAGGGCATTAGGTTTGAAAGAGTACAGAATCTGTTTAAATTGTGTCTTAAGGAAATAGTCTTTACCCTGGTGGAGGAGGGCTATAATTTCAGCCAGCAATTTAGACTGCATGATAATGTATCTTCAATGCCACTAACATCCCACAAACCTGAGTCAGCCAGGAAATCAGGGCTTGGGGGACAAATCAACAACCTCCAGAAACAATCCCTATCCAGAAGATTGGAAGCAACAGCATCATAGAAGCAGATAACCAAGGCAACAAATCCCAGGGATTTAATGATTGACACCAGGCTAGGGACAGAATTGTATACTTTTCAGAAATTTGTATGTTTAAGTTCCTGCCCTTATTACCTCAGAACATGACTTGTTGAAGGTAAAATCTTTAAGAAAATAACTACATTGAGAGGAGTCCATTAGGGCAGACTCTGGTTCGTAAGAGTAGTTACTGTCCTTATCACCAGGTGACATTAGGACACATACAAGAGACCTTGGAGATACACACCTACAGGAAGACTGTGGAGACACAGGGAGAAGGTATTCATCTGCAAAGCATGGAGAGTGACCTCAGGAGACCTCAAACTTGACAACACCTTTATCTTGGATTTCCAGCCTACACAACCACCAGAAATTTCTGCCGACTAAGCCACTCAGTCCATGGAATGTTGATATGGCAGCCTCAGTAAAGAAACCCATGCACAGAGGAACACATGAGTCATCCTGAGATTCTTCCAGGAGGGAGGGGAAGAGCGGCAGGAGTCAAGGAGAGGTCAGATTATCACATCACAGTAGCAGTTCCAAAGTGCTTCTCAGTATATTCCCAAATACTGTTATTGTTGATGATGGGTGAATCATAATGGGTGGGAGATAATCATAAAGAAAAAAGTTGATAAATACTCAGAAGACCTTCCATGATCATAAAACTATGGGAGACAACCCAAAATGTATCATGGATCTATAAAGAAAAGCCAAGAGCCAGCAACTGTAAGTTTATCTCTAAATTCTATAAAGACCTGGTTTTTCTTAAGATGACAACTTTCCCCGGTTAAAAACATTTTCATGACATTATATTGGGAGGTGAGGAAGCATAGGACATATAAACAGTCCCCACAAGTTACTTAACTCCACCAGCATAGAGTTTTATTATGCAGGACCTTTCTGTCTCACACTAGGTACTCCAAGGCTAGCTAACTACTTATTAATATGCTAAAGCAATATAGAAATGAGAAAGACTTAGGAGCTGGAGCAAAATTAAAAGCACTTGATTCCCCTAAGCCATGTTGATTACATAGCCATACCTATGCCATAGGCATATATAACTTTGACATGATATCTTAATCACACCTGGGTGAGGTATTCATTATCTCTCACCTGTGTCTTATGCATTGACATTTTAAAACCTTAAATTCTTCTCAGTAATTTGTGACCTGAAACTTAAATATTATGTGGTTTGACTGTTCATCAACATGATAGTTAGTGTGGTGGGACGACAGTCCTGTGCTGGCTCTTAAATCTGACTTGTGATGGAACCTTGTACATATCACGTACCATCTGATCTCTGAGTTTCTTTCTTCAGACAGGAAGTACAGGCCTTAGAAGTGAGTGCTCTGCATGGTATGCAAAGTACTTCACAAATGATACCTCATTTCATCTTCTCAGTCTTGTTATGTAAGTAGGTATTATTACCTTTGTCCAACCCCATACTGCTGTGGAAACCTATTTAGTACTCTAAACAAATGCGCAATATCAGAAAAACTTGTTAACTATAAGGCATCAAGTAACTAGTAGTTGGCTATACATCATTTTCAGTTTAAAAGAAAATCCATGACTTGTATAGTATATGTTCATTCTACCAGAATTTTCTAAGAAAGGAGGAAACAAAATTTGTAACCAAATCTGACACTATAAAGTGATCAGTTTTTGATAGAATCTAAATTGAAACCAACTCAGGCAGACTTAATTGTGAGTAGTTCTCAGATATTCACGGAATATTAAAGTTTAGAAGTCACTTAAGGGAACAGAGCAGCTACTGACTTCCCCGGCGAAGGGAAGATTGATGGCCAGTATGTGACAGCTGGACTTCACAAAGCCTAGCTTTTAACTGCTCTCCACTTCCTTTGCAGTACAGTTCTCATTCCCTCCTCAGAATTTTTCTCAACCTCTTTCTCATTGATCATAATGTGTTTTCTGTTATGCCGGCATCATGAGCCCCCCTCTCCCTCAGAGACTAACAGAAGTCTGTGTACGTATGCAAAAGCAAAGAGCCTTTATTGCAAGCTTGAGCTTGGGCTCTCCATCCATTCCGACACAGCGGTTGGATCAGGGAGAGCCCTGAGCTCAGTTATGGCGGGGTTTTTAAGGAGTAAAGGATGGGGGTGTAGGGGAATTCTGGATTCAGATGGGGGTTGAACTCCTGATTGGGCAGGAGTGGGGCACAGAAATCTTGTCAAACAGAGATTGGTACTGGCGTTGCTGCAAGGGAATTGGCAACTAATACACAAGTGATGTAAGCTATCTTTAATGTTTTGGAGCATCTAGCACTTATTTGTTTCAATTCTGATTGGTCTCCTGCAGGTACAGTTTGTGGCTTTTCCTGGTTATTGTAAGGGTGAGGCCTAGTTCTAGTGTTGTTGTCTGCATTTTGTCATGGCTGCACTAATGTTGTTAGGCCTCTTCATTTTCCTATTCTTAATCCATACTAAGTCTCCCCAAAGACATCATATATGCATGTATGTGGCTAAACCAACCCAGTTGATGTAGATGCCAGGGAGTTACTGTTTAGCTTCTAAAAGTGGGGAATACATAGTAAAAATTAGACTGGTGAAGAAAACAACTGGGTGAACTGACTGCCAGGGTCTGAATGCTTACGTCTCCCTCTCAATTCATGTGTTGAAATCCTAACACCCAAGGTGATGGTATTAGGAATTAGGAGGGAAGAGCTTTTGGGAGGCTGTTAGACTATAGGGATGGATCCCTCATGATTGAAATGAACCTCCTCCACAAGAAAGCAGAAACCCTGACTTGTGTGATGGTACAGAAGAAGGCACCATCTGTACATCAGAAGAAGACCCTATTGAATTGCAGTCATGGACTTCTCCGTCTCCAAAACTGAGAGAAATACTCATTACATATAAACCACCTAGCTTATGTAATTTGTTGAAGCAGTTCGAATGGACTACCACACCAAATTCTCAGGAATCATGAAAATATAAACAACAATGCCTACTAGAAAAGTCACACTTGTAAAGACTTTTTGAATGAAATGGAAGTAGTGTCTACTGCAGAAGATGCAAAACATTAACGACAAATAGGATAAGACTTACATTGTTAGCCGGGCGTGGTGGGGCACCCATTCAATCCCACCAGGCAGATCTCTTAGCTTGAGGCCAGCCTGATCTACAGAGTGAGTTCCAGGAAAGCCAGGGCTACACAGAGAGACCCTGTCTCAAAAAAAATTAACAAGAGACTTACACTGCTTCATTATTTAATAGGGAAAACAAGTTATTTTCTGTTAGCTACAGAATGTAAACCTTTGAGGCTAAGTAACTGTCTTTCCTCCTTAATCTAGCTCTTTTTTTCTTTTTGGTTTTTCAAGACAGAGTTTCTCTGTGTATCTCTCTCTGGCTGTCCTGGAACTCACTGTGTAGACCAGGCTGGCTTCGAATTTACAGAGATCTGCCTGTCTCTGCCTCCCTGCGTGCTGGGATTAAAGGCATGTGCCACCACTGCCCAGCTCTTTTTTCTTAATGTAACACAACTATTCCTCCAATACTATCAACCATTCACCCTCCCTCTGCTCTCTAACATCATCATCAGACATCAACAGAAGCTTTAGAACAGTATGAGATGATGATGCACACGGAAGTCCCATACAATTTGCAAAGCTCAGGACAAATACATGTCAGTCTCAGAGCGGCACATGCCACCAATAAACTCTTTATTAAACTAAGAAAAGACACAGTATTTATTTATATTTGTTTTCTCCCAACACATGGCATCTCAAGAATTCCAGAACCTAGTCTCTGTTCTGTTCCAGCAAGAACAGTCTGGGAACATACTAAAGCTGTGAGGCCAATCTTGCTTTTTAAGAATTGCTCTTCTGGTAGGCTGCTGAGGTGGGTGTGGCAATGGGAGAGCCATGAACAGTGGGGCCAGAGTAGTCCTTCCACATGGCAGATCTCAGCTGTGAGACCATGTCCAGACAATTGTTTACTGAAAAGCTCTTATAATGCCTAGAAAAAGAATGGAGCTTAAAACTTTGATACCATAGTTGGAGACTTCCATATATTATATTGAATATTTTTGAAATAATCTCCCTTCTGCCTATTTCTATACTCAGTCTATCTGCCCCATTGCTATCCACCAGCAAACCTTTCTGCCAGGGGCAGATGCAGAACACGATTCATTACAAACACCCACAGGGTTGGGAAGTTGAAAGGGAATTATATAAGCCCACCTGTTGAAAATGCTCCTCCTTAATGAAAAGAAAGGGCTTCCTGTAAACTAGGGTCATGGAGGGAGGAGACAGAGGGGTGGTTTCCTGGAACAAAATTGTACAGACCTGCTTAATCACAAAGATGTCCTTTTATCTAAGAAGGGTTTTTCCCAAGAAGCTTAAGTTTTCCTGTACAAGCAGAGGCACATGGTGGATTATTTAGTGGCATACTGGGGACCCTAAAGAGCTAAGACTACTATTTGTGGAGTACTTAGAGTGGCTTTTGATGTTGGATGGGAACTATTTGGGCATAGCAAAAAAAGAAAAATAAAAGGACAATACATCAGACAAGTTCTGGGCCCCTAGTGTTTGGATTGGGGAACGGAACACATCTAAAAAGTTGTCATAACAAAAAGACTAATGTTGGGTTCCACACCCTCCTGACATTTACCTCAGCTACTAAGTATTAAATATTTACAGAGCACTTGGCCTTGCAGAGTGCTTCCTAATTCTTCTTAAAAATTTTTTGCCTTCTGCCCAGATGGAGAAGTGTTGCTATTACTCCTCTTTAATGGGGAGGGGAGGGAAGATCATAAACGCCATGTGACTTATTCAAACGGCGGCATTAACAGGGAGTCAGAGCCGGCTCAAGTAAACACCATGCAGTGTGCACAACCCCAGACGCCTACCGTAGCCAGTCTTTGCCCAGGGGAAATCAGCCAATGGCCCTAAGAGAAATTCAACAGGAAGGCAGCTGCCTGCTTCCTTTCTATAATCTGTTTTGCCACAGGCAGGGTGCTTAAGCTCTTTAATTTAAGTGGCATGAGGAAAGCTGGAGGGGAGGAAGTGATGCCCTGCTTAGCAAGCATACACACACACACACACACACACACACACACACACACACACACACACACACGTCAGAAGCCCAGGTGAAGCACAGAGCACCATTACCCTTTCCTTTCCACCAGCTGCCATTTACTGCCCCTGGCTTTAAGTGCCAGCATTCTGATGTAGCAAACAGCCCCCATTGACAATGGTTTCCTGTGTCCCTGGAGCTTTGTGTTCCATTGGCTTGAAAAGCAATCAAACCAGATTTTCATGAAATGTCATGGAGAGTGTATCAATCTAGGCTTATAACATGCCGAGTAAGTTACTGTGGGAGGTCCTTAGACCACTTGTGGTGGATCTAGAGGAGGCATCCCACTGAATGCATGTATCACGTTGATCTGAGGTCATTTATGTTCCTGCAGAATGCAGGGGGATTGAGTGAGGGACCATACCCCTAAGATTCCCTACTTCGACTACATGACTCTTGTATTGAATACCTTTCTACAGTTCAGGGCAGAAATTCTAGACTACTGATTAATTATTTCCAGCCTCCTAGGCAGCATTTCATCAATCTTTCCCTTCCTGGAGCTTCATATAGTATCTTTACAGTCTAGAATAATGGATTTGCTTCTGCTAAGACATGGCAAACCCCATAAAAGGGTTGGTAGAGGCTCCAAGCAGAGCATCAACTCCTGACCACTAAGTCATGGCCCTCTGTGGACCTTGCAGAGGGGAAGGTGAAAGAGAGCAACATGTAGGTTGTGGGTGCCAGGAAGGAGGAACAGGGATCAGCCAAATGCAAATCCCAATCTCTATTTTAAAAAACGACCAGGAAGAGAGAATGCGCAGAAATCCCCAAGTGTGCAAAAGACAGTCAAAAGAGTGTGAGGTGAGATGGGAGTAGACTACAGGAAGCTCTGCTGAGGCCCTGCGGAAGTCATCAAAGAGGCCTCCACTTCCCTGAGAACAAGTGCAGAGCAATGCTCTGGGGGAAGGCGGTGACTGCAGACAAAGGATGTTGCATCTTCTTTACAGCCCCAGAAAAGCAGGGTGGAAGCGACAGTGCTGTGTCCTCACACTCCATCCAAGCTGGGACAAAGCTCAGGAGAGCAAACAATGTGTTCCATTTTTAGTCTCCTCTCACTCACTTCATGTCCGTTACATGACACACACGTGTGTACACACACTCTAAAGACGTTTAAAATGCAACGACGAAGTTGCTTTTCAGGGTTCTTCTTGTTTCATAGTCAGTGATCATTAATCAGGGTTTTGGAGACGTTCAAGAGTTTGCAAAAGTAAACTCCAGAATGACTCTGCAGACAAGGACAAGGACAAAAACCCATCGTATGCATCGGGTGGGAGCTGCCATTCTGCTCTAAAGCATGAGGTGAATCCAAGAAGGGCCAGCACTGCTACTGAGAAACGTCTCAAAGCATCTTGCATAGTTTTGTGTACATAAATCTCTAAATTCTTATGTACACCCCAGTCCTGAAAACAATAGAACTAAAAGAAAAACGATTCTACAAGCCGATGTCTGCACACTGTTCCTTAGATAACTCTCACGGCTCTAGATGTACTTGCAAGACCGATGAAATCTGCAACCTTCCTAACACCTCTACTTGTCAGTTGGATATTTCTGGCTATTTCATTACTAAAGACCATAATACAAATTAAGAGGTCCATTTTTCTCTTTGAATGATAAGCTTTCTTTGACATTCTTGAGATACAAACTGGTGATTAGACCAAGGAAGTAGAAGTTTGTTTTTTTTTTTTTTTTTTTTTTTTTTTTTTGTGTGTGTGTGTGTGTGTGTGTATTTCTACTCAGTTGTTACACCAGGAAACCTGTGATTAGTAGAGACAAAGCATGTTAGGTCGTCCCAATGCAGCAGGTAGGTTGCAGGACACACATCTTACAGGCTGGCTGGCTGGCTGTGCTTCATCATCATCTGGAGCCTCGTAATTGCATGGAGCAGTGAGTTAATTACAAAAACAAGATCAACACCCGTCTTTTGGCTTCATGATGAGTGCACCTGATACTTGACCGGCATCATCCTTCTTAATGGGTACCAATATTGTAGACAGGAGTAAACAGCAATGTGAATGGAAGGCTGAAGAGGGGAGGTCAATGAGAAGGCCTGGGGTTAATGGATGGATGTCAGCAAAGCAGGTTGGAAACCTAACAAATGGAATTTGATTGGTAGCAACAGCAGAAGTATTAATTAAATATCTCCAGATAAGGCAATACCCCCTTAAATCTATGGCCAAAGCACTAAATAAACAACATCTAGTCTAAAGTCTGAGGTACTTTGAGAGGAGAAGAGCATCCTTGAGCAATCCCATTCTCATTGCTAGATTGACAGGTAATATGGAACTTCCTAAAACTGTTTGTTGCTAAGCAGTGACTCAGACAATGTAGGGGCTATTTCTTTTTTTGCATCTAAGAATTTAATATAAAAAATGTCGTGCATGTCTCTGTGTGCATGGTGTCACATACATATGCACATGTGTGTTGGCATGTAGGCATGCATGGATGTTGTGCATGTGTAGATGCTAGAGGTTGATGCTGAGTGTCTTCCTCATCCGTTTTCTACCACACTTTTTGAGCCAGTGTCCCTCACTTTACTAGAGGTTCACCAGCTTTGTTAGACTAGACAGCCTGGAACTCATTCTGTAGACCAGGCTGGCCTCAAACTCTGAGATCTGTCTGCCTCTGCTTCCCAAGTGCTGGGATGAAATGCCACAACATGTAGCTCTAAATGTCATTTTTTTAAAAGACAAAAAAAATATAATTGATTTTTCTGACTAGGGAATCCCTCAAGCAAGAAGCCAAAGTGATGGAAAAATTCATGTATTTGCTTCTATTTCTTCCCCCCCTCTAATTTCATTAGGAAATAAATCTGATTAATTTAATTTTGGAGGATGGTACAGGAGGATCTCTTTTACTAAAAATTAAAGTAGAGGGAAAGTATCTCTATGTCCCTCCAGAAGCCAGCAGATTTATTTCAGCAAACGAAAATCACTGATGGCCATGCAATTCTGTGAGACAGAAAGCATGTTCCACACCAGGAGACACATGTAAGTTATCTGTCTTAGCTCTTGTTCCAGCCCTGGAAGCTGACTCATCTGAAGAAGATAGATCTTCCCCACTCCCTCAGAATACACATACTCAGAATCAAACCTTTGCAGTTACACTTTGTGTGTTTGATGTGGCCTAAATTCATCTCCATTTTGCCAGCATGTACAGCATCGTGCTGTAAATGTTGAGGAACTGGGAGGGCAGGCACACGTTTTCTTTCCATTTCAATATTTTCTTTTATATAGTGTTGGTAGTTTTTTTTTTTTTCCACCCCAGGGAAAAAAAAGGAAATCTTGCAGAGATGCCCATGGAGATTAACTTAGTGGATTTAGCAGACTCTTAAAAACCAAACAAAAGCAAGCAGCAAGGGCGAGCTACTAGTATCAACTGCCAAGGCACCCAGCACCGTTGCCATGTTTAAATCAAACAACTAAAGTCACACAATACCATTTTTCACGAAATGATTTGGCAAAGTTTTACAACACCAGTATCTCAAGCTCACCAGATTTCTGGTAATATCCTTTCTTTAGCTGCCCAAATCAAATTGCTGGCTAGTCTCCATCACAGCACCACATTTCCAAGCCCATTCTGTCCTTGGTATCATAGCTGACTGATGGACTGCATCACCCAGTCTCCCTCGCTCTCTGATTCCTATGCTGTCTGGACACTTTGAGTTCATGGGCAAGTAGAAATAAATAGTGTGTTTCCTCCACCTAGACATCCTCTGTGACTCTGGCTGTACAGAACTAGAGGTGCTAGCAGCGGCCCCTCTTCCCATGGCTTCAGTGGCTCTTGGTGACAGAGTTTTTGCCTTCTAAATTGGTCTCCATGCCTCTGGTGTTCATGGCTTCCCAATATCGTTGGGTCCCTCTTGATTAGTGCCCTTTGTCCAGCATAGGCTTTGCTGCAGGATATGTAGATACATCTATTTCCTATTAGAACATTGCCTTGTACAGCCACAAGACAGAAAATACTAGCATTTTCCTGGGACTTGAGAAGATTTAGGCAACGGAACTATATTCTCCTATGAGAATTTGTCTCGAGTCCCTTTCTTCAACTTCTCAGTCACCACGAGACCTTCTGTGGTTGCTCCTTACTGTTCCCAACATGCCATATAGCTAAAGATGACCCTGAAGTTGTGGTCTTCCTGCCTCTATGTCATTAAGGACTTTATGCATGTAAGGCAAGCATTCTACCTACTGAGCTACATCCCTCCACCCCCGGTCAGGGGATGGAGTCTTGTTTGCACTTCTCCACCTATGGGGCTGTACCTCTCTTCCCTCACCTCTGCAGGGCAGGCTACCAAGTGAGCTTTGTTTCACAAAGGGGTGACTGATGCAGAAGAGCTCCTGTTTAGAGCACAACAGGAAACAAGTTCAAAGTAATTTCAGATGTGATAAAATTCCTTAGCCACCCACACCACAGAGAATATTAGGTTCTCCTTGAGCCCCACACAAGGTCACAATACTACAACACATGTCTCCAAATCCTCGCCCACTCTTCTCCCCGGCTCTTTAAAGTACTTAGAGAAGTTCCTTAAAGTACTGTCCTAATTTATGCCCTTATGCAGGGTACCATTGCCTTGTGTTTTCTCTATCTTATCTGTAAAGACATGCCCAAGGGTTTGTCTCAGGGGCTGGCAAATCCTAGCTCATCAGTCAAATCCACTGGGTGTCAAGACATTTTTATTGTAACACAGACATATCTATTATCTACAGCTGTTTCATACAGCTTCCAAGTATAACTGTTATAACAAAGATCTTAGAGACCACAAAATCCAAAGTATTTGCCATCAGGCTCTTTGCAGAAAGAAATTACCATTCCCACTTTAGTCTTTCACACCTACAAAAAGCCAACCAGGTGGTTTCTTTGTTTGTTTGTTTTTGTAAAGAAAAGGTACAGTCTTTTTGTAAGACTAACAGTGTCAATTATCACCATATTAAAATGAATTATATGGTCAGCTTTTAAAATAATAGGTTATATTTATTACTGAGTGTGATAAGCTTTCAATATTAGTAAATATTAGAGAAATGGTGTTTCCTATATTTAGACTATCTACTGAAGCCACTTTCCCTGGGGTATGGTTGAATCTCTTTGAATATGTACAGCATTTGCAGTCCATAAAAAGGCTCCTTTATTCACTTATTCTATGGTGCTATTGAACAAAACTTGAGTTACTTAAATGTCGTTATGGGTAGTCTGTTAGGAGAAAACAACCCAAGCAGCTGGAAACTCATAGAGTCAGGTATTTGTTTGAAGCAGTGGGCTCCCCCCACCCCAAGAGAAAGTTGTCCATGGTATATTTTAAAGTGAAAATGTAGTCAGGTGAACATGTAGGATTTATAGTTAAGGTCTTAGTTATCATTCAAAAACCAAAAGTCATACGTAGGCACATATATGTACACATACTTATGCACAGATAGGTACACATCCAAACAAAATAATCCAGAACAGTGTGCTCATTTTTAAACATGATTGTCTTTGAGTAGAGAGAGATAAAAAATGATTATGTTTCCTCTTTTTTCCTCTATTCTTTTCCCACAGGAAACACGTTTACACATTACTATTTTGTGTTTGGTGAACTCTTGAATAGACATGCTTATCAGCACTGGAATACGTGATACCAATTAGAAACTATCTATGGGATTCTCTAAATAACCCGGACCGTTCACTCCCTGTTCCTCATGCAATCAGACATCCCCTCAGATAAACTACAGCCTACTCCCGAAACAAGTTCTGTTGTAGCAACAGCCAACATCCTGTTCAGTCTGCTGATGTGAGGCTCCTGCATCCTCTGTATTAGATCAGGAAGCCATTTGGGGTGGGCTTTCCCCCACTCCTTTTTAAATCTATTCTAAAAATACATCTAGCCACATAAATAGAAATGATGGAAGACAACAACAAAAAATATGTGGCCATCATCCTTCTGAGGTCTGGGAACTGTGGTCTGGAAGCTGAGCACGAAGGTTCTGTTTGCTAAAGTATCTGGCACATGCAGTAAAGGTGGAGACTGGATGGTAAAGCGATTAGCTGGCTGAGAAAGTCCGTCTCGGGTTTCAGGAGTTCCGTGGCCTCACCAGATCATGTTGGGAGTGGCTTGTGGAAAGTGAAACACATTAGATCTTCAATTTACCCTCCATCTCAGGGCAGAGAGTTGCAGAAAAAGTAAAAACCTAGAAGTTCCTCCCAGGAGCAAAGGGGTTAATATTTCAGTACCCAGCAAACTATGAGAGTGGCCCTGATGCCACACATGTTTGCCACTGTGTGATGCAGTGATCTGGTTTCACTAAACATGGTAGGATGGGAATATTAGAGGCAGACAGACTCAGGCATCTGTATTTTCAGCCGTGTACCTTCACAGCTGTTGGATCTGGGTAACATGACCCTATCAGAGACTACATCTTCTCTTCTACATATAAGAGAACACTAGCAGCATTAATGTGACTTTTGCTGTTGTTAGTAATAATGTCTCTATCAAGTAGTGTGGTACTCAATATGGAAATAATACAGGTCAGCTACTAATATAAATGTGCAATACAGTGCAAACACAAGCCACATGATATAAACCAAAATCAGTGCTTTTAACACTGGTTATAATCATCATTTTTTAATTTGCCTGGCTTTTTAAACACTGAATCAGTGGCAGGTCTTGAAAAAATTAGACTGGAGTCTTCCAGGGATGAAATAGGAAGACTGAGCCATACCCTATTTCTGGCTAGTTATTCCAACAATCTCTTTTTTTCCCCCAACTTTTAAAATTAGCTCTTGGGCAAATTAACAGTAAATAAAAAGGAAAACAGTCTTTATTCTGTTTGTTTCAGATCCAGTTGTGAGCAAGGCTGAGTTTTAAACTTCCCCTTTCATGGGATGCTAGCAGTTGACCTACTGAAAAGTGTTCTCATTCTGAAGATGTCTACTTCAATGTATTGATTTTTCCATGTCTTGGAGTCCGATCAATATACTTAAC
This sequence comes from Peromyscus eremicus, assembly GCF_949786415.1. Classification (NCBI taxonomy): domain Eukaryota; kingdom Metazoa; phylum Chordata; class Mammalia; order Rodentia; family Cricetidae; genus Peromyscus; species Peromyscus eremicus. Next base: position 45,167,849 of record NC_081436.1, on the reverse strand, counting down.
ACGTACGATTGCAGTGCCTCTGTACACCCACCCACTGAAGTTTATTCTAAGTTGCTGGTCATGTCCTGTGGTTGCCTGTGTACAGGGAGGAGGCTTTGTCTTGTGGTTGCCCGTTGAATTTTTGGGTTGTTATGAAAGTCTGTGTATAAGTGTTGATAAAGATTTGCAAAGAAGGAAACTGAAACAGGCTAAGAGGCGGTTAGAATCAAGTATCTGCCTTGGGTTTAGAGCTGCACATTATGTCTAGGCGTGGCTCAGCAACCGCTCGATGGCTCTATGCTGCTACATGGTCGCTGTGACCTGACCCAGCTCCTTGTGAATTTGGATTCTGTTGTCGTTTCGGGGGAACAGACTGCCTGAGTATTTGAGTCAAAACAATCACATGGTTCTTCCTAAGTTTTTACTTTATAAACCTCTAGACATCAGGGTTTATGAAGAAAGTGTTCGCCTTAAAACTTTCTATCGCAGATCATTTTAATTGTTAAGTACTAAGAAACCTCGGGTAGCAAGGCCAGCTATCCATACCAAATACAGATTATTTCATTTCTAAGTCTAATAACTCTCTCTTCTCTCCTCTCTTCCTTGCTCTCCCTTCTTTTCTTCCTCCCTTCCTTACTTCTTTCTTTCCTCTTTGCTGACCGTCCATTCTTTACTCTGTAATTTATTCATTCATCAGCATATGTTTCATAAAAACAGAAACCAGCTCCTAAAACAATCTTATACATATCATGGGGCTCATTTAAAGAAATGAATACATAACATCCCATTGCTCACATGGTCACTTTGTTCTTACTTTTCAGTAATGATGTGGCAGAATGTTACTCTATATTATTAATATGAAAAGTATTGTTGTTTGAAAGTAAATTATTTTTATAAGTCCTATTCCATGGGGACAGTATTATAATATATTACTTTGTTTTTTTGAGACAGAATCTTACTAGAAAGCCATGGCCCGCTTTCAACTCACTGTGAAAATCAGACTGCCCTTGAACTCATGGCGATCCTCTTGCCTCTGCTTTGTGGGATGTTGACTAATGCAGTGGTAAGATTAACACACACGTGCATCACAGCTTTATTGGAGGCTACAGTGGAAGAGGCTGCGAGTGACTGATGGTGACCCTAGTGGCTAACCTGTTAACATCCGCTGTGGAGGAGAAGATGAGATCGGTGTGAGGCTACAGAGGAGGAAGCCCTGTGTTGTCTGAGAAGAAATAAACAACAGGGCTAGGTCAAGGCTACAGACCTGACTTGGAGGCCTGAAGACTAAGCAAGAGCTTGCCTTAGGGAAATGAGGACCAAGGCAGGGAGGTAGCTTCAAGGAGGAAATATACCTAGGCATGGTGAAGAAGTCTTAGATGGATGGAACAGAAGGGTTGAGGGGGACATGGAAATCAAGGAATACTTAGAAGATGAACTGCAGTCACTTGATACAGATAGAATGGTCAAAGGATGGCCCAGCATTCTAGCTCTAGTAACTAAGTGATTTTGTTTTCTATCATCTTCCAATTTTTAATTCACTGGATTAATGCCTTTGGAGAATGAGAGTTTGCCAAGAGAAAGAGGCTGTAAATGCTATAAGCCATGGTCTGGCTTTCGCCATCTTTCCCACGCCTTCTCCAAAGTTACGCTTCTATAAAAGAACTCCGAGCTCTCCCACCAGGCACCTGCTTACCTTCCTTTCCAGTCTCTTTGCATAGCATCTCCATCCACCACTTCATATCCCACCTCGTTTACACTTCAACCCTTCACAGCACCAGGGATCACTTCCCTTCTGACACTTCTCATGATACCCGGGGCCCTTTCCTGCATCATTCCCCAATGCACTCTGCAGTAGCGTTTTCAACCTCAGATACTTAGAGTCAGGGGAGCAGATACAAAAGAGCTTGTGAGTGAGTAAATGTGTCTTGAAAGCATGGTGGGAGGTGGGGCTAGCTGCAGGCGGAAAGCATCATCTAAATGACTTCTCAGTCTTGGGTGTGTGGTCCAGTGGGAGCTAGAGAACCAACAGATTTGAGCTATTCAAAAAGATTCCAATTCTAAGGTAGGTGTGTGTGTGCGCGTGCACGCGCGTGTGTATGTATGTGTGTGTAATTATGAGTGTACATGTGTATGCATATAATCTCCCAAAATATTCCCTCAAAATAACATCTTTAAAAAGATTTATTTTTCATTTTGTGTGTATGGGGGAGGGGAGGGGTATGGGCAGATGTGCGTATATGCTGGTGCCAGGGGAGGTCAGAAGTGAACATTGAATGACCAGGAGTAAAGTTATAGGTAGCTATGAGCCATCCCTCTCCAGTCCTTTAAAAATTCAAACAAACCAAAAAAACATAAAAACAACAACAACAAAAAAAACCCTCTGAGGAAGCCACCACAAAAATGCTAGGTTATATAACCTAACCTCTGCTCTATAGATTGCATCTTTCTGTTTACACTTGTCCCATGTCACCTAATCATTTCCTACGCCTATTGTCCCATGTCTTTATGGCAGCTCCTTGAAGGGAAGTCTTAGGGACTGTCCACCACTCCACTGTATTTTATAGCAACACCCTAAAACCTTCATATCACCAGGAGTGAGCCCAAGGTCCATCACATAGCAAGAGCACCACGAAGATTCCAAATTCATGCACTTATCCAAGTAATTATTCAATGGAGCTAGATTATGCATGCCTACAAAGTGAAATAATTCGATGGGCTCCTCAGAGCATCACACATAACACCTGGCTTGCTTGAAATTCCTTCCCTAGTGATTTATTTGTCAAGACAGTTTTTCTAGGTGTTGCATAACTCAGATAACACACAAAATGCTAATCAACCATTCATCAAAAATGGAATTTTGTATTTACTTCTAAATTTTTGTTCTCAGATGCAGACCACTTTGCTCCAACTTGCAAAAATGCTGCCAGTACAATTTGTAAAATGGTCTCTGACTCTCTGAAGGGAGATGCTTGTAGAAAGGGAAATTGCTTATAAAATAATTGAATACACTGGGGTGTATCTGGCCTTCTGTTTAAATGGAATTGACTAAGTAAGGGTCACGGATGCTCCTTTGTTCAGGGAAAGATGCTAAAACTTAAGGCGGAGAAGAGGAAAGGACCGTTCCCATCTGTCATGAGATGTCAGGTGGAAAATGAAAGGCAGGCTTCCATCTTCCGAGCAGAACCAGGTTTATGCATGAACAAAGGGAATTCTGATTTAAGTATGGGAAGGGCTCCTGGAGAATATAAATGAACCCTTCATCCTGGAATCATTGCTCCAATATGCTACAACTCAGGTGTTGAAAACTTACAGAATCAGCCTACAGTTTAAATATGACAACAGGTTCCTAAGGAGTGGAATCTATGATTCCTGGATTTCATCGAATTATCCACCTATTATTGCCAAGAGAACAAGTTGGCCAGGAAGAGTCATAGTATATAATGGAGAAGTTTCAATAAGGCAAGATAATACAGGGAGGTTTCATGTGTCAGCAAAAGGACAAGTAAAGGGGTTCAGTTATACCAAGGAGGAAATACATGTGCGTGTGTGTGTGTGTGTGTGTGTGTGTGTGTGTGTGTGTGTGTGTTGGAAGGGTCTAGTGTGGGAACAATAACAACAACAAAAACTCTAAAGTTCAATGAATTCATCTAGGCCAAGAATGTGTTGTTCACATTAAGTCGGCATCTAGGGAACTATGCAGAGGTGTTATGTAGTAATGGATGGGTTTATGACATGGTAACTGGGTACAGGAGGTCATTTTACACAGGAGGCTTTTTATAAAGCCTCTGGAGCCATTTTTCCTGTGCCTGTTTCTACTTCTTTTTCTTGCAGCAGATTCTGATATCCTTATGACTTAGAATTTCCCAGATACAGTGTATGTGCAAGAAGCCTGTCTCTATGATAATGCCTGCACCTGTCATGGTGACAGCATTGGTTGGCATTGGGAGAAAACGTCTGGTCTTACAGCTGGCCCCAATTTTATCTTTACCTTTACACATTTGTCTCATGATTCAAGGCTTCTTTCCAATTAACTATTATATAAAGGAGAAGAAACAAAACCAATTCCCAGCTAGCAACTACATCAGCTGCTAGTTATATCACCCGGAGCCACCTCTTTAACCTCTAAAGCGCCCATTTCTTTTTTCATAAAACGGAAATAATAATAATAGAAGGACTAAGAGAAAAAAACTCAGAGGTGTAGTGTCTGCACTCAATGGATACTCAATAAACATCAGACATTGTAGCTAGGTAGCTTCTCCAAGCCATTCTTCTTCACTCACCTTGTTATTGCTCAGAGCAGCCATAATGGTGCAACTTTGCACATACCCCAATGAATTAAACATGACATAGGCAATCTTGGTATTGCAGCCTGTCACCAGTTGTTGGTACCCATAAACCTCCCTTCCAAACTGATTTATCTCATTAAAAGTAACATACATAGTAAGAAGGAGAGACAATCAAATTGGAACAGATAATTAGCAGAAGGCAAGACTAGAAGAAGGGAACAGGTTAAAATGGTTCATTAGACCTAACGATAATGAGAAAACCAAATTGATTTTGGTTCAAGCACCTTGGCTAGGTTAAAGCTTTCAGAATAACTGGAGTTAGTTCATTAACACACACACACACACACACACACACACACACACACACACAGAGAGAGAGAGAGAGAGAGAGAGAGAGAGAGAGAGAGAGAGGTGTATATATGATGTGTTTATATATGTTTGCATGTATGTAATCTGTATATTTTTTCTGCACATGATTACATACATATAAATTTAAAAGTGCCATCTTTATACATATTACTATTACTTTCCTCTCTGATAAATTGAAAGTACCCTGACCATTTTTATAAGAGTTGTTGTTAACATAGTAAAAGAAATAAAATAATACGTTCCTTTCCAAAAATCATTTTTAGGGTTACTGAGTCCTATCACACATAGGTGTTTCAGAGGCCATCACTCACACCACATTTGGGCCATTGGTGGATATGAGAATTGAAGGTTCCTGTAGAACCTAGAGGAATCACGTATAATTCCCTTCTGAGATCTACCTCCTATATATCAAAAGAGAAACAGTCCATACGGCAAACTAGCTGCGCCATATACTCGGTTCCTTGCCGCCTTTAAAGGGCAGCTTGGCACCCGAGCTTAGTTCTTCCGGTGGAACTAAACAGCTTTACACCGCTTTGGTTCCCACACATTCCCATCCCTTCTCTTACTGACTCCACTTCCGCTTTCAGTCCCGCCCTTCTGTTGAGCAGAGCCACCATCAGCTGCCGTCTAACAACTCAGTGTGCCTAACTTTGTCACACACCTAAAGAGGGAGTTCCTTGAAGGCAGAAAGTGAGCCTCCTTCTGTCAGTGGGAGGCTTGTCCCTGTAAACCGCTGCATACACCCCTAGAGCTGTGAAGAGTAAGTGAGGCGGAGTAGCAGCAGATAAAGGGAGAGCGTCAGGATGGGTCTAGCGGACGTAGGTGGGTGGATCAGAACAAACAGCAGACAGATTTGAGAAACAAGAGCTGTTATAGGAGAGGAACTTCAGCCATGAAATGAGTCACTGCCCAACATTTTAACCATGACAACCCATGAGTCTCACTTTATACAAAAACAATGTACCTAAAAATTTGAGGATACTATTAATTTTTATAAATAAAATTGAAATATCAAAACCTAGGGGAAATCTATAGGAAAGCTAAGGGAACTCTGTAATTTATCTTGTAAGAGAAAACATATTTATACCAATTTATCCCAGGGGCCTATACTTTGGAGCATAATGCTTACTAGAAGCAGGCTATGTAAAACTCAAATTTGTAAATGGACATACCTGAAAGAATTTCCCTAAAGCCTTTTATGTTTAACCTGCTTACAGTGATTAAGGCCATATTTGAAATTTTAAATGAATAAATGATAAAAGAGTATGAGTCCTATGGTCTTACAGGAGCAGTCAAAGGCTTAGTCTGAGGTTGAGGTTATTAATCTTGTTAAGTGTCAACTTTTGTTTTTAAATTTTCAAGACAGGGTTTCTCTGTGTAATAACCCTGGCTGTCCTGGTACCCACTTCGTAGAACAGGCTGGTCTCCAACTCAGAGATCCACCTGCCTCTCCTCCTGAGTGCTCGGCTTAAAGACGTATGCCACCACCCCTGGCTAAGAGTCAATTCTCTTATCCCTAAAGTAGAAATAATGATTGTTCCAAAATTATAAAGTAACTGGAAGATTAAGTGACTTTAAGCATATAAAGCACAGATGTAGAAGTGTGAGATTAAATGACCTTATGCATATAAAGCACAGATGTAGAAGTGTGAGATTAAACGACCTTGTGCATATAAAACACAGATGTAGAAGTATGTATGAAGATGAAAGGCTGAAGAGGAGGTGAGGCTTGCCATGGTGCTTTGGAGAACAGTTGAGTAAACAGCCTGGAAATGTTATTAACTATATCATCTGTGGCTGGGCAAAGACAACACCATATGAATAGGGTATGGATGGCTTGAGTGGACATTAAGCATTCCTTCCCTTTCCCAATATTAGGCCAGATAATTGCATTGTTTAATATATTATGGACTGTAGAATTGCAAATGAAGGGAAACACATGAGGAGCAAGATTATTATAAGTCAGCGGGAATTAAAGGGAAAAAAAAGTGACACAATTTTGTTGGACACAGTTTTGATTTGCACGTGGAGGAAGCTGGCCTAAAAACAGATGCTCTAGAAAAACACAAGTCATGATTAGGTCTGAGTGTCAAGTCTGGTTCCCAGCTGCCTAGTCTGGTCAATGGCCTTGAGCAGACTTGATAATGTCTTGTGGAAAAATGTTTATCCTGTTCTGTGATGGGTGGGGAGATACAAAGAGAGAGACAGGACAGAAACACACAGAGAGACATGAAGAGAGACAGGCAGACAGAAATAGACAAATGACAGAATGACAGAAACAGACAGACAGACAGATAGATATACCAGGAGAGGGAGGGAGGGGAGAGGGTGAGAGGGAAAGAGAAAGAAAGAGAGAGAGAGAGATCCTCCTAAAAGGTGATTTGTAGAGAAAGATAAAATAATGCCAGAATATCCCCAACCAAGAGCACTGTGTCCTAGGTGTGGTTTCAATTTCACAGTAGCATCATAAGACATTTGCTAACAGAACAGTAAGTGACGAGTGTTGAGTGTAATTTTAACAGAACTGACTTGGAGAGTTCAGAACAAGAGGGTGTGAGCCAGTGTGTGCTAGGCAGAGAATCTAAACTATAACTGCTGCGCTCTCCATGCTAGCATCTGAATGTTATGGTCATAAAAAGGAGGATGAGGAAGAGGAGGATTTGATCTAAAAGCTCATATACAGGACGTGTGGATTCAGCAGGAAAGGAGTATGTTCCATGAACAGGCAATCAACAAAGGAAACTCACTCAGGAGAGAGTGACTTTCTGGGTTGAAAGTCTTCAGTCACTAGATAATAATGAAATAAAAATAATAATAGCATACGTGGGGATGATGATAGCAGCCAGCATGCCAGATTCATTGTCCCACTTACAGTCCTTGATACCCCGGGAGGGTAGTAAACACAAGACTAGCATATGTTGAGCAATTACTATACCCCAGGTTCTGCAGCCATACCTTTACAGCTATAATTTTACTTAACCCTCACAACGAGCCTGGGAAGGGGTTTTACTTTAACAGCCACATTACAGATGAGGAATATAAAGTTGCTTTAATGGTAAATACTTCAAAAAGGTCACGTAGGTAGTAAACGATGGCACTGTAATCCATAGCCAAGACAATCTGGCTCCAAGCTGCTGCTCTTAAGAACAATGCTGTGTTACTTGTGAGGATTGTTGTCTTGTGAGAGATAACAACCTGAATTGTCTACATTAGGGATATTCTGGACAACATGGCTTTCCCTTTCCTGTTCCTCCAAATTAAGACGTTTCTGTCAATGACATGATTATGCTTAACACAGCCAAGTGCTATGCATTTTCTCTACCATCAACCTACTTTTTTTTCTATTCCCCTACTTTGCTTTAATTCTCAGTCTGGTGCTTAACACACCTGGTAGTCAAGCATTATGACAGGTATTTAGACACCGTTTTCTGCTAAAAAGCATTAGCTCTTTAACTGGGGCTACAAGGAAACTAAAGCAAAATAAAAAGCCTGGCATCCCTGCCTTTCTTTTGTAAGCCTCCTTTACTTTTGAGACAGTCACATGATTAGCACTGTTCATGGGCATATGAATATTCAAGGGGTGTCTGTCCCAAACCTATCTCCAACCCTACAAGGTCCTAGGTTGAGATCTCCTGCAATCAGCTATTACAATGTCCTGCTCCAGTACTAAACATCTCCAGTAAACCTAGGATCCCACTGGATTCCAGGAACAGCAGAGCCTCCCAGACCTATCACCCCACGATAAGCTCGCCAGGCAGTCAGGGGCAATCAGCTTATGGGAACCAGATCGTTCCCCTCAAGCAATAAAGACTTCTACCCACCTATCAGACCAGAACTGCAACTACACTTTGACCAAGACTTCTTAATTATGTATAGCCCTTGTTTCAGTTTTCCTCTATTTAAGTCCACAGTTCATATCAGTGTATTGAAAATGGATCCGGGGGTTTACGAGCCCCCCTCCCCACATCTTCTTCTCGGTGTGCCACACTGATTTCTACCTCCCACCATTACGATTCTCTGTACTTACTGTTCTGGGATAGGTAGCTGAGCCTTGCCTGCTGAGACTACCAGACCCCTGGCTTTTACTTTATAACAATATATTTCATTACCATATTGGATGATATGTTTGTTGTCTGTTTCTTAAACTTGTGTGTGAATTCCATAAGGCCAGGTCACTGGCTTGTTTATCTCTATATGCTCAGCGCCTACACCAAAAACTTTGTGTGATGGATGGAGAGGGGTGAATGAGTGGGTAATGTCTAAGACAGTGATAAAAGAGGGCAGATCGAAGCACCCATCGCGGGGAGACGTTCAAAACAGCCTATTCTCCCAGCAGCCCTGGGGAACTGTCGACCGATCAAACTGGGTGCTCAGCCGGTGAACAGGAGAGAGGGGAGTTAATACTGAAAAAGCAGACGACAACCAATACTGCTGAGTCCCAAATGCCAAGACATTTAGCCTGGGTAATAACATGAAAACTACCTGTCTTCAGACAATTGAAAGAGTTGAGCTAGACCTCCCTATGAAGCCCCAGGGTAGCATCATTTCCACCTTTAGGGCCTTTCATAGCTGATCTGGATGGAATTCACATTCGGCCCAACTCCCTGGCTTGGGATAATGGGGCTTTTATTTGCCTCAAGACAATTGGCTTAAACTCGGAGGTGGAAAACAAGCAGAGAGCAAGTGGTACATTTATAGTGGCCTAGGTGACAGGACTGACTGAACTCTAAGATGCGCTGGAAAAAGAAATTACAGCCTAAAGGCCCAGTTTCTTTTGCCTTAGTGGTCAAGCTACTTCTCAGGCTGGCTTTCTCGGCATAGGAGGAGTCTATTTTTTTCTGTGGCTAACAGGATGTACTAAGATGTCTGTAGCCACAGACCCCTTTCCTGTATGATGTCACTGAGAGAAAAGATAACAGTACTATAGTTAGTGTTTATTACTCATCTGCCTTGGGCTAGGCACAGTGCTTAACTCATCCCTAATCCTTTGAGCAATAGGGCAAAGGCTCGGTCAACTCCTTAAGGTGATACTTTGGTCAGTGAGAGAGAGACACATAGGAGTCAAAACACATCTGTCAGCTTCCCCAACCTGTTCTGGAGTGAAAGGACTGTATTCCTACATGAGGGTAGTGGGGACTGATCTGTAGCTTCCAGGATAGCTGAACCACGGTTAAGGGGATCTCCCTAGGTTGAAGCAGAGTTGAGATGGGATAGCCTGGGCCAAGGAGAGTAGAGGCAAGGAGAATCCAGAATGTCATTTAAGAGGGTCCTACTAGAAGCAAAACACAGAATGGATGGAAACCCGGAGACTGGCCACCCAGGGCAGGTGATTGTGGGAACAAGCTACATGAGCAGACATGCAGCTGCATTTAAATATCTGAAAGAGAGAATGGATTCACTTTCTGTTTCAAGAGAGAGCAAAACCAGCCGGGTAGCGGTGGTGCACATCTTTAATCCCAGCACTCAGGAGGCAGAGCCAGGCAGATCTCTGTGAGTTCGAGGCCAGCCTGGTCTACTGAGCGAGATCCAGGACAGTCACCAAAACTACATGGAGAAACGCTGTCTCAAAAAACCGAGAGGGAGAGAGAGAGAGAGAGAGAGAGAGAGAGAGAGAGAGAGAGAGAGAGAGAGAGAGAGCACAAAACCAGAAGGACAAGCACTTAATGTGAATTTGTGACCTCAATCTTCATCCCCCGCAGCGTGCCTCACGGTATCACTCATTCCCTTGGCTATATATTCTTCCAAAATCGGTCCCTCTGCTTTAAGGACGGCAGTCTAGCTTTCTAGCCATGGTGACCGTGTCCAAACAGATGAAAATGAAACTAATCTGATCTCCCCCCCCACACACACACACACAGCGGAAGATGGAAGCTGAAAGACCAAATTCCAAACCCTTCTGCCTCTGAAGCATGGATGTGTGAGCCTGAGATGCCGCTGGTAGCTGTGTTGTCCAGTAAGTGGAGTGGTCAGTCTGAGAGAATGATGGAAAAGATAAACAGGCAAAAATACAGAGAGGAGCAGAGATGGGAAGGGGAAGGAGAAAATAAGCCAGGGAGGGAGAGGAGTGAAAAGATTGATTTACAACATTCGATATTGTTCATATGGGTCCCTGGAGCTAAGCCTTCTCAAGTTTTGTCAAGAGAGCCAATAAAAAGTGTTGTTTTGCTTACCCAAGTCTGAGTTGGCTTCTGTCACTTGTAGCTGCAGGACCCTAGTGTGACACAGTAGCATTAGTACCTCCTAATGCACGTGGACTAAAGTGAAGACATGAGCTTTTCATCATTAGAGGTATTCTTAGGAAGGGTCTGGATGATGCTAATGTGACTAGATTTATTGAAGAGACCTTCACATTGTGTTGGGGGTGCTCCTCAAGCCTAAATTCTTGAGGGCCCACAAGACACAAAAGGCCATGTTCTTCACTCGTGCCTCAGTTACCTCTACACGGGTCATTTGCTTCCTTATTTCTCCAACTCTATTAACTCACAATGTGATCTGTTGATGGCTCACTTACAAGGCCTCCTGGGTGGATTTCACAACCACTCTCATTAAGAAAATAAGGCAGCAAGAGGGCATACCTTTTCCCCAAGCCAAACCACTGTATAATTAGTATACAATGAAAATTGCAATTTGGGGACATTGCCAAAAAAAACTCAAAGCCACTGTTCCATTATGAACCAAGCTAAACTTCATACTGTGTCCCCAAAGGAGCCCCAAAGGAGCTCTTTTTCTTCTTCAGTACTAAGGGTTGATCCCATGGTATTACAGGCAAGTGCTCTACTGCTGAGCTATCCCCAGTTTAGGAAAGTTCTTTAAAGAATAAGAAAATCCACATCATGTATCTGCTTGTTGGTTCCCACCCTACCATAAAATCCCATCATAAAGCCTCCTCAGTTTCAACTCTAGATGACGAAGAATTTCTGACATCTTCCAGTGATGTACACAATAGGGATCAAAAGAGTGTACTTAGAGGTCACAGCTGATATTTCTAAAGCTTTGGTTTTTCTTGGAGTTCGCACTAGACATGTTTAGGAGACTCACATGAGCTAAGCAGTTTATGTGTTTAGCATATATATATATATTACATACATAATATATATTACATATAATATTCAAAGCAGGCATCAGACTTCCCAGAGCAGCTAAACAGCATCATCAGAGCATCATCATCAACCAACTCAGAAACACGCAAGCATTTCTGCCAAGGTACAAATCTTTTAGGTGTGCTCCACTGTCATTAATTATCACCAGCATCAGGCTGATGAGTAGTTTCTTCAGAAACTTTTCAAGTTAATGAACCTCCTTCCTCTCCCAAAAAGAAGACTTCTAGGTTAACTTAAGTGTCGAACATCACAGTGAATGCAGCCTGCATCTTTGAAAGTGGCTTTGGAATCCGAAGGCATTCACAGTGCTCTCTTGATGCCCATAAGGGCTGGAAAGACAACAGCTTAGTCAGAAAGTACAGCACTCCACTATCCCTCCCCTGTGTCGCTCCACAGAAGATCCAGCGCTTGGCCTATCACCAAGTGCTTACTGTTCTACAAACAGGCTGAGCTGTAACGACTCTGGGCCAATAGTAACTCTGCCATCTTTCATTCTGAACTAGTTCTGTAAATGCTTATTGGGTTGACCCTTCAACGTGCCTCACAAACCTAGAAGCTGCTGGAGGATACACCGTATCTTCACTCATCTCTAAAAGTGAAGAGTCTCTTCAGCATCTAATAGTGCTCAACAACCTTGATGTTTAGCTTTGTGTCAAGAGTTTTAGCCTCAACCCGCGTCTAGAGTGTACTAAACCAGAGGTTGGCAAACTTTCTACATAGAGTCAGATGTTAAATATTTTAGGGTTTACTAGCCATTTCATATAAGCAATTTGTACACAGACTCTAGCAGTGAGTGAATGACAATTGTGTACGTGGATACTGAAGTTTGAATTTGGCGTAATTCTGTGTCATAAAATTATTATTTTTCATCAATTTAATAAGGCAAAAAAGCCATTTGTTGCTCTCAAGCCATACAAATATAGGTGGAGGACGCTAGTTTTCGGTTTCCTGTGTGAAGAACTTACACATCATCCCTCTTATTCTTTCAGGACAGAAACTGAAAACTGAGTATCACCAACTGCTGGGTTCACCAGAGGAGAAAAACAACATCGAACCACGGGTCAGATCACTCATATCTCATCAGTGTGGGTGGAGTTCAGAAACTCCTCTGGCACCCACAGAACCGTCTTCTGGGAGCCCACATATCTGCCTGCCTTCAACAAGACTCCTCTAAAATTTGCAGCAGAGTCGGGAAGGGAAGTCACCATTGTTAAAGGCACCCAATGTTTTCTGTTCTTAGCCTAGCTTGTCTTTAACAGAAACAATTTTATCCTAGCTTACCCTCCTGAGCTTTATAAGAACCAGACTGTGGGAGCAAGGACACTACCAACTCAGCCTCACTACCCTTCCTCTATCAACTAGGGTGAAGAATACCTTGGAATAGACTGGAAGACTTTCATAAGTTGAGAGTATTAATATGTACATTTCACCTATAACACTTTCATGGTAAATAGAAAGACACATGGGAAATATGACGGTTATTCTTGATTGTCACCTTGATGGAATTTAGAATTAGTCACCATGGAAACAAACCTCTGAGCAGGTACATGAAGGAGTTTCTAGACTGGATGAAGTGACTTGAGAAGTCCCACCTTAAATGTGGGGGTTACGGCCTGGATTAAAGGAATGAGGACTGGCTATGGGCATTCATCTTGCTTGGTTTCATGACTGAGGTGGAAGTGTGACCAGCCTCCTGCCATCCTGCCTTCCCTGCCCTGATGGACTATGACTTCAAACTGTGAGCCAAGGGAACCCTTCCCTTCCTAAGTTCCCTTTGTCAGACACTCTGTCACGACAAGAGAAAGAAATAATCCAAAAAATACATTTAAGTATTTAAGGAAGATCATTTCCTTAAACCATGAAGAACAACCACAGAATGTTAATTAAGTGAGCAGAAAAATGAGTGAAGACTGTAAACTCGTCATCAAAATGCTCTCGCATCTGTACTGAAGCAGACTTGCCACAAATGGGGCTTATAAGTAGGATTTTGGGGTGCTTCTGATCTACCCCTGTTCCTTCACAGAGTAGCACTGTAGCAGAATTCTGGTGAGTAGCAGATTACAGCTGAAAAGAACTTCAGGGCTCAGTTCTTATGTGTAAGATAGTCTCTCAGGGGAATCCAAGACAATGGAGAAGACAAAATCAAGGACAAATGGAGAAATTTAGCTTCTCACACCTACGGTTATGACAGGCAATAACACAGCCCAACTCACAGGTAGAGAAGTGAGACAGGGGTGGTGGCTTAGAATTGCTGCCTGCCTGACAGTTAACTGACCTTGGTCCTTACACTCCGAGTTGTTTCAACACCATCACAATTGTCCCAACTGGATCCCAGCAGCACCAGCATTCCATTTCTGTCCCCACAGTAGCAAATAGGAAACTATATTTCATACAAGATGATGGCTACAAGACGTGATCTACAGAGGGAAGATAGGGCCTGGATTTAAAAAGGAAACAAAACATAGAACACATTATGTATGTGTGTGTGTGTGTGTGAGGGGTATGTGTGTGTAGGTACACACACACACACACACACACACACACACACACACACACATGCATGTGTGGGGGTCAGAGACAAACCTAGGGTTTCATTTCTCAGGCGCTGCCTACCTTGTTTTTTAGGATAGATATTCTCACTGGCCTGGGACTAGCCAATTAGGCTATGCTAGTTGGCCATGAGGCCTAGAGTTCTGCCTGTCTCCACCTTCCTAGTGCTGGGATTAGAGTCATGTACCACCAAGCTCACGTGGGCTCTGGAGCCAGAACTCAGATCCTCTTACTTGAACAGCAAGCGTTTTACTGACTGAACTATCCCTGCAACCTGTGAACATTTTCTCTAATAGTCGAACATATCAGTATAATTGAAGAGGCCTTTTCTAGACTCTTCCATGTCCATAGGGTGGCAATCATAAGGTAGTACAAACCTGGCTTTTCCAAGTCACCTTCCCAGACGCCTTCCCCCCACTGCTCTGGGTTGTTATGACTGCAGTTTTGAACAGGTACAGGATGCTCAATGGAGCAGCCAGAGACCTGCAATAAGAGGCTTTCATTTGATCAAAATAGTAACTCAGATCACGAATCACATCAAGGCTGGCTTCCAGCAATCCATGTACTTTTAGCTCATGGGTTGCTGGTTCTCAATAAAAGTATAGCCACTGGAAACGATTTCGACATGATCCTTTACCAAAAATATCTCTGATGCATTTTCAAAAAACAACCTGTTTCCCTCAACTTCTCAGACGCTTCCTACTGCCGGGGAAACAACACCCATGTTTAAAAGCCGCCAAGACGATGAATCCCAAAGAACAGAACTTGAGTACTCTGTGTGCCCTGCATGACTTTATAGGTTCAAAACTCGATTTTGAGAGGTACATAAAGGAGCACTCAGAGAGCAGAGGTTGGCCCGGGACATGAGAACAGGAGCTGCCTTGGGGACACAGCATTTCTGTGAATGTCCTTCCTGTCACCACAGCTCTATTCGCTGACAAAAGCCCTGCTGTTTCCAACCAATGGCAGGTCCAGCACAATGCACTTCACCAGGGCGGCAGTTCTGCAAAGCAGGCAAAACAATTACTGGGATGGAACCGGGCAGGAAACCCACTTCCTTTATCCTTGGCATCGAGATGAAAAGAGGGACGGGCGGACGGTGAAAGGCCGGGCATTCGGGCTGATCCATGCTGTCACCTCTTGTTACCTGCATGAAAGAAGGGGATTGTTTGGGTTTGAGGTCTGGACAGGCATCTTGATTTTCCAAACCAGCTGCTGTTCATCCACAGGCTCGTGGCTGGCCGGAGCCACCTGCCATATGTTCCCCTTTATTCCCTGGTTCGGATCACGATGTATACGGCTTTTAGCTTGATTGCCTCCGATGATTTCATTAACGGTTCTCTCTGTGCTCTGCTACAATCCAAGCTGCGGCCTTTGGGAAGAGATGCCTTGCTGAGTTTTCTTTGTTTATACACCACAACCTGGCATGTGTGCGGTACATGGGTGAGCACTCATGCTTGATGGAAACAAAACATCAAGCAATAGGATTTTATCTTAATAGGATAATAACAAAGACTGATAACATATATTGAGTAATCCTTTACTAAAAACACTACGTAGAATATTTAAACTTTGAAGAATGCTTAACAACAATCTTAATGTATAGGATTAATATTAATAACAGTATTAATAGATGAGAAGACTGAGGGGTCATCAGTCCACAGGTAAGTTCATAGGTGGGACTGAACCAATCTCTGAAGCTCCATCTCTCCCCATAATACGGAATCACGTCAGCAGTTTTTGTTTTCTAGCATAAACAATGGGATTACCAGCAAGCTCCTTCTGATATTTAGACATTATGAGACTGCCATAACTCATCACTACACGTGCCTATTTTCCAAGAGTCGTGTACCAATGATAGCTTTTTATAAAGTGCATAAAGAAGATTGCAGAGTAAAGATGCAAGCTTCCTGGAATACTCAGGGAAGTGGTTAGCTCACTAAGCCTCCCAGAAAATGGCAGCTAAGTGGCTAGTTCCATCCTGGGAATGAATTGTTCTTCCTGGAGGAGCTGAAATTGGCTTCCTTGTATTCCTAGTTAGCTGGTCTCTGTCTAGGGGCAGGGGGCGGAGGACAGAAATAACTCTCTTTTCGTAACCACCTAGTTGATCTCTGGGAATTGTGCGGGTATCTGTTTATATACCAGAAGCATGGAAACCAAGAGCATCATTTATTTTTAGTACATGGCATTTGTAGGTCACTTAAAAATGCAACTACGACAAGATAAAGCAGGAAAAAAAAAGAAGTTTCAGAGGGATCATGGTGCAAACAAATGGTAAGACCCAAAGCAAGGTGCCCTGTTTGAATGATCTGAAGGTGAGTAGGTCTTTCTACACAAGACACTGAACTTGACCATCACTTTAAAAATGATAAATTTGACTTTACAAAATTCTAGATCCTTCTGCATGAAACAAAGATGTAAACAAGGCCAAAAGACAAATGGAAAGTGTAATTGCACTGATGCCAGGCTAATTTTCTTAAAATATAGAGAGTATCTGCAAGAGTAAACGAGCAAAGACTATAACTAAGGAAAAGAAATCAGGACTGGGGCTGCAGCTCACTCAGCCAGCCATAGGTTTGATCCCTAGTACTATATTGGGCATGAAGATGGTACAGGTATGCTGTCTGCACATTTGGGAGGTAGATTATGTGGTAAGGAAGATGAGGTATAGGCAAAAGCATGTGCGAGTCATGTGAGAAGATATCAAGCTATCTGTCCTAGTTTTAACTCTGTCAAAGAGTCTTTTTTCCTTTTCAGGGTGGTATGTGAATGCAGATCTCTGTGTTTTGAGGAACCAGGCAGTATTTTTGCATTCTAAAAGAAGCCAGCATGTATTACTGCTTTGAGGCAATGATTGTGAAAGTTCAGCATGCTTTAAATCCTACTGGGTGAGTGCAATAAGATTTAGACAGGACCAGTCACTAAATACAGCTGTCACATTAACCCACTTAGAAAAAGTGATTTTTTAAAAACTTGTTTGGGGGCAGTGTTTTTACCACAAATTTTTTCTTTTGTTTAAGACTATATCTTTAGAATGTAAATTATACTGGTATACATAAAATAAGTTAGTTTAATTTTTTAATTAAAAATTCCCCAAAGAAATGAGGAAAAATAAATTTGTAGTCCACTGCTGGTGGGACATATCCTAGTGAAATGCTCATGGTGAGCACGTGACTGGTAATGTTCTCAAAGTCTGAACAATATATAGTCTCTGATGCAAAACATTTTATTTCCTGGAGCACTTGCACACAGACAAAAATGATGCCTCTTCAAGAATTCTCATTATCTAGTTTAAAATAGCAACATATTGGATTCTATCAACTGTCCATCAAAACAAGTCTAGTCAATTAAATTAGGATATACACAGACTCATCAAGATAATTAAAACAGGACATCCAGGCAGTAATAACCAGGCATCTGTTAAATACAAGGAGTAGCTTGTAACTCTGGTGTGGAAAGATACCCAAGAAATACTGTTAGGTATTTCAATGCACAACAAACGCACAGGCCAATGTGTCTGCTAGGTCTCATTTACTGAAGGAAACTAGAAGCTTAATGTGGTGGTACACAGTAATAAGTACAGGGGCTACGGCAGGAATGGCATGAGCTTGGAGGTAAACCTGAGCTACATAACAAGTTTCACAAGAACCTGAATTATAGAATGTGACCTTAGGTTAAAAAAAAAATCTATAAATAAATAACTTGATAAAGGAATGAATGAATAAAATAGAGGGACACCACAACTGTCCTGGCCTCTAAATACCATCTCCCAGAGGTGTATACCAGATACAACAGCTCAAGAAAATTCCATATCTCCAGATAGCATCCTTGATGAGCATGGTGCTCATCAGATACTCTATTTTTGCTTTTTTAAGTTTTTTCCTATTTTATCTATCTGAATAGTTAGGATAAAGCTGCTTCACAAACACAGAAATCTTATTTATCTAATCAAAACAAATGGACAAAATATGACTGACTGTTTTATGGACATTGTGTTTAGCTTTCTCTCTCCACTCTTCCTGTCTCAGTCCCAAAACTTGGTGATTTATTTAGGTTCTCAAGTCCGCTCATTACCTTATGGGCTGAGTGTTTCCTCTGTAAGCATTCTCTTTTATGAACCCCTCCTTTTTTTTTTTTTTTTTTTTTTTTTTGGCCCTTGGTGTTGTACTATGTTTCCATAGTAACAGTAATTATCAGCATCAGCTGTTATGCCAACCCTTAGTATTTTTATTCATCTGACCTTAAAGTTCATGCAAAGCTGAATTACAATTCTCTGGAGATCCTGCTACTGTTTCTAAAACTGTTTCTACAATCCCTTCCCATCCTGATACACTTTACACCTGCAGGCAGTGTATCTACAGTGTTCATGCATACACTTCATGGACATGTATCAGCAACCCAAAGAGCCTGCATGTGAGGTACATTCCTTAATGTGCTCAAACCCTTCCGGAACCTTCAACACACAACAATACAACAGAGTGGGTTTAAGTTGTGCAGTTATATAGAACTTAGGTTTTTACAGCCAGACTGCTATGGTTTAAATGTACCATCTGATTCGGTGTGATCTCTGGCAACTTCCTTAGCTTATCTGTGGCCTACTCCCCTCCTCATCTCTGAAACAAGGATAATAGTTACTTAGAAGATATGAAATGTGTAGAGCCTTTGCAGAAAAAGGTAAAAAAAGGTAAAAAGCCTTAACAAAATCTCTGCTATCTGGAAGCTTCCCTAAGCAGCATTTTAGTCATAGACTGGTCATTGCCATTTGTACTTATCTGAACTTAACAGTGTAAAACCTTGTGAATCCCCAAAGATGAGTCTGGGGTGTGTGTGTGTGGGAAGACACAACACTCCTCTTCTTCCCCCAATGTCTTACAGGGATAGCTTTGAGAAGACAGCCTGGTAGAAGACTACCCAGTCAGGCAGGGTACATCTCCAAAGACTAGGTTGTTTTACTGCAACTCTGTTCAATGGGCTTAAGGATCTACTCAAAATCTAGATGATTGTTTTCAGGTACTATGTGCAGTGCTAGGAAAAAAAACAAAACAGTTAGGTATTCCTGTCTGGGAAAGTGGCCACAGAAAACAGCAGCAAAGCCAGAACCACATTACCAGGGGCAGACACTCTCTCACCTGTAACATGCTTACCACAGACTTCTGTGGAACACATTGTCCTTGCCGATGGAGTTCCAATAACTCAGCACAAATCTTTAGAACTTGGCCAGGACCCTAAGTTTGGGAGTTATTGACACACAGTAGCTGCACCCGTAGGGCTTCATCAAGGAAACATTTAAAAGGTGAAATGGACTACTACTCAGTACTCACACTTAGTACTAAACTTAGTCCCATCTACTTAGAGCTCAGCAATGAATACTATAGACAGATGGGCACACACACACACACACACACACACACACACACACACACGGTGACATATCATAGATTTTATAAATGCAAAAAGAAACTAGCTTCGTTCCTTCTCTGTACTCTAGCAACATCATTTTCGTGGCAGCAAATTTTACTGAGGGGAGAGATGGGGAGTACATTTATGTATATATGTTAAGGAGGGATCTAGAGAAAAAAGTCCTTTCTACCAGACAATGCACCAGTATCTGCTCCTACAGCAATCACACTTGTGATACTTTCTCCAGACAATGCACCAGTATCTGCTCCTACAGCAATCACACTTGCGATACCTTCTCCAACAGTCTTTTGCTGTTGAGTAGCTTTTGCTGCTAGGAAGCATATTGATCTGATCTAGTTTCATTCTGTTGCTGAGATAAAACACTGACCAAAAGCTACTTAGGGTTGGGAAGGATTTATTTCATCTTAAACTTCTAGGTCACAGTCCGTCATTGAGGGAAGTCTGGGTAGGAACTCAAGGCAGGGACCTGAAGGTTGGCGCCAACAGCTGCTTTTTGGTTCACTCTCTGACTTGCTCACTGAGTCATATTCTTATACAACCCAGTCCCACCTGCCTAGGGATGGTATCGGTGGGAGTATTAAGGCAACTCCACATAGTTAAAAGGGAGGTTTATTTGGGAGATTTACTTACAACAAGTAAAGGGATAGGTTACAGGATCTGAGAGAGGTGAAGTGCAGTCCAGGAGTGTTTTCTGGAGAACTCTGCTTGGTCTACCATCCAACATCCATAATTATTAGGAACCAAGGGACAGGCACATCTGGATTCCGAGTCTTAAGGGCTCCTGTCTCAGCACTGCCTCAGGGGCAGGCCATAGGTAGACATGACAGTTACCGGAAGCCTCAATGGGGGTAGTACTTCCAGGTCAAAGCTGTAACAGCTACCCAGTACAGGATGGTGCTACCCACAGTGGACTGGGCTTTTGTGTATCAATCAACAATCATTTTATTGCATAATAGACATGCCCACAGGCCAATCTGATGGAAGTAATTCATTATTTGAGGGTCTTTTCTTAGATCACTGTAGGTTGTGTCAAGTTGATAATAAAAACCAACCAGGACATGATTCTGGTAAAACTATTGGTGAGAAGCCAAGTAAATCAACCTTCTACATGTCAACTCCTTCCCTACAGGCTAGATTGGCCTTGTATTTATAATAAGAATCAGGCCTAGTAACAGAGTATTTCTTTGACTTATTTCAAGTGCTTAATTGAAAAATGTTATAACAATATCACTTTCAATATTAAAAAGAAGAATTTAAAATTTAGTTGTTTAATTATGGACTCATCTATCTTTAAGTTATCTATCCATTAATTATGTCTTATAAATCTACCATATATTCTTGGTATCTATCCATCTATTACCTATCTCATCCTCTAATTTAAGTGTACCATCCTTATTTTCTTACAAATTCCCTTTCTGCTAGTAGTTCTTATTTGTATTTTTTTTTATTTTTGTCATTGGGTTTTAGAACCTGACCAATGTTCTTCACTAAATTTTATTATTATCTTGAAATTACTTATTGAGCCCAGAATTTTCTAACCTTTTAGATTAGCAGTTGGAAAATGAGAAAGGCTAGGAGAGGTACAGAAGCATGGCCATGGGATGACAGGGCCAGAGCTACTTTGGATTGTGTACTGCTCTACTGCAACATCATAATGGAGAACTTGGTTACTCAGTGGAGGGGTAGAGAAGTTAGCACATGGGAGGTCAGGTACCACCTTGGATACAGTAGCACCAAATTTGTCTGCAATAGATTAGACCCCAAAGCTCAGCATACCCAGAAGGGAAACTGTTCCATCCCAAGGGGGTGGACAAGGCTTGGGGAAACAAGAAAGGTAAAGAGACCTAGTCAATAATTAGAATAATAGAGTCCAGAAATGAGATATAGATTCATTGAATTTGAGGTGGGGTATCTCGCTCTCTCTCTTAATCTCTACAGTTTCTGACATCTGAAGAGTGGAGGAACCATTGTTGTTTTGGAAAAATCTAGCTTTGTACAAAAACCGAGAACAGAGTCACAAGAAAATGCATGAAGGATTTTTCTTCCTCGGCTTACAAAGGTTTGCATTTCTGGACTGTGCAAACAAACGCAGTTCAGGTTGCACAGGCATCAGTGGGGTGTCTTGGTCCTCTAGTCTAGCTGCCGGTAAGCTTGGACAGATGGGGCCCTTTGGTGTCTAAATTGTTCCTGGGTAAGAAGAGTTTTTTAATTCTGGGCCCTGACTTGGAAGCAAAGGGAAATCTTGCTTTCAATAGAACAAAACAACAGGTTATTTTCTCTGTAACTGAACCTCAGATATAGAGTATTAAGCATCTTTTATACCGGGATGCTGTCCTACTAAGTGAAACCTTTTAAAACATGCTGCTCTCTGTTCTGTTGAGTAACATCTTAGCACATGTTTTCTCTCTGTCCTGTATCTGTCATGTCATCTGGATAGACTCTCAGATAGGAGCTAGGGGCATGCTTTAAAAAGTATGTGTGTGTGTGTGTGTGTGTGTGTGTGTGTGTGTGTGTGTGTGTGTTCTTTAAAATGCAATAAATATCTCTTGGCATCTAATATCACTGGGTCAATAAAGATGACACAAAGATGAAGAATACCCTAAATGGTTAGATGACATAAAGGTGAAAATACCCCAAGTTCTGTGTGTCCCTGCAGAAAGGGAGAGAAAAGTTCTTCATTGACAAAATGTTATCTGGAATAGGATAGGAAGCTCTCATTGAAGAACAGCTGGACCATACTCATTCAAATTCTGGAGAAGACCTTTGAAGAGAATAAGTAGAGAAGGGAAGTGAATGGGCCAAAGAGCACCAGGGGAGGCCTCCTAACCAGGTGATATTCACTTGAGGAACCTTCACCAAGTGTCAGATGTTGGTGATACCAAGATCTTTCAGGAACTGAGAAAAGACAGGCCCTGCCATTCAGACATTTAACAAGACACCAAGAACACTTGTGTGAAACAATAACTCTAAAAAGCAGCATTCACTGAGGTCTAAATGCATGGACATGGGGAGTCTGGGGGAAACATCCTTGAGAAGTCTAGAATGCATCTTGGAATAACTGGTGTGCCAGTGAGAACGAGAAGCATGCTGGAAGAAGACTATATGTGCTGTTAGCCACAGTCCAGAACTGAACCTTCAAATGGACTATCCTAGGATTCAACCATTTGAAGAAACAATTTTGCAACCGTACACAATGTCTTTTGGTAGTAGTTAAGGATACAATCTTGTCCGGCCCGTTTAAGAACCCTTAAGTTCATAAAGGAAAAACTTGATAAAACAATGATGACCGAAGAAGGCAAGAGCAGGAAGAGAATGACTACAGCCAGTAACCCCTGTGTGTTTACTGCACCAATCACAGTGCAGACCTTCTCTCTCCTGATAGTTGATACCCACAAACACTCCGAGAAGCATCTTCTTTTGTAATAGATGAAGGCACAGCAAGGATAGTAATGTACACATTCAAAAGTAATTTCTCAGGATCTTTCCACAAGAATAGGGAAGGGCCTGAGTTCCCATCAAGGTCCCGTCCCCAGGACTTTAGGTCATATTCTTTAACCACTGTACAGTTGATTGCCTATGATTTTTCTGCAGGAAAAGCATTAATATTTACTGAAAACTCGATGCTAGATTCATTTCCCCTGAGGTTGGTATGTGCCTATGCTATGTGTGAAGCAATGGAGATTCAGAGCACGCAAGCTTCCTCAGATCTGTTTGTCTCACTCTGAATCCCATCTTCCTTCCAGTTAATCAGAGGAAAGAGAGAGACGAAGCAACCAATTACCTGTGAGGTCTCAGACAACTAAAGAAATGTGGAGAAAGATGAACTGAATTGAAAGAGTAAAAATGTAGCTGTGGTAAAAGAGAAGGAGAGAATATTGCAGGCGTATAATGAATGGGAGGAAAGATGTAGTCCCTTACAAGCAGCTGGTCATATCTGTCATGCGCTTACCCCAATGGGGAGTCACAGGGCTGCCTTGGGATGCTGCAGCAGATCTGATGGACCACCAGGCTCTTCCACGTTGAGGGATATGAATGTGGTCCTCTGAGTCTAGGGGACACTAGAAGCTGTTTATGATGGGAGAATGGTTCAATCCTATTTGCATTTAGACAGATCTCCCTGGCAGTCTTATGACATATGGAGTGAAGGGGAGGCAATAATTGGATTCCTTGAGGTGGGAGAATTGACAGAACTCCGTGAATGAGAGAAAGGAGTGCAGGATGAATCCAAGGCTTCTAGTTGGGGAGCCTGCTTGTAGATTACAAAAAACTGAAGAGAAGTAGCAATTTTCTGGGAAGAAATAGTAAGTTCAACCTTGGCATGTTGAGTTTGAAAAGGCTTTGGTACCAAAAGAAACTATATATGGGACAGTTCACAGATAATACTGGAAATCTGGGGGAAATCTGAAGTTAAATTTTTGTCACTCTGCACTTGTCCAAAGTGCAAACTCAAAGAAATAATATGCACAAGGTAAGGCAGGTAAATAGTTACTCTGGTCTGTTTTTGTTTGTTGTTGATTTTTTTTTAGTCGTGGATAAGGCAATTACATGCCTTTTTGCGTTTACCTCCTCTTCTTCCTTGTGTACTTGAAATCTACAAAAAAAAAAAAGAACCCCGAAAACAAAACAAAACAAAAAAACAAACAAAAAAACCCACCACCTGTATCAACCCACCACCCAACTCTGTATCAACTAACCACATCCCAGTGACCCTGGCTCTGGACACAACGTGAGCTTTGGAGTTCTCTGTTGTGGTGAGTCCTGCTCTGGCCTGAGGCACGTGAAGTCAAGATCAAAGCTCACAATGCAAATATTGTTCTGATTAAAAACAAACTTTCTGCTTTTGATGTTGGGTGAGTCAACTTCTACTGTTGGTGGGAATAATGAATAAGGGAGGTGTTTAGTAAAAAGGTAGTGAGGATGAAGGCAAAGCGGAGAGATGGAGAAGGGAGGAAGGGAGGACTGCGGGGGAGAGGGAGGGAGGGAAGGAGGGAGAGAGAGAGAGAGAGGGAGAGCGAGAGGGAGAGGAAAAAGTTATATGGAGACACATGGTAGACAGAATAAACACATGTATAAAATGGCTAATAAAGAATGGAGGGAAGGAGGGAAGAGGAGACAGAGAATGGAAGGGAGGGAGGAAAGGAGAGAGGGAAGGAGAGAAGGAAGAAGGTAGGCAGGCAAGCAGGTAAGCCAAATGTCCCAGGAACAATGCAAGGGTTCACAGAACAAGAACAAACACAGTACTGGCGCTTTTCTTGCATTGAGGGCCTTGTGCTACGGAGGAAAAAGCAGGGCATCTCCGTTCTGGCCTCTCTATCTCGTCAGCTGCTGGTCAGGGCTTGAGAATACCCCTGCCTCTTCAGCTCCATTCCCTTAACTGACATCCCTTAAGTAGACATCTCCTGAGGAGTCCTAACAGCTGTCTAACCCATGATATGGCTGTTCCCAAGAGATGTTTTCTTGTCCCGTCAGGCCACCTCCTTTATTTCTTGAGGAGAAGGACATCTCAGTTATTACAAAGTGATGAAACACAGGGAGGACATTTGACCCATAAATCCCTATAAATCTTAGAGATATGTAAAGGACCCAGGCCACATATCCACTGCAGAAACATCTTGTGTATTGTGAAAGTGGTAATGCAGATGCAGAATTATCAAACTTTCATAAATGCATGAATGCTTATATTTCACAGATTACTTGTTTTTAATAACCAAAATAAAACTACATTTAAGAAGGAAGTCAACAGTTTCTACTAGTGCCCTTTTATAAAAATGAAGCCTTGTGCTAACCAGCCCACCCTCTTCTCCTCATAAGCCTAGTCATTTCAGTATCCCCAGGAGTGTAGCACATCATTCAACACATGGTAGATAATGAAAAAGTATTTGCTAAATGAATAAATGCAGACATGGATGGATAAACAGCCTCCATGTCCTTGGGCTCTGCATAGTTCATTATGAAAATAATAAGGCGGCAATATGTTCTCTGAGAAACACGTGGATTCAAATCAGGCCTGCTGGCTGGAGAGATCCCCAGAAACCATCTCCCACTAACAGATCTAAGAAATAGAATTTAATAAGAGTAGGATTAATCTTCCAGTTCTAACCCTAAGTATCTAATGCTAGTCCTCAACTAGGAAACATTTCTACTTCCTGGATATAGGATGAGGAAAATCTCAACTTTCCAGAGGCTGGAACTCAGGGTTTTTGAAAGAGTACCTTCCATTGATTCTATCATCCATTGTGTGCTTTGTAGATGTTTTTGAGGAGATTAGGAACTTTAATAGGTCTGTTTGCCTCATGGATAAGTAGGTGTCTCAAACAATGTTAGATATGGGGTTTTGAAAACTACTAGAGTGTATATCATGGTGCTGGTGATTAGAGTAACCATTCTCTACTCAACTGAGGAAAAAAGTGTCCTTGCCCTCAGGTTACATTTTTTAATTACGTTAATTTCAGTGTATGTGCGTTCACATGAATGGCACAGCTCACAGAGAGAGGTCAAAGGACAACTTGTGGGAATCGGTGGTTTTTCTCTTTCCACTATGTAGGTCCTGGGAATTGAAGTCAGGGTAGCAGGTTTGGTGGTAAGTACCTTTACTCACTGAGCTACCTCACCAGCCCAAGCTTTCTACTTCCGCCAGTGCCTTCTGCTAGGTCCACTCAATAGCTGCAGAGAAGAGGTTTCCCCTCAGAGTTAAAGCAAAACCAAAATGGAGGAAGAACAAAAGGCACCAGTTGCTAAATATGGGTTTCAAAGCCCTCAGAATGAAAGTCCCTTCTTGAGACTTTCCAGGGATGTGTCCCACACAGCCTGTGCCAGCCTATGCTTCAGACCTCCAGTCTTTGAAGGGAAGACAATGCAACTTGATATCTACCTTCCTCACACCATTCCTGAAGAGGATGAATGACTTAATAAGCATTAACTACTTTGCAAGCCACGGGTGACTACAAACATTATTAAGACCACATTTTCCCTACCAAAGTGGTTCAAGCTTTGAACAGAAGGATACATCCCAGGAGAACTGCCTACTTCTAATACAGGAAACAGGATGCCTGTTCTCAGGTAATAGAATGCTTGTTAAAATGGTCTGTGTCATTTGTCCAGTCACTGGTGGCAGGGACAGGTTTAGACAATGCGAAGGCAACAGTATCCCCCAATGTGCTATTGAAAGTAACTGAAATAAGGCAATGCAATCAGCAGTAGCATTAATAGTGGGAGCAGAAATGCTTGGCTTAGACTCCTGTTTCTCTCAGCTAACTTCCTCTAAAGTCTAAACTTACTTAGTTGTTTTGCAAAACACAGTTCTGTGAATGTCTCCTTAAATTTGGCCACATCCAGACTTCATGTGCCATGAATATAACCTTGTGAAACAGAAATAATGATATTTATTTGGCACAGCTCAGGTAGAGTGTGAGACTTCTGCCAGCAGGGGAAATAGAATTATTAAGTTCTCTTTAGGCTTAGGCACGACGCCTTCTTGTTCCCCAGAACATTTCATCTTGACTATATATTTATTTACTCTCAAAATATGAATAATTTGAAATAGCCAGGTAGCTAAAAACATACTAAATAAGCTCTCCTACCCAACAAAATAATATTCTATTTTACAACCTAGGGTGTCAGGAACTCTGAAGGATCAGGGAGGCAAAAGTGGGGAGGATTCAGGAGACATTATTATTATAATTCTGATAGGTTATTGCTATGTATCCCAGGCTGAATGTGGACTTGAAATCCTATTCCTTAGTCTCCAAGATGATGGGAGTGTAGGTGTGTGCCAACATGCCAGCCATTTCTTCAGGTTAATGACCCTTGAATGAGGAGTCATGGCCACTAATTTTGCCAGTGTTCTAGCATGCTTTCAAACCTTTAATTCTCAGAATGAAAAGGATTCATCTGACAGGCTATGAAGATCAAGTATTAGATGGAAAAATGGAGGAGGTGCATGTCCTTGCAAAGCTATTGTAGACACCCAGGAACAATATAATGCACCTCAGAATAAAACTAGCATTGGTAGGAATGGAAATAAGGTATGCTTTCTTATGTGTGCCAGACTTAGAGTGAGGAACTGAGTCTTCATTGCTGTCAAATGTTTCCATCTCTGATAACATTCAACACATTCGTAGGTAACCACAACATGGATTAATGACTACAACTGCAGGTGAATGGAATTCTCTAGAATAAAAAACTAAGAAGAAATTGATTGAGCTTGAGATCACCATGAGAACCTTAATGAAAATGACACATAGAATAGGATTTTATTCATTAAGAAAGAAGAAGATTGCTTTCATGACAGTATAAGACATGTGCTGGCAGGCTCAATACCTGTTAAGATACTGGTTCATCCATCCATTCAGTCAATTTATTTATTCATGATGCATTTATTCATCAAGTTTCTGTGCATGCCACTCTCCATGAGAGCTCTGGGTATCCTGCCATGAGGAACCACTGGGGCCAGTTGAAGAAGTGGTAGGTGCCAGGATTTTAGGCTTGGGTTGGATCCAGGTAGTCATGAGGATTCTTATCAAAGAAATTTGAGGGCAAGCAAATGACATGATAAGGACTTCTATTAAGTAAAATAGTCCTGGTCAAATAGAAATATTAAAAACAGATGGTTAAAATATGGCCTAGGAGAGAGCTCACTCAGTAAAGTTCTTGCCAAATAAGCATGAAGACTTGTGTTAGATTCCCAGGACCAGTGTGTGAAGTCAGTTGTGGTGGCACACTCTTGAAACCACAGGAGAGGTGGTGGTGGTGGTGGTGACTCTGGGACTCTGGTCAGCCAGTCTGGCCTAAATAAGCAAGTTCCAAGTCACAGCAAGAAGAGAGACCCTGCCTCAAAAAACAAGGTGAACAGTTCCAGAGTAATGACATTCAAGGTTGATCTCTGACCTCGACACAAATAATACACACACACACACACACACACACACACACACACACACACACACACACGAAGCTGATGGCAGATAAAACCTGAATAGGAC
Organism: Peromyscus eremicus; assembly: GCF_949786415.1. Lineage (NCBI taxonomy): Eukaryota > Metazoa > Chordata > Mammalia > Rodentia > Cricetidae > Peromyscus > Peromyscus eremicus. The sequence goes on along the minus strand of NC_081436.1, from coordinate 45,139,163 downwards.
ATGGGCTTGGATGTGGAAAAGCACCTACAGATTTGAAAGCCATGGTCAGGTGAAGAATCTTCAGGAGATGGCCAGAGGCAGATTAGAGTGTGACTCACAGGCTTGGGAGAGGGAGAGAATGTCAAGCCACTGCCCTGCTGTGAGGTAGCGCGAGGAGGAAAGTGTGTCAGGAGAGTGAAGGATGGTTTGGGTTTGGAGAATCAAAGCTGAAGGAATGTCTGGATGGCACATTCAGGAGGGTCCCGTGGCACACCTGAAGTGCAGGGCAAACTAAGAAAGACCAAAAACCCTTTGCACAAGTGGAAATTGAACCTGTAGAAGTAGGAAAGATTTCAGATGAAACCTCATCAAACACCTGCTGGAGACACACGGGGGATAATGATGGAGATGACATCACAGAGAAAGAGAAGAGGAAAGAGTGTCACCAACACAATGATAAAGCCTCCAGAAGGAGGGCTGTTAAGCAGCAAAAGACCCCAAACAGAACCCCCCTAGCTTCCATTTCACCCCATCACCAAATACACTTGCAGACTCAGTGTTTAATATCTCCTCTGAAGAGACCATTACATTTTACCTGTAGCCATTTCTTATGGAACAGTCAATGCGAAATTCCACTCACATCAGCACTGAGCAGAGGCCCCAGAGGATGCTGGTGTGGGCAGCACACAAACTCTGGTGAAATGTATTCGATTGACATCAGAGAAGGCAAAGAGGTTCTTCTAAGTGATCAAAGTTGCTTATGTAATTTGCATTTCCAGAATAATCAGAACCATAGAGGACTGGGTTTTCAAGAAACAATGTTTTCTTGTTTTCCCTCCTACATATGAGTATGGGTACCCAACAGGAGGGTTCTGGAAGAAGACTTGCAGCCAATGAACATCGCTTGACCTCTTCACTGCATTTTGGCTAATAACTAAGATTAAAGAATAAAGAGCCTTCCTGTTACAACTTTCAATATATGGGTTTTTAATCGATAAACTATCAGACCAACACATTTCCTTTTTATAAATGTAAACATAAAACAGACCATGTTTAAGTTCAGATTTTGTTTTGTTTAACATTCATTAAAATAAATATGACCAGACCAACACACACACACACACACACACACACACACACACACACACACACACACGTACACACACATGATCACATGATATATAAAGAGATGGGGACCAAACACATAACTATGCAGGTCCAATTTGAGCTTGAGTAATTAAAGCAAACTCCTTCCTGCCCTGTGTTGTGCCCCATGGAAACATTTAATCCCCGCTTTCCTTTGAAGCCAAAGCTATTCCCTTAAACCAGATCCACAGTGAATGAAGCCTGTTGACCCGCAGGCTATCAGCAACGTCTGCTGAATCAGTGGTTTTTCCCTTTAAAAAGTAGTAAATGGTAGAGAGCAAAGAGATAATGTCTAGGGTTGATCACGGAAATGTAGCATAAGCACATTATTAAAGTGAGGATGGTAACCACAGGAAGAGCTAAATATGGAAACTGTTCAAAGTGGTTTCCTTTGGGATGGGGACTAGAGACTGAGGAGGGAGGGTAAGACCCAGTGGCTGAGGCTGCAGGCCACACTTAGTGTTATAACTGTATGGTTGGACAATGTAACAGTGGTAAAGAAAAAGCATGGACAAACTGTTCTTACTATGTGTATGCGTACTTTGTCATCTACTATTGAATTTTGAATCACACCATCACAAATGGTAGAATCTCTTCCATTGTCCAAATAAAAAGGCGGAGAGATAAGTTGAGCTACCCTAAGCCAGGGGCAGGGAACCAAAGCCAGGATGGAACAGCTCTATTGGGTTTGTGTTTTCTTCCAGTCTCAGGCTGCCTTTCTGAATTTCACAGATTAAAGACTGCATGCGTTCTCATCTAGGGACTTTCAGTCAATTCTAAAGGGCCTCTTGGGACAAAATTATTATATTGCAACTGAATCTCCCTAGGCTGTATAAGGTTCCAATGCAAATGACTATCCAGGGAAGAATCAGTAGCTGGGTGTGAGCTTGAAGCTTCCAAGATGAAAGTCTGTTTCAAGGAGGTAGAGGTTGAAGGATCCTATCCTATGCAATGGCTCTTCCATTCATTGCTGTGGTTACTTGGCCAGGGACATCTGCTGTCTATGGTTTCAATAGTAAAGTATCACAAGCCAGTGTCTGACTCAATGGAAATGCATAGTCATGGTTCTACTGGCTAGAAGCACAAAGCGGGTTGTCAGCTGGGCTAGTTCGCTGGCAGAGGAACAGGGCATGATCCTGGTTTCTTCCCATAGCTAGCTTGGGACTCATTCTCTTCCCTTAGTTACATCACATGGTATCCTTTCATGAATGTCTATATGTCCAAATATCTACTTTATAGAATGATATTGGATTAAGGGCTTAGTCTACTCTAGAAATACTTTATCTTAACTAATGACATTTACAGCAATCCTTCATCCAATAAAGTTTAACTTTTGAGGGACTAGGGATCACAGTTCAATATATAAATTAGGGGCAGGCACGATTCATTGCGTAATATCCAGTGATAACCAAATCCTTGAAATGTTGCTCCTAAAGATTTACAGGGATGATTAAAATTTTTTTTGCTGGCACTATAACCCTTTGAAAGTTAAAATTAAGTGAATTAAGTAGATACTAAGATTTATTTCTTAGAAACTCATTTCTTATTTTTAAATCATCTGTTAAATTAACTGGATAATGCTAATTATAGCTTTATCTTATTTAAATGAATGTGCTCTCTAGAATGTTCCAAGATAAAAGGGTACAATAATAATTTAAATTGTAAATAAATATGAATGCATCTATACCTACTCAGCTATAACACTGAGCTATATCATGCAATATAAAGTTATATTATAAACAGGAAAACTGTTATTTAACAGAGTCCCCATGCAACAAGGTAAAAATATTCACTCAGAGGACATACTCAAAAGTTGAAGCCCCAAATAGACATTTTAGGTGTCTCTTTTATTTCAACTGTGTGGCTGAACAAGTCTGAGTTCCTCACATGGGAAAGCCAACATAAAAATTTTAAATGTAGTTTACTTTTTCATTCTACTATGTTATTTGCCTCTTGCTTTTCACTCACAAAGAAAAACAAGCCCTTTGGCTTTGGTTCAGATCTCAGCATACAGGTCTCTGAAAGACGGACACAACTTTGCAGGGAGTTTAAGGGGGAGAGAATTTACTCTTACTGGGGCTAATTAATGGGTCCATAATAGAGAACTGTTCATTAATCTGGAAAGATTCTGTAAATGTTTATCCAGCTTTGCTTAATTATTCTAGGGTAATTTTAAAAAATTTTTACAATTAAAATACATTCTTCCCTTTTCTTTCCTCCCTCCAAGGCCTCCCATATATCCCTCCTTGCTCTTTTTCAAACCCATGGCCTCTTTTTTCGTTGTTATTATGTACATATATGTACACACCCAGTGTGTATGTAAGTATTTCTAAGTATAACGTCCTCCATCTGTATAATGTTACTTGTAGGTATGTTTTCAGCACTGACTGGTACTGGATAAACAACTGGTGAGCTCTTCCCTGGGAAAGACTATTCCTCCTGTTCTCAGCAGCATTCCTGAATTGCCCGTAGTTCTTTCTGAATGACTGAGATCTTGAAGGCTTTCCCAGTCCACTTTGGCATGTAGATTGCTGTTGTCCTTGTTCAGCTCAGGTTTAAATAGTCACGATGGTGAGACAGTATGAGCATAGCTTCTGGCATTAGAAACGCAAGCTCACAACAAGTTCCCTGACCCTCTGGCTCTTAAGATCCTCATCCCTCTATATGTTAATGTTTCCCAAGCCTTATAAGCAGGAGTGTTTTGTAGATGTATCCTTTGGAACTGGTCTCCACAACTCTGAATTTTGATTGTGATTTTCTGCAGTGGTCTCCATCTATTGCAAAGAGAAGTTTCCTTGATGCGGGGTGGGGACTACACTTATCTGTGGATCTAAGGACGAATGTTGATATTTTTGTCAAGGATTATGCTCTTTAGTAAAGTGGCAGTTGTAGGTTCTTCTCTAATAGCCATGACTTTACCAGCACCAAGTGATTGGCTAGGTGTCCCAGCATGGTTTCCATCTTGTTGAGTAAGTCCAAATGGAGAGCTATTGGTTACTACAGGATGTGCATGCCTCTGCTACATGCTTAGGGTTATGCTATGTTGGTTGTTGATGTGGTTCATACACATCATAGCTGGGCAGGACTGTTCATTGCCTCACTCCTTTGAGATTCTGGGTAATTTTGAATACAGGTTCTGCCAGCAAAAGATTTCTCATCAAATAAAGGATTTCTCATTGAACTATAGAAAACTAAAATTTCCAGGTGCATCTAATCCTCACTCTTCATGGGTCCATTTTCCGTGGCTGACTTTATTCACTCACATTTCACTGAGGCGTTCAACAATTAAAGTCAAAGAAAGGCCAACCTAAACGTGAGTTGCTGTCCTTAAAATTGCTGTTTGGAAATAGGGATGGGTTGTTTAAAATAAAAGCAATGTTCTCATGTGTTCTCAGTCAGTTCATATTAAATCATAGTGAGATAACAGGAGTAACAGGAACCATGAGACCAATACCCATAACCAAAATACAAAATAAAGCAATCATTTTCTTATGAAAAACACCTCTCCTTATTGCTTATCTTTTCCAAATATTTCTTCTTCCTTCTACTTGTCCCAGCAGAGACCTGGATTTCCCCTGAAAATATCATTTCATAACTTTGGGAAACTTTCTGGCCTCTGGTTCTCAATTTGTTACAAGTTTCAAGGGCAAAGGAAAACAATTAGTCAACAGTTTATTACCACACCGGGAGTCCTGAGACTTGATTCTCTGCAGACCCTCCGTCAATTCTGTCCCTTAAGCTACTCCAAGAACTGGCAGGCCATGTCCATGAGCATTTCTAAGAGGGAATGCTGGGAGTTCTGGCTGAATGATCATGTGGCCATGGGGCCCTATTTCCCCCAAATAGCTGTAAGGGCAAAGACGAGACCCCAGCTGCAGGCAGACCGACCAAATCTTACTCCTTTGAAGAATTTGGAATTGGGGTATTTTGTAGAAAGGAATGGAAGGTAGCATTAAAAATGTCTCTGGAGTGAGAACACATACACTGGTGTGTTCGTTCAGCCTTCTCCAAATGTAACTTATTGCCTGCTGCTGCCTGAACACCCCGACAAGTCCTCTAGTGTAGTGTTTTTGAAGGCTAAGTAGAATAATTGAACTGATGGAAAATGTCCACATGGGAAGATGGAAAAGGAGATTGAGGATGTAACTGTAGCAGGTACCTGATGGGAAGCCAAAGGTTTTGGCTTTATCTTAAAGCTAAAGTGAAGAGGCTCTCTCCACCAATGGACAAGCTAACATGGAAAGGAGAAGCCCACAGGGCCTCAAGCTTAGACAAAGAACTGGTGAATGTTGGGTGTGGGGTGGGACGTAATGGTCTTCTCCAGGGAAGAGTTCCCCAGACCAGTTGGTTATCCAATACCAGGTTGTCGGTCCTGAGATCATATACATACAAGTAACATTATGTGGCCTGATCAGGGAGTATTTATGTATTTAAGAACACACGCACACACACACACACACACACACCCCCACACACACACAAAATCAGTTGAAGAAAAAGAAGCCATGAATTTGAGAGGTACATGGATGGGAGAGGTTTGAGGCGGGTAAAAGAAGGGAAAATAATGTAATTATTTTATAACTTAAAAAAAATAGTATAAAGAGGCTTCCTAGAACATACCTTAACAAAAGACCTCTGCTTCAGAAATCACTGTTCTTCCAAGATTAGCACTTTGAACGAGACCAGCACAGACTGAAAGCAATCTCCTTTCTGCTCTTTTTGTTACTTAACTGAACTGACTGTTATACTACAGTTCTCCCTGACTAATAGGGGACAAATTTCAAGGGAAGAGAAGAGAACCTCCTCATAGGTTTATTTCTTCAGCTAGATGTGTACTTTTACTCATATGCTTCTATTTCTGCAACCCCACCCCTTCTTTCTAGAAGGTTCTCAGTCAGTGTATTCCAGAAAACATATATGCAGGAGAAACATGCACCATGAGTTTAGCAATGTAATCATGGCACAGTGCATTAAAAAGAAAAAGAAAGCACTCAGGATATTTGAAAGAATTGCCTTGCTGGAGATGGAGGGCAAGGCTGGGAAATGTCACTTCTTTGGCTTCAGGAGAAAGTGGAAGGCAGGAGAGATGCAGAGAGAGCCAAATCCTTTCAAAGAAAAACATTGTGTCCTCAGGAAAGAGATTGAGTGATATGCAACACACCTGCATTGCCCAATGGCACCCTGATTAAGAAATACGGTTAGTTATTACCTTCAAACGACAGTTTTTTGAAACATTAAATATGATAAAACTCCTGGTGGGGTTTTCCACAGCATTGCACAGCATTGCAGCACCCACTTGTAATCTCACTGTTCCAATATTAGATGAGTGGCAGGTCTAAGAGGGAGGTCATGGGCTGCCCATGAACAAATGCTGTTTTCTAACAGAATCTCCCAGGACTCCATCTAACAAGTATTCCACTCAGGCGGCCAACTCCAGCTCCAAGGCAATCTCTTCCACTGTCTTGTGCTTCTTGGAATTGCAATGATAAATATTTGGGTAATTGGGGTCCAAGGAGCTGTGCAATTGAAGCCTAGCCTATTTAACTTCAAACTCTACATTGTTTTAACTAGCTCAAAACTGTTGATTTAAAAAATCCTATTTACAAGTTTCTGGAACACATTAACAGCCAAAGAATTAATCTGAATTTTAATGCTGCTAGCAAAAACAACAACAAAATCATTACTTAAAAAAAAAAAAAAAGTCATGTCTTTCTTGAACCACATGAAAGAAATTTTTTTATAAGTATGACTAACTCACAGTGTTTTTCTTATTGATAAATATATGCTTCAACATTTTAATATAGGTCAAGCATGATAGTGTTTTATGCTGTAAAGGGAAAAAAGCCTCTGAAATATATTTATACAGCAGTAATAGGGTGACGACCAGTGAGAGAAGGTTTTCTTACACATAGCTTTTTTTTTTCTTGTAGGAATCAAACTGGAAGAATGAAAGATGAACTGGTGAATTTGGTATTAGGAAAGTGAATTTTATGGCTGCTCAGCAGAACGCTGTAAAGAACATCAAGAAGTCCTTTAGACCATACAATGTCCCAAAGCATCACACAAGTCAAGGATTTACAATAGAATGCTGAAGTGTTTTGAAAAAATGACCATTCTCTCTAAACCTCCCTACCACCATTCCCAGGTCCCACCAGTTGACTAATTTATAACAGCTAGTTTTTCTCAGATTTTCATGTGAACGGTTCACAGGATAGAAATAAATAGCAAATAACTCTATCAAGTAACCCTACATGCGATGATTTAGGGAAGTCTACTAATGAGTTCAATTGAATGGATTCCTGGGGTTGTCTCATCGCCAAAGTGAACAAGTTGATCTAGGTAGCAGCATTCATGACAAGGCTGGTGTTCTTCTTGCTTGCTGGTGCTGTGATAAACACCAGAGCATAAACCCTTTCTTTCAAATTGAATAATCATAGCACTTTCTGTAATGCCTTGGGTTACTTAAAGAGAGCCATTAATCCTTCCACTCAACAAGTATTTATAGAGTGTACACTGAATCCAGGTACAAGTTTTGGGGAATATAGTTGTAACCAGGGGAGACTTATAATATACATGCATGTTTTCACATAGATTCTATATAATAAAACTGTATAATAAAACTATTTGCTGTGATATGCTAGAAAGAAAGTATGGTAGAGACATAAAGAAGGATTTGTATTACCGACAATCTTGCTAGTTTTAGAACTACAGCATTAATATGCCAATTCATGGTTTGTTTTTTTTTTTTCAGTTTGTAGGTTCTCTAGGCTTTGTGGGTAACACTGATTTTTTTTACTAGTAATTTATTTAGGGCTAATTGTAGATATACGGTCATCATTCTTCTTAGCAGTGGCCCCTGTTACTGTTCTGTTCCTCTCTGCTCTGGTCCCTTTAAGATTCTGAGTAGCTAAGGCTTTTGAGAGAGTGCTACCCTTATCTTATGCTTTTCAATTCTACCTCAAAAGAGCCATGACCACAACTTCTGGGCAACTTCTTGGTCTTTACAAAACCATTTTAAAACTTCTGTTGCCGGGCAGTGGTGGCGCACGCCTTTAATCCCAGCACTCGGGAGGCAGAGCCAGGCGGATCTCCGTGAGTTCGAGGCCAGCCTGGGCTTCCAAGTGAGTCCCAGGAAAGGCACAAAGCTACACAGAGAAACCCTGTCTCGAAAAACCAAAAAAAAGAAAAACTTCTGTTATGTCGAGTGACTCTTTATTTATTACACTGACTTCCTGAAGTTTCCAGACATAGTAAATGAAAAAGCAATTTCATTTGACTTACAGGAAAACAACAAATATTTCAGCATAAGTATATCTCGTCTGATATTTTGGATCAAGTGATACTATTTGTTTCTTTATAGAAAATAACTCTATCAAGTAACACTACATATGACGATTTAGGGAAGTCTACTAAAAAGTTTAATTGAATGGATTCCTGGGCTTGTCTCATCGCCAAAGTGGACAACTGGATCTAGGTATCAGCCTTCACGACAAGGCTGGCTTGCTGTTGCTCTGATAAATGCCATGACTTAAAGCAGCTTGTGGGAGGAAGAGGTTTATTTGGATTATAGGTTAGAGTCCATCATCAAGAGAACCCAGAGCAGGAACTCAGGGCAGGAACCTGAAGGCAAAAAAGTGAAACAGAGACCATAGAGGAATGAACAATTGCTCTCCATCGCTTGCTCAGCTTCTTTTCTTATGCAAATCAGTACCAGGGGTACCAGGGATGGCACCACCAACAGTGTTCCAGGTCCACCCAGTCAACAGTTAGTTAAGAAATGTACCACAGAATGCCCACAGGACGGTCTGATGGCTGCAATTGTTCAACTCAGATTCTCTTGCCTCAGTTGGCTCTAGTTTGTGTTGAGTTGACAAACACTAACCAGTACAGCCGGCAAGCATTATGAGTGGGCAGTATTATTAGTAGGCATCAGAAGCTGGTTCCCACCTATTTCCTGAACACAACCAACCTGAACAAGCTTTGTGCCCAGATCACTCTATAATGACCACTCGACTAGAAGTAATGAGGGAATTTATAGCTGAGTATTTAGTAATGACAAGGGTCATCATTAGCTACCTGCAGACAGAAACACTGCAAGAACTCACGTGCCACAAATTCCATTTCCTCTGCATCAAATTCTAAATTCCAATAACTACATCCACTTGTTTCTTACTTTTGCCCAAATCTTCTTACACCCAGTCTCTGACAAGCAACAGGCAATAACCAATGGGATGAATATGTTGATATCACTGAAACATTAGGATGGATTAAAAACTTGTCCCTTGTTCCTTGTCTAGATGAGTGGAAGAAGACAAGTAAGTCACAGTGATGCCAACTCATTTGGGGCTGCACATGTCAGACAATGTACTGAGTTCTACTCATTTGGAACTGCACATATCAGACACTGTACTGACATCTATATTGATGAATTCATTTTCATCCTGCCTTATGAAATAACATCACTATTTCTGTGTTACCAAGGAGAAAATCAAGTCTTGGACAGTGAGTCAACCACACAAGGTCACCAGGCCAGTATGTCTACTGTGCTTTATGCTTAGCTTTTGCTACTGTTCTGTGACTCAGTCATTCCTCTGTACTCATAATATAGTACTAACAAAAGAGAGATATGCTGTTAAAGCTGGTATATGCTCTCAAACATAAATAAAGCACAATCAATCCACAGGAGCCAGAGACACTAAACAAAAGAAAGGATGAGCTTGTCCACATAGCAATAAGTAACTCAGGTTGTTCAGCTCATACTGGAGCTTGTCACTTCCATTCACTACAGGCCCCAGCGTTCCTGATGGTCTTACATATTGCTTCACCGCTTTCTAGTTCATGGATGGACAGTTTTGGCCAATGCTTCTCAGTCTTGAAAACACACATGCAGACACACGCACACACACGAGTCACTTGGGGAGCTTTTGAACTTCCTGATGCCTGGAATGAGCCCCAGACTAACTGCAATTTGGATCTCTTTGGGAAAGACTTGGCCAAGCAGGGTTTTAAAGAGTCCCATGACTTGCCAAGGTGTTGGCTGGCTTTGACCAGTGCTAGAGATCTATTCTGGTGCCTCTCAAGCCCTCCAGAGGATATGTAGCAACAATTTGGAGACATTTTTGTTTCTTATAACTAGGAGAAAAGGATGACACTTGCAGCTAAAAGCAAGGATACTATTAAACATGCAGTAATCCCTAGATGACACCCCCACAATGAAAACTCATCTGCCCAAAATGTCACTAGTGCTGAGGTTGGGTGCAGTACCTCCTCTTTCAGCCCAACTCAACCAACTTCTTTATCATTAACACCCAGGAACTGTACAATCAACTACTAACTATATCTGAAAGATTCCCTGATGTCCACATGTTCAAATAAATTAAAAAGCTAGTGTAAGTGGCTCAAAATAATGCCTCTCAAGGCTTCCCAATAACAGTATGATCAGTCTGGCCTAAACCTGCCATTTATAAAAGATTTTAGATGAAAATGTAAATGTGCCTAGGGATGTGCACAATATCTCTTTCATCATGATTTCTTCTGATCATGTTTATATTAGGAAATGAGTATGATGAAGCCCCCGAGTTAGTGTGTTGCCACTTCTGCATTCAGCATAGGGCATCTGGTTGGCAATACCTGCAGTGCTGTGCCTTGGGGCATCTTTTTGTTGAGGATATACACAGCCTTCACAGTGACACTATTACCAGAGAGTTACTATTGTCTCAGAAGTATATGCCTTAACAAAAAGGTGGGTGGAGATTTGCCAAGTTTTACCCAGCTTCCTCAACCCCCAACGGCCTGAGTGGGTCAGTGTTGGAAATCATGTGTTCATTCCCTTCATGGTCTCAGGTCCTGCTCTACTCCTAGAATTTCCTATAATTTTATCAAAAAGAAAGCTCTTGAACTTACATTCTGATCTCAGGTCCTAACTCTTGGATGTAGCTGAAGTTTTCCTGTGTTCCGACCTGCCGGCAGTCGGGACAAATCTCTCCCACTCGCGCCCCCCAAGTAAACGTACAGAGAGACTCATATTACTTATAAACTGTATGGCCATGGAAGGCTGCTTGTTATGTGTTCTTTTTTTGTTTGTTTGTTTTTGTTTTTGTTTTTTCGAGACAGGGTTTCTCTGTGTAGCTTTGCGCCTTTCCTGGAACTCACTTGGTAGCCCAGGCTGGCCTCGAACTCACAGAGATCCGCCTGGCTCTGCCTCCCGAGTGCTGGGATTAAAGGCGTGCGCCACCACCGCCCGGCTTGTTATGTGTTCTTATATCTTAAATGAACCCATTTCTATAAATCTATACCTTGCCACGTGGCTCGAGGCTTACCGCTATCTTACATCATGCTTCTTCTCGTGGCCGCTGGCAGTGTCTCCCTGCCTCAGCCTTCCACCTCCCAGAATTCTCCTCTCTCCTTGTCCCGCCTACACTATCTTTTCTGCCTGGCTACTGGCCAATCAGCATTTTATTTATCAATCAATCATAGCAACATATATTCACAGCATACAGGACATCCCACAGCACTTGGGGTTCACAAAGATGGGCCATATCTCAAATATAGGAATCATTGGGTATACACAGCACACTCAAGATTGTGAAGATAGAAAAGAATTTCAAGATAACAAAGTGAATACTAGTTCAGACAAAATATCTTTGAAAAAATCTATTAACATTCTTTGAGACATAAGTATAGTTATTGTACCTACAAAACAACAAGAGATGTGATGTAGAAAGGGAGCAGTCAGAGAACAAGAAAATTGTTTTTAGAAGTAGAACTATATATCACAGATGAAAAAAATTGATGTAAGAGCTGTAGATAAGAATATAGCAGTCCTCCTGGGGAGGAGGCAAATAAAAATAAAGCCAGGGGTATCAGAGGGAGGAAAAAGAGGAAGATGATGACAAAAATCAGGGTTTTTTTGTGAGTCAATGCAGAGGGTCCAATATTCAACTAAATAGATTTCCACACACACAGAGCAAAGAAAATGGAGGAGAATTGCAGGAAATCACAGGAACGTGTTCTACAATTGAGGTATAGTTTGGCAGTAGTGATGTTTTTGTAAATGGTGTCCTTATGTCTGGAGGTCTTTCTCCCTTCCCTCCCCTCCCCTCCCCTCCCCTTCCCTCCCCTCCCCTCCCCTCCCCTCCCCTCCCCTCCCCTTCCCTTCTCTTCCCTTCCCCTCCCTTCCTTCCTTTCTTTTTTTCAACAAAATGCTTAATTTTTCGTTAATTATTCGTAACATATTATCAATTTTGTTATTACTTTGGATCCAAACCCCCAATGTGTAAGCATGCATGTCCTAAAATCTTAGCACTTTATGCGCACTACTCAACTTTTCAAGCCTTGGAATTATGTTGGATACTGGCATCCTCATGTTCAGCAGTGAGTTCTATACCTTCCATACTACACTTGTACCTCTCACTCACAGTTGTGGCAGAGAAATCCAGCTTTGTCAAGATATCACATCACAGGAGGAATGTCAAAGGCTGATGTTGCAAAGTCAAATTAGGAGTTAGGGTGGTATCTTACAAGATATTACTGTGTTTTCCTTGAAATTCTAAAATATTCCATGACACTATTGTGAGTTGACTATACAACTTTGAATATATATTCATAAAAAAGAAGTATAGGAGCCAAACATTTACCAATAAAAAAGTATAAAGAAATTTATTTGAAAACAAAAGGTGGCTTATCAGTTAAGAGTGATTGCTGCTCTTCCAGAAGACCTGAGTTTGGTTCTCAGAATTCGCTTTGAGCAATTTGACTTGCAGCCACCTGTCACTCTAACTCCAGGGGATCTAATGCTCTCTTCTCATTTCTGCAGGTACTACATACATGTCATGCATGTGCGCATGCAAACATACACAAGTAAAAGTGAAATTAAGTCTTGAAAATAAAATAATTATTTGGTATACCGCAATTTTATCACTTACTGAAGATGAAAACAGATTCAAACATACTATTGAGATATATGTGTTTATTTCTACACAAAGAATTAAATCTTTCCTGATTTGATATTTGATACTGCAGAACATAGAGCATCTTCAACATTTTTCACATATTGATGGATACTTTCATTTTATAATCATCAATGCTGAAAATGCTGATTTGCATAAATACACAGTACAAAATTGCAGGAGTATTTTTAGAGTCATTTCAGAAATTGTTAAAATTCTGTCCCAGTCTCAAGGCAAATTTATTTAAGAATTGCTATGAAACTCAGGTCAGCAACTCAATCTTAAAAATCAAACAATTTAACATAACATGATGCAAAGATGCACTAATTTGAAATGTTCATGCTGAGGGATAGATGGTAGGAAAATACTCAAGTCTTTATTTCCTGTAATTCAACCATGACATATCTGTAAGAGCAGAAAACTGTGTATGGTGAAAACTCTCCAATTCATAAACTACAATAGTCTCCAATCCGAGCTGACACATTCCATGCAGCATTACCTGGGTTTGCAAGGTGTGATGGCATGTGCGGTGCACAGTGTGCATGTTATGTGGGTCAGAACCGAGGGTGCAATAAAGTTCCGTGGCACAAGATGGTAAGGATTGAAGAAACACCCCAGATTCTTCACATGTTTGGTTTAATGGATTTTTGGCTGTTGTACATTCAGAAACCTTTCACTGATACCAGATTTTCACAGCTCCCTCATTCAATGACATGATTGACATAGAGAGTGTGACCCACAGCTTAAGAAGCTGGAACTAGCCAGGCAGTGTTGGCACACGCCTTTAATCCCAGAACTCAGGAGGCAGAGACAGGTAGATCTCTGTGAGTTTGGGGCTAGCCTGGTCTCCAGACTGAGTTCCAGGACAGCCCGGGATATACAGAGAAACTCTGTCATGACAAACCAAAAAGAAAGAGCAGCAGCAGTAGCAGGAGGGGGAGGAGAAGGAGGAGGAGGAGGAGGAGGAGGAGGAGGAGGAGGAAGAGGAGGAGGAGGAGGAAGAAGAAGAATTGCAGCCACAGCAGCAGCAGTAGTAGCAGATAGACCTTAGGGCACCTACCAGTGAATGACGTTATTAAAAATTTTAGAAAAAAAATCATACTTAGAAACAGTAAAGTAAAAATGACATTTAAAAACCTTGCCAGAAACTACTTAAGGAAACATTGCTAGCTTCTTTTGCATATCCCATCCATGTTACCAATCCAGTGTGAGAATACTTTAGAAACATTTTGGACATTGTCTCTAACATCTTCTTCAGGAAGCAACTGGAGAATGCATCACAGCAAAGTGAAGGAGTAAACCGAGCAGGGACAGACATAAGGGAAAGACAAGGGCAATCTGGCAGGATGGATGCACTTGCACCAAGCCAAGAAGAGACTAGTCAGAGAGGCAGGGCCTCAGCGAGAAAGCAGAACAATATTGGCGTGATCAAAATTTTGTAAACATTGCTTGATTTGGTCTTTAGTTCTTAATATCGGTCCATCAAGAAATAACAGTCTAAGTCATTCCTCAGGATATGAATGCAAAGGTACTTACACTAAATCACTACTCTACATGTTAACTTTCTGGCTTTTGTGTTCTGGAAACATGGGGTAGACACTAATATTCTAGGCAAGAGGGGCTGTGCGGAAATACAGTATGAATTGTTTTAATTTAGAAGTTTTCTAAAAATGAAGCAGAGAACAGAAAGGAAGTATAAGAATATTGCGAACAAAAGAGAAAAATCATTAACCTGGATTTCCATTGCAGATGAAAGAACGCTTCAGATGGCAGTGTTTGAAATGCACGGCACTGAAGAGCCGAGCAATTACTGCTGTTTTATCTTCCTTTGCTTATGAAGCCTTGTTATTGCCTCTTCTCTGATATGTTCCTTTCGGCTTCTGATACTCTTAATACCTTGTTTGGTCATTATGGAAATGATGTGGCAGCACTTACTCTCCCGTAATTTTAAATTATTAATGTATAAGATACACATGTGATTTATGTAAAAAAAAAATCTCTAGACTGGTCTCCCTTCTGAAATGTTCTGCTTTCTACCAGAAAGGTGATATCTTTATAAAAATCAGCCTAGACTCCTGTCAGCAAGTGAAAGGATGAGGAAAATATAGTATATATACACAATGGAGGTTTATTAATTGGTAAAGGTTAATGAAATGCCATCTGCTTGTACCTCGAGTTCATCACTTTAAGTAAAACAAGTGAGACTCAGAAATGTCACACATTACCTCTCATATGCCCAATCTATTGTCGCACCCACCCATGGGTGCATGAATGAATGGATGCATTCATACATTCGTACATATATACATACATACATGCATACATGCATACATATGACAGGAAAGCAGAATGAGTTTATTTCGGGGGAGGGTAGAAACTGGCGGGGGGATGAGAGAGAATGGTGTGGTGAAGCAAATGAGAGCAAAATCCAGCAATAGGTATATATGAAAATGACATAATGAAATATTTTGAATGCTTAAAAATACAAAATTAATTTAAAATAACATAAACACTGAATGCTTAAAAATGCAAAATTAATTTAAAACAGCATAAACACCTCCACCCCAATAAAAGACTGTAAATAAAATTTCGTTATTTTAATGCTGTTGTATCTTCACTACACATCATATTCAATAACTTCCAGTGGCCCTTTTCTTGTTGCCATTGGCTTTGAGAATGTACTTTAACATCCATCTCTGGTGTCTCCCAGTCACTAGGTGTTTGTGTGGGAACTTAGTTCTTCCAGAAACTGTTTACAGCTACTTGTGTCAACCACCTAGGGTGCCTCTCACCCCACAACCTGAGGCTACGTTACATCACCTGCTTGAGTATTTTCTAAGCACACAACAACATTGACATTGTAAATTCAAATCTAAGAATGTATCAGAAGTGATTTGTTGTTCCAAACCTCAAAGGCGATAGTCTTTTACAAGCACCAAGTTTGAGATTGGCGAGTTTCATTGTCATCCCTCTCTACGGCATGGGTTTCTTTTTCTTTTTACCCAATAGAACAAGAAAAGCCCTTTGGTGTCCAGATTTTAAGCCATCAGCTACCCTATATGATTCATCTTAGGCAACTTTTTCTTTCTTATAGAAGGGCAAACATGATACATCTTCTATTGGGTGGCCTCTTGGATTCTATAAAATACAATACTATCTAGTAGAATAAAAAACAGAAATATAAACATTGGTTTAACAGCAGTTATATAAATACATTCATATAAAATTGGCATAAAACAGCTACATGCATTGTAAGTTTCAGTAAAACTTTCTTTTTGGTGATAAAATATTCCTGTTTCTATAATTTTTGAAGTCTGAATTTCGCTGTATAGGGTAAATCCTGTTGGCTTTCTCTTTATAAAACCCCTCTCTATGTGTTCCTGAATGATGCTGTAAATCAGCATTCCAGTGCAGACCCCACAGTTTCCCATTCAATACCACAGCAGCCTGCACTGTGGACTGGTTGGTGGAGAATATGGAGTTACTAAAACTCATCAACCGCATGAGCTAGTGTGAGCTCGGGTCCCTTCACAGTGTGAACTCTCACTTGGCATCTGTTACATCAGCCATTCGTAGCTTATACTTGCAACAAAATTTACCCGGTATGTAACTAATCTCTTTAACTTAGACTGTTGAACTCTATCTGAAAATAATACTTGGATAAACACGTGACAGATGTGACATTCAGCTGGCAATCATTTGCTCTTTATTAAGCTCTAGGGAATGGGTTAACTGCGTTCCACATGGACTCATTTTATCCTTCACGACAAACCAAAGAGTAAAATTTTACTGGGGGGGAAATTGAGAATTATTGTTAAGTAACTTGAGTGGACTCACACAGCCAAAGAGCAGTAGGATGCGAATTTCAGCCTAGACAGAGTAAACTTAAGGCCTGACCTCCAAACCACAGACTAGATAAAAACAAAACTCAACAAAACAAAACAAAAAAACTGAGGGAGAGAAAGAGACCATCGAACACTGATACAAGTAAACTGGACTTCAGCACAGCAGCACTCAGCAACCAGTCACGTTTTTGGACAAATCTTCCCACACTTATCAGAATGCTACAATGACTCTTAAAGCCACAGGATGAGCAGTAGTTTAAAAAAATATTGAGATTAAGCATGGGTCATCACTTTATTTTCCATTACAAGTCCTCTGAATCTGGAACTTTTCCATCCTGTCTAGCCCATTTTGAGAGTGAGGCTCATTTGCATGGGTCTGTTAGGACTTTGATTTCCTAGTGAGTAATATATATTTCCGCTTAGGTCTCACTCCGCAGGCCAGAGCTAAAGGCAAGTACTATTATAGATCAAGGCCAGTGAAGTGGGTAATGAGGTTTGGTATATAAAACGCTTGGTATAAATGCAAGGGAACTTCTGGCTTTTCTTTAACATTAACTGCTTTGAGATGCATCATTTAAAATAGAATGCTTAGTAGGCCAGTAGCTGTTGGAGAATAATTTTCCTTCACTAAGCAGACCACTGGAAGCTTCTGCAAGATACCTTTCACAAACACAGAGCTGTGTGCAGGGAGTTATTTTTAATGTGAACTCCATGGGGTGACGGCTAAAACACATAGCTGAACACGAAGAGCATTACCCACTGCTGCAGAAGTAAAGGACAGAAGAGCTGCTCAAGTCAGCTTCATAAAGGAATATGGTCTGAATCCTCAGGCTGACACATAGGCTCAAAAAAGAAGCAGTTAAAATACCCAGGCCGACATTTCATCTCCCCAGGTCGAAGGCATTCTTACGTATTCAGACTCATGGGCCCCACACAGAGGGAAGGGGGAGAAAGGTGGTTATAAATACAACATTAAAAGATTAATTACATTTCCCCTGTAACGTTTAAGATCATATCTGACTCTGTGTTCTTCAGCTGTCTGTAGAGATTGGGCTGTGTTGAGTAAGAGCTTTCTGGCCTATAAAGATACTCCTTCATTGGGGATGGGGCCAGGTAGAGTGTTATTCACTGTAACATAGCAGTGTGAGTGGTAGGTGAAGGGAGTCATAAAAAAGGGTTTATAACCCCCTAGTTCCCTCCTCCTCCCCCATCTCCCCCTCTCTTTTCCATGTCTTCTTTTTTTCTCTCCTTTCTCTCCCATTCCATTTTTTTCTTCTATTTCCTCTTCTTCTTCCTTTCTACCCATCTCCACTTCTGTTATTTTCTCTCAAACACATTTTAATAGCCTAATGTGTGCCAGGCACTACTCTGGTGTCATATTGGTTTTCATAGGAATTCAGGCAAGTTTGTTATTGTAAACTCAGCCACATCACAGTCAATCTTCAATATCCCAATTTCTTTAGGTCCCTGTAATCAGGCCTTAGGCTGACATCTCTCTAGCTTTCTTCTGCCAGGTCATAATTTCTAGAGCTTGTTTAGTGTGTGCCGGGTTGAGCTCAGGAACTGTCAGATAATCAAATTAGAAACTCCATCACTTCACAAAATAACATGAGCTAAGTCACCACTCTCCAGCATCTCTAGTTCTTCCTAGGGAACCAAAGGGACTTTTAATATTAGCCTAACTATCCTTTGAAGGTTGACCTGATCATAAATTCACAGTGTGAGCAAAGCTACTCTTCTGCTTAGCTTGCGAGAATGATCCTAGCTGTAGTTAAGGTGGGAAGTGGAGCGTCAGTGCTTATGGGTTGACCGTGGAAGCTGGTTCAGTCCTCCAAAGGCATGACAGCCTCATGCTTGAAGCATATGTCTGGGTCCTCTTTTTGAAATGCAAAACTGAGTGTGACGTTTAACTCCAGTGTGAAGTCTACCTAGTTCTCTAAAATCCCCTAACTCTCTATCTCTAAGGTCTGAAGGTCATACTCTGAACTCTTAGCCATATCGAGCTACAGCTGATACTCAAGCTCCTTGGGGGTTTTCCTTTAAGGATTTGCCTTGTGCAACCTTCCCTAAAGATAGTCTAGGTGATCTTCTCATGAGGTACCATGGCATCTCATCATGGCTCGAAGGCAGAACTCCTCTTCCCTGTAAGAATCTGCATTGTCTGTGTCTGGTACTAGTAAACTAGTTGTTAGCGGATAAATATGCAAATGAATGCAAATCTCTGTTGCAGCGATGGAGAAAAAGATTATTTACAAAAGTGGAGGACAGTCTCGAAAGGCTATTTGGGTATTCTCCCACAGTGCAACTTCAGCAATTAATTTGACCAGAAAAATAATGCCCCTCCTCAAAGATGCCTCCACCCTCATCTTCAGAGCCTGTGAACAAGTCACCAGCCATGGCAAAGAGGAATGAAGATTGAAAATGCAACTAAGATTGCTAACAGTTGACCTTAAAACAGAGAGGTCTTCATGGATCATCTCTGTGTAACCAGATGATCACAAGTGTCCTTGAAATGGAAGAAGGCAGAAAAGTGATGGGAATGATGTGAGAAGGACTCACCCTGCCATCAGAGGCATTTAGAAAAAGGGGAGATCAAAAGCCAAGACATATGGGCAGTCTCTAGAAAGGCACGGAGACAGATTCTCTCTTAAGGTCTTCAGAAAGGAAAGCAAGCAGGCATACCTGGTTTTAGCTTCCATAGACCTATGCCAAATTTCTGACTTTAAAAAAAAAATGGTAAAATTGGGGACTGGAGAAATGGCTCAAAGGGTGAAGAGTGGGTGCTGTTTTTGTAGAGACTTGTTTAGTTCCTAGCACCCATGTGACAGCTCACAACAGTCTATAACTTGAGTTCCAGGAGATTTAACACCTTCTAGACTCTCTATACACCAGGCACAATTATGGGACACATGCATACATGCACACCAATCACCCATACATGCAGGCTCAGCACACATATACATAAAATAAACATAAACATCTTTTTTTACACTGGAAGATTATAAATTTTGAGTTGGCAAGATGGTTCAGCAGGTCAAGGTACCAGAGTCCAAGCCAAATGACCTGAATTCAGTTCTTGAGACACACGTGTTAGAAGAAGAGAGCAGACTACTGCAAGATGTCTTCTGACCTCTATCCATGAACAGTGACGTGAAGATACACACAGAAACAAACAAACAAAAAAAACTTTTTAAAATTGTAATAATATTATGAATTTGTGTTCCTTTACTCACCAAGGTTTCTTGTAACTTATTAGCAACAAGATAGCAGATAAGAAAGTGAAAGACCTAATTAAAAACGTCCTCACACCTCTTGCAACTTTACTCTTCTAATCAACGAGTTGGGGGTGAATCATTCCTAATCTGCTTATCTCCTAAGGCTGTTTATGAGATCCAAAGCTGTAAAGCCTTGCTTGAATGCAATTCAGCAGTAACTCATTGTGTGTCTTCTGCAAGACATATAACTGTAAAACAGGGATATTAATAGTATCACTTTATTGTGAGGATCTGAGTTAATCCACATAAAGTGCTAAGAAGGGTGTGTGGCATCCTGCCGTGTGTGTATTAGCTATTGCTGCATGGGCAAAGGAATTTCAGAAAGGTTGGGTAGTAGTATGTGATGAGATGGCAAGGGCACTGTGAAAGAGCACTGATTCTCAAGGAAGAGGATGTGCCACAGACCCTTTCCAGTTGCAGTCAGAAATGCACAGAGGCATTTTAGTAATCAAGTGCCACATGACCGGTGTTCAGTTACGGAAACCAAGGATCACAGATGTCCTGGGTAGTTTCTCACAGTGAAAGACTTTTGTAGACCCTGAATGATACCATACATGCCTCTCCATCTTCAGTTGTGGATTTGACAAAATGGGTTCAATGAAAACAAAACGAAACAAAAAACAATGGTATCCAAAGACCTATAGTGTACTCATAAAGTGTTCAAAAATAAGAGCCAAGCTAATTGCTGTGAAGACATACAATGACTAAGGCCACTTATAAGAGAAAGCATTTTATTCAGAGGCTTGCTTACAGTTTCAGGGGATGAGTCCATGAGTATCATGATAAGGAGCAAGGTAGCAGGCAGGCAGGCATGGAACTGGAGCAGTAGCTAAGAACTTACATCTTATCTACAAGCATGAGGCAGAGAGAGAATTATCGGAGAATGAAGTGGAGTTGTGAAAGCTCAAATCCTGCCCCCAGTGACACATCTCCTGTAACAAGACCACACCTTCTAATCCTTCCCCAAAACAGGGGACCAAACACTCAAATATATTACCCTATAAGGGTCATTCTCCTTCAAACCACCACACTTAACAAAGTAAAATTCTTAAAGTTTGGATTCTTTTCCAGTCCCCCCAGAAAAACCACCAGCTATTTGTAGCTCACAACTTTATGTCCCACCGTCCTTACTCCCATCACCAGAGAAGATAATTACAGAGTGACTTCCCAAATGAGCTCGGTTTCACTCACTCCTGGAAGCACAGCTCATAGAGGAGCCTCTGGGCACAGTTTTTGTCAAGAACCATCCTTGGCATTTTCCTTTGAGTTGTTTTGTTTTCCTGGTCCAGTTCCATGGGGACCTTTTCAACAAGTGTTTTTTTTTCCTGTCTACTCTACCTCCATACTTTAACACAAAACTTCCAGAAACTCATCTCCTCTATCTTGAAAAAATTATGGATGAATTAATTTGATTGTTGCTTCAGCTACTAAAATGCTGACACATTTCATTACAGTTTTACTAATCCACCAAAGACAAAGGCTGGGAATATGGTAGTTCAGTTGGCAAACTGCTTGCCTGTTAGCGTGATGTCCTGAGTTCAGTTTCCCAGTACCCAGGTAAAAAGCTGGGGATGGCAGACACTTGCACAATTCCCGTGGTGAGAAGGCAGAGACATGAGGATCCCTGGAACTCACAGGTTAGTCAGTCGTGGAAAATCAGTGAGTTAAGGTTCAGAGATGGAGCCTGTCTCAAAAACTATGGTGGAGAGTCACTGAGGAACAGAACTGATGTTGAACTCTTGCTTATATACATATACACATATGCACATACATGCCACACATACATTCATACACACACACTATAACCAAACTCAATTAAACAACAACAATAATAAAGGTATTCCATGCATCCAGAACTGCCCAGGATGTCTATGCAGGCATGTCCTGCCCAACAACACAGGGTTTTGGTCACATTGTAGTCTACATGAATGATGCCTTTGGGGAATGTAGGGCTCCACATTACATGGTGGCATGCGGGGTATCCACTTCCTCTCTTTAAAATGAGAAACACGTTCATATTGGAAAATTTTCTGATCTTAATTCTAATGAGTACTCGGTTAACACATTGCTTACTTGCTATGGCTGATTTACAATTTAAATTAGACTTGGAGTTTGCACTCCTGGTTGGCCATGTGTTCAACTTTGATTTGTAGAGTTCTGTTCTCTCCTAGCAGCTTTCTTTTGATAGTGAGATGCTTGGTGTATTTGATTTAGAAAACCACACCCTTATTCTTGTCTCTCCCATCTGAGTTTACTGCACAATTGCTGTTTCCTGCTCAGGGAAGAGGTGGGGAATGGGCCAGGAACCCAGTGACTTCCACTGGTTCAAGTACACGGTTCCCTGGTGAAGCTCAGACCATCAGCTTTACCCAGAGGATACTTGACCTTGGAAATCAGATAGACTTGGATCCCTCCTAGCTCTGCTGTCATTGCTTTAGGTAGATAACATAACACTTTAGTTTTTTTTTTTTTTTTTTTTTTTTTTT
Organism: Peromyscus eremicus; assembly: GCF_949786415.1. NCBI lineage: Eukaryota > Metazoa > Chordata > Mammalia > Rodentia > Cricetidae > Peromyscus > Peromyscus eremicus. The sequence goes on along the minus strand of NC_081436.1, from coordinate 45,116,484 downwards.
TTTTTTTTTTTTTTTAGGAAAGTGAACAACAGCAGTATTGGCCTCATGGTGTCGCCAAGCAGATGAGAGCAGAACCTGCTCCAGGAATGTTAGCTACTGTAAGTCTCTTTCCCAGGTTATATGTAATGCCTGTGGCTTCTGGAAGAACGCTCTCTCAGCATTAGAGTTTTGGTGCAGATAGATAGGAAGGTAGGTAGACAGGTGGACAGACAGATAGACAGATAAATAGTATGATTGACAGAGATAGATAGAGATAGATATTAGAAATCAAGAGCCAAAATAATTCCTTCCCTAACAAAATCCAATTAAGAAAAATAAGATGGACCCCCCCATCTTGAAGGGGCATTCCGTCTCCATTTCATTTGAACTGCACAAATGCAGAGAGAGTGCTTGTGTGTCCCCTTATTCTCCTTGTTGCACAGCGTCACCCTGTGAAGTAAAGAGGTGACATTTTCCTTACTCTCGCTTTGTACAAGAAGACCCTGAAACTCTGCTAGGTTATGAGAATTTCAAAAGCCATGGAGGCAGTTTTAATAAGCCTCTTCCCTAGAAATCCTTGCTTTACACCAAATGACAAAGAAGAGGGTTGTGCCATTTGGGTGGATGCTATGGGCCCACTACCACCTCAGTGGGCGCCATGAATGACAATAAACATTTGGCTTCAGAGAAGAGGCACTGGGTTTGCGGGCTGAGGGTAAAGCTCAGTGATAGAATGTTAGCCTAGAATGTGCACAACACAGGGCTCCAACTCTGTCCAGCTAGATGAGGTGGGAAGGAAGGAAGATGTGGTCAAGAGAGGGCATTGTTTGAAGTCATACCTCCTTCTTTGGGCAGCTCTTATTAGCTGCCAACTACTGAAGAATTGGGCTAGGGATGCCTAGGAGACCCCAGGTCTCCCCTAGGTGTTCTGACTGTAACACAGGATGCAGTGTTCTTTAGAATGTCACCACTGGAGAGTTCTTTACAGAATGCATTTTCCAGTTCTCTTTAAGAAGTACACAACCCTTTCACAGACACACACACACACACACACACACACACACACACACACACACATCTTTTCCTAAGTTTATTTTCAACTCCAGGGAGTCACTTTTTTCTCCTCTTTTGGTGCAAGAGTCATTTTGAACCTTCTTGCCAAGTTCTTATGCATTAACTTGAAATCAGTGACAAGAATAAGGGATGGCGTAAGGGGCAGTGCCTGCAGTAAAATATGAGCTGTCTTTCTCATCTCCTCCCTCCAGGTTTTCAGTAAGGATCACAAACTAAGCAGGTGCCCAGCAGCTTACAGTCCAAACTACACTCTCACCAGATCCTACCTGTCCCTTGTCACCCCAACCAACCCACGCTTGATCAAGAATTTTTTTTTCCTGTTTACTTATGTTAATCATCAAGCCAAAACCAAATAGCCTTCTACTTTCTGGAATTGGAGGGGGGGGGGCAATTAAATCTGAAGACATTACAAATCCTCCAGACAAACAAACAAACAACAACAAAAAGCCTCTTTGTGTTCCGGGCCATGAAGCTGCATCAGCTGTCACACATAAGGAAAGTTGAGTTTCTCAGTGTCACACACCAGCACCACCGTGAACAGGGAACCGATTACATCTTAATTTAAGGGCTGAAGTCAATCACCACGTCTAGGTTGGAATACTGTCTCAATAGGTGAGTTCCTTTATTTACTTACCCTTCGTGCATGCCATTGGACACCCAAGCTCTGGAGAGCCCCCATCTAAATAAAAGACCTCCAAACAACCCAATCTGTAGTTACGAGGAAGCTGAGAAAATCGATGAAAGTGTCCCACAATGTTAGCGCAGGTGAAAGTGTGCAAAGAGCTACAGAGAGAAGGAGAAACCTATCTGGGGAAAGGGAAACTGCCCAGTTCCTTCTTCCCCCATATTGCCACATGTAGGGAAACTGGCACTTCCCATTCCATGTCCATTGGTTGATTATAGGGTTGAAGACACCAGATCTTCAGAGATAGTTTCTAAGGTTCTTCACATTCATGAGCAGGGAATACTGTTTACAAACGCAGAGTCAATTTCACACTACTCTGGGAGACACAAGCAGAAAGAAACATTTCACCAGCTCTCCACCCAGAGGAACCTGGAATCTGGACTGACCGGCTGAACACCCTGCTGGGGAAGTGAACTTGTGCCTAAATCTGCAACATCTTTCCCAGCCTTTGGCACTACTCAAAACTGCACAGCCTCACGGACTCTCCAGCCGGAGGGAAGGGAAGTGGAGAAGCATGGTTGAGGTTAGCATTCAAACACTGCCACCTCTGGCTTCTTTACCTTTCAAATCTTCACGGCTGGATTGCCCAGGCTGTGAAAACTGTGCCGAAGTAGAAAAGTCCCAGAGCTGCCATGAGTCAGTGGCCTTGCTTTGCAATGTGGGCAGATGCAAATCCCGTCTACTCTCCATTTCCCGTTCCCCTCTCCAGAATCTACATTTCACTTGGATTGTCCGCAGCTTTTAAAAGGATAAATAAAATGAAACCAGGCGCACCTATAAGTATGAAGCTTCTAACACCGTGCACTAAAGCACTCCATTCAAGCCAAGAAAACCCAGGCAATCTAGTCTTAGCACAGCACCCTGGGTCAGAGTCAGGGTGGAGATGAGTTGCCCCCAGGTGGTAAAAGTTGTCAAAAGTCTATGCCCGCCACTGCCTTTGCGAAAATATAGGCACCACGGAGTCCTGCAGGGCGAGTGGCCCAGTGTGAGTGTGCAGATGGGCAGAGGAGTAGGTGCGTGCTGCGGGGTAAGGCCCGCACCGCATTAACCCCTTACCTTCCAGCAGTACTTCCTTGCCTGCGCGCTTCAGCGCTTGCACTGCCTCATCATGGGTGGCATCCCGCAGGTCGGCTCCGTTCACGGACAGGATGGCATCGCCCACATACAGGGCTTGGGTCTGATCCGCTGCCAGCCCCTTGAAGATCTTACTGATGAGTATGGGCATCTTGTTCTCCTTGCCCCCTTTGATGCTAATGCCCAGCCCGCCCAGCTCCTGCTTCAGCACCTTCACGCCCCTCTTCTGGTTTGAGATGGACTCAGGCACCTGCTCCGGGAGATCGGTGAAGGCTGTGCGGACCCCGGCGGGAGAGTCCGGGGGTTGCGTGACACCAGTGCCCGGGTGTCCAGTCCCGGAGCCCCTGCAGAACGAGCCATTGGTGGCAGTCCCTATGCCGTTGTACGCTGCAGCGCCCTCCTCGCAGCTCAACACCAGGGCGTCCTCGCTCAAGTTCACCAGAACTTTATGCCAACGATCCCGCACCAAAACTTCCAGCAGTCCGCTCCGCTGCGCCCGGCCGCCTCCCCCGCCAGCCGGCGCAGCCACCGCCGCCGCCGCCGCTACCGCCATCTTTCCAGCATTCTTAAAATGCCATGTGATTGCAAACGGGGGGAAAAGTGGAGAAGGGGTGCGGGTGGGAGGACGCGGGTCGCCGGGGCGCGGGAGAAGCAAACGCCCCGCAGCGCGCACTCAGGACTCCACTTCCCGTGTTCGCGGCCGCGCTGGGCGCCAGTTGGCAGCTGCTGAACTGGTTCCCCCTCGCCTGATCCTGGGCGGGGTGGAGCAACCTAAAAGAAGAAGGAGAGCCCTCGACAGGGGAGGAGGGAAAAAAAAAAAAAGCCAGCTGCCAGTTGCAAAACCTCAAACTGAGTGGAGCCGCGGAGGCGCCAAGTGCGGTGGAGAACCGGTAGGAGGAGGCAAGGGCGGGGACCCGGGGCCTCAGCCGCTCACCTGTTCGGCCACCGCAGCGTCACACTCCCACGTCGCCCTGCTGCTGGCTCAGACCCGGGTGTCTCAGTTCTCTGTTGTACCTTGCCGCGGCTCCCCCAAACCTACCAGGTCCTGTGCCGCTACACCCACCCCTCAGCCTACCCCCTTTTTTTCAACCCTCCATGCCCAGTGGGCCCCCACGCTCACCTTTGCCGGGCGCGCGTTCTGCCTCTGTGCCCTCACTCAATTCTCTTCTTCGGTTAACTTCCCTCCGTCCTCGGCCCCCTGTTTGGAGACCCACGTCTTCCTCAAACCAAAGCTCCTCTGCCTCTACTCAGTTCTTGCTTGTTTCTCCTTTCCCTTCGGACCTGGGGAGGAAGGAAACCGCAGAGAGAGGTTCTAGGCTGGGCCAGATGTCAGAAGAAAACTGTCACAGGAGCGCAGAATGAAGTCTCATTAAGTCTGAGCACCCCTGTCCTGCTAGTCAGTGCATGGGGTCTTTAGGGAGTCTGAAGATGGGAGCTTTCTGTACCAACCCTGAGTTTCCACAGGGGTCCTCATTTCCAGGACAAGCATCTAACTCAATCTCCTTTCTGTGCTTTGCTCCAAGCTCCCTCAACCCCTCTGCCAGCCCATATGGCTTCTTGACGCTTCCTCTTTCTTTCTCAGATTCCATACAGGAAGTGTCTTCTTTAAAAACTCAGAATGGGCTGCATCTCCAAGTTCCCTGAACACTGCTTGGATCTTAAGCTGCACATTCACAAGGTGACAACAGCATTGTAATTCTTGGTTCTCTTCCTAGGCCAGTCCCTGTAGCCCAAGGCACAGGGTGACATTCCAGAGTTCTGCTGAGGACCTTCTCAAGTTCTCCCCCTACCCTAAGTGGGTCTCATAATTCATTTAAAGTGTGTTACTTTAAAAAAAAAATCTACTTGTCTTCCAGCTGCTGTCTCTCCTTTCTCTGGAAAACAAAATAAAACTATAAATCTGTGATTGGGCTGGGGAAAATATTAATGAACTAATAATAAAATATGATACCATAAGTATTAAAAAATTAAAAAATATAGAAATCCACTAATTCTGGAAGGTGAAGTCAACCCAACAAGATGCCAGTAGGAAGGGGGTCTTTGGGAACATGTATGTTATCACCACACTGATGGGTATTAGCAGCAAACAGCTCCAATCCTTTCCAGAGAAACACTTAAAACCTCACAGGAATCCCTACGGAGTCCCATGCAGGGTCACAGAACTCATGGGGAATACTGAAGAGACTCTCTTGAGAAAGTGAAGTCACTGCCCCTCACATATGGTCTTTGATGCTTTCAACTCTCTTGCTCCTATAAATCTGAATCTGCCTTATTTGAAAAAGCTCTTTAGGTTTTCATGCAAAGCTGCCCACAACAGAGACAGCTGTCCCAGGCACCCAGCAGTCCTTCCTGTTGGACTGGGACAGACAGGGGAGCTAAAGTAGCTTGTACCACTGTTGGGAAGAAACCTAGAGAGACACCTGGCCTTCTGCTTTGGAGACTGAGGTCTCAGGCCCATGATTACTAAGTGTTTGCTTTCCATCTGCAAAAACAAACAAACAAACAAACAAACAAACAAACAAACAAACAAAGCTAAGGTTGAACTAGGCACCAGAATGCCAATGTGAAGATGGAGAAATCAAAACCAACCTGTTCCTGGACCAGAAATCCTCCAGCCAGCATACCAGGGCCTTGCCTCTGTTACCAAGCAGTAGAGGAATGCCAGACACACCCACAGAGTAATTGACCCATTAGAAATGGCTGGCTCTGGGATGGACCCTCCTGCGAATCTCTGTGCTAAGCACATTTTCTTCTGTGTGAACACACTTATATAGAAAGCAAATACGTTCCCGGTTTAAAGTTGCATCAGAATGAAAGCAGACGAATGTTGGCTAGCAAGAAGCCTGAGGCATGCATGTGGCTTTGCTAGTGGGGTTGTAATTACAGCCCCTGTCCTGAGTACTTTGCACATATTAACACAATCCTCTGGGCGACACTCGAGGGTTATTTCTGTAATGATCACTCCCATTTACAGGTGAAGAAGTGGAGGCCCATGTTTAATAACCTACCTGGCTCATGTAATTAGTAAATGGCGGGCAGGACTTAGATCTTAATCATTGTCTTACCTCTGTTAAAAATACAGCCTAGCAGCTATCGTCCCAATGCTCATCTGAAGACAGAGTCCTTTATTTACCACCGGGGAGGGCCAAGTCTCAGGTGAAAGAAAGCCCTACCCGTCACTAGGAGATAGAAGCAGCATTTCCTTCCGGCCTTTCTTTTCTTTGCAAGCTTAGAGAGCATCCTTCCCTGCTCCATTGATATACTCTTTTATTTAGACATGGTGATACTTGAAAAAGGCGGCCATCCATGGTCTTGCTAGCTGGGAAGCCTGCCTTTATCACTGAGACAATGCTGCACGACTGACTTCTTATCAACGCTGATTCTCCAAAGTAAGTCTTATCCACCTTGATATTTTTCAGTGAGAACAGTCAAGTGGAATTTTACAATATCTACAACCGGGAAGGAAAAGCCTCTCCCCTGCGGCCCCAGTGTTAGTTTTCTATCATGGTAGCAAACACCTGAGATAATCAGCTTCTTCAAAGACAAGGCTTATTTTGGCTCGTGGTTCTGAGGTCACGCTTCACGGTTTTGGCTCTGTTGCTTTGAGTTTCTCGAGAGGCTGGACATATGAGCCAAAACTCTTCACCTCATGGCCAGTGAGCAAAGGGCAGAAAGAAGGGTCTGGGGCTTACTGTCCCCTTCAAGGACTATGATGATAGTCATCAATGGCTTGATGACCTCCCAGTAAAGTGAGTGGCCCTCAAAGGTCCTACCGCCTTTGATAGAAAGACACATGGAACCAAGGCTTTAAAACATGAGACCTTCCATCTCTCAGTCAAATCACAGCCCTATAGGTCACCCCTTTTAGAAACAGTGGCCACCGGAAAGGGCAAGAGGGGCTCCATGTTGCTCACCTTTACTGGGGTAGCATTTGAAGCACAGGCTGAAGAGTGAGTTTGTAGCAAAGTCAAGTCTAATTATTGATTATCAAGGTCAATATTCTTCAAAAGGTGCCTAAAGCCTGTCCCCAACCCCAAGAAACATGATTTCATTCACACTGCACGTTCCTGTGGTCTGTTTATGCTTTCTGCCCTATACTCTGACTTCCATGTGCCATCCAGCCTAATGTATGGTTTCTCTGTTCCAGCTTTTCATGGGATGTGCATTTATTTAGAGACGAGTGGTTGTAGAATTGTGAGAGTAAGTCATAGGGTCCAAAGACCCAAGCATGCACGACAAAGCAGCAGCATGTGGCCGCTAAGCAGTGGTCATGTGTTGACTGCACGGTGTTGAGTGCACCTAGCCTGTCCCAGCTGCTCTTGCGGTGCAGGGATATAGGAGAAATAAAAATGGCAAAGGCCTTCCCTAGGAAGCCTTCATCATAGTGGGTGGGCAAGTGGAACAGGGACAGACACTAAACATAAATTCCACATAGAGGCAAATGCTCTGAAATAAGGATGGGGGAAGAAGCGAGGTAGGAAAGTGAAGAGTGTCAAAGGCCTATGGAGAGCAGGTGGGGGCTACCACCGAGATCCTTCCGGAGAAGCTGAGATTTGGACAGAGACAGGTTGCTGTGGTGCTGAGAGAGAATGAATGTGAAAGCCGACAGCCTCCAGGTCCCAAGTCTCAGGGCCGGGTTAGAGAGTCACATTTCAGAGATAAAGTATGAAAACAGCAAGGGCGTGAGGAAGGGGATGAGGAAAGGCAAGCCTTGCAAAGATCCAAAGGAGGTTGCCAGGGAGAAGCAAAGGCTAGTGTAGGGTGACTGAGAGAGAGAGAGAGCCAGGCTTGTCTAGTTCAAGTGACCAAAAGGTGAGCAGTACGGCTGTGACAGCTCAAAGGAGAAAGAGACACGCGAGGAGTAGATGGACCAGATTTCTAGGCAGGACCACGGAAGACTGCAGTGTAGATCACCCTCCTTGTCATTTCTGAACATTAACAATAATGTGTTTTTGATTGGAGTAGCAGTCCTGATTTCAAATGTTATATCATCTTTTATTATATAAATGTCTACTTGTGAGAAAACATACTTCAGTATCTGGAGTTGGAAAAAATTCTGTACTTTTGACACCATTTTCTAAAGAATAGCACTGAGTATCTTTAGGGTCTTCCTTCTTTCCTTCCTTCCTTCCTTCCTTCCTTCCTTCCTTCCTTCCTTCCTTCCATCCTTCCTTCCTTCTTTCCTTCCTCTCTCTCCATCCCTCTTTCCCTTTCCCTTTCTCTCCCTTTCTTTCTTTCTTTCTTTCTTTCTTTCTTTCTTTCTTTCTTTCTTTCTTTCTTTCTGTGTATGTGTGTGTGTGTGTGTGTGTGTGTGTGTGTGTGTGTGTGTGTGTGCGCACATTTCCCAATGAACAGATAATAGATACAGGGTAGACAGTGCAAGAACAGCAAAGCTCTTTGATTTATGAGGTCATATTAGGGAAACAAATAAAAGAGGAACAGGGGGTTTCAAAAGGTATCCCCCCTAAAGTGAACGAGCCTGGCAAATGCATATTGATTCAACACTGGGTACCTGCTTTTGTGGAGATGTACAGCAGGTGCTGGAGGCAAGCACACCCAGGGATGCACAGATTAAGACAGGAAGACATACATACACGCAGCACATGGGGAGAACAGGTTGCTGTGGTGCTGGGAGTGAATTAGTGTGAAAACAGCTAGCTTCCAAATTCCAGTTCTCAGTCTGGGTTAGTGATGCACATTTCAAAGATAAAGTATGAAGACAGAAGGGGTCTGAGGAAATCAATGGTGCATGAACAGGAGGCAGGGCAGATTCTCCTTTGGCGTGCCCCAGTTGGCTAATAGGTCCATTATCATCTGAAAAGCATCTGGAGACACCCTTCCTTGAATATGCCTGCATACATCTAGGCAGGTCCCGAGTAAACTAGAAAGTCCACTACCCAAACCCTCAGCCAACCAGTCAATCAAGTGAGAGTTATTTGATTGTTCTTAGTGTTTCTATCTTTTTCCAAGACAACTCAAGGCACCATTATAAAGTACCTTGTTATTCATCTGTTTTTCTCTTATTGAATTCTGTTTTTGCTTCCTCGTCTGTAACAACCAATAATTAAAACAAACTTCTTATTAATATTTTAATTTGTATTTCATTTTAGTGAAATCCACCTTTCTTTAATAGTTATATCTTTTATCTTCTTTGTAAACTGTAGAATGATAGGTGTAGATTTAATTTTAAAGATCCTTGAACACAGTGGTAAAACTGTGGATGTATAAAACCCTGACAGGCATCATATTCCAACACATACTAGAGACTTTAACAGAATGGTCTAAGTAGATGTGAGGAGATCAGGGAGAGTAAGAAATCCATGTCCTACCACGTTCATCTCTAAAGTAACATGAGGTAAAATTTGAAGTCATTATTTCAGGATGTAGCTAAACTCTCCCTCATGTTCTAGGTTGGTTATTACATTACTAAGGCAAACTTTGCACGCTGGGGAAGGGACGTGTTTCTGTCTGAGAGACCTGTGCCTGTCTCCTTTCTCCATCGTCTTCACTTCCTCTATGGAGACATTTCTGTGTAGCCCTCCCTCAATCCATGAGAAATAGCAAACTTCCTTCCTCACTCTGCCTCCCAGCCTGAGAGCCTAGTTCTGTTTATAGCTCACCCAAGCCAGTCCTTCCGGCACAGTTTCCTCCCAGGCGACATCCTACTGTTAACTCAGTGCTGAGCTCAGAGTCCCTCACTGTGACTATGTGTAAAGTGTCTCCTCTCCTAGTGCTGAACCCTGGGTCATCCCTGTGACTATGTACAAAGTGACTTTGGGATTTCTCACCTCTTCATGGCTATATACAAAGTGACTGAGATTTCTCACCTCTTCCTTCTGTGGTCTACCGTTTGATCCACACTCTTGCTCTCCCTGGTTGATTACCTATAGCAAACCGCAGTCTGGAAACGTTAATGGAAATTCCCAGGAGATTCAGATAACCCAAATGTTAACCATTCACCATAGATAGATTGGGAGCCCATTGCAGAACTTATCTAAGTTCTGGGAAGCCATTCACTTCTGGAAATCAAGGGAACCCGTGAGGCAAACAAATACTGGTGATAAAAACATGAGTGACTGTGAAAGGCTGAAGGACTTTCTTGTGATTTCTTGCATACAATAGAAACACAAATGTGTAGTAAAATGAAAGTAAGACTATGCTTGAGACTGTTGCATAGTCCAGGTAGGATAGCTAAGAATCGTACTTGTATGAAAGTAAAAGAGATAAATAAAACAGATTGAGCAGTTCATGATAGTTTATTGGACAAAAAACCTGATGGAAGAGAGTCCAGTGAAAGTATAACTACCGTTTATTAAATCTTGGCTTGATTGAACTTTGTGTAGACCATGTATACTATTTATTCTAGACAGTTACTATATGAATAAGTAATACCATTCCCGTATTATAGACAAGATTGTTGAACTCTACCAAGTTACAACTCTTGCACGTATTTGAAGTGGTGTTCAAATGTTCAAACATAGGTCTAAACTCTAGGTTTGTTTTACTTTCAAAATTTATGCTCATGAAGTTTACAGTGTGCTCATGAGCATAGATGTTCCAAATGGTGAAGGAGTTTGCCAGTAGATAGGTTGATTTTAGATCTGTCATGTTTTAGGGAACGTTGGGATTTGCAGTTGATGGTGGCAAAGAAACATTTAGATCGAGGGTCTACATAAGGGCATTTAGGTATCTGCTATGAGTTGAATGTTTATGTCCCTCCAAAATTTATGTGCTGGAATTTATGATCCAACGTGGCAGGCTTAAGAGAGAGGTCCTTTCAGAAATCTGTGGAGGCCTCACAAATAGGATCAGTAACCTTATAAATGAACAAACTAGTTCAAAGTGAAGCCATCAGCAAGTTTGATATCTGATCTGAAGATGTCACCTCTGTTTCTAAGATGGAATCTTTCATCTCTTTGCTGTGTGATAACAGAGTGTCTATCTCTCTGTCCCTTCTGTCATGTCAGGATACAGTGTTTCTTTTCTCTGAAGGACCCAGCAACAAGCCCTGTTGGAGAGGTGAAGACTTTAATAAATAAGCACTAGTCCTTTCAGTTCCTTGGTATCATATTTTCCAATATCCAAAACTGAAGGCAGAAATTTCTGTTCTATAAGCCGGGCATGGTGGTACATGCCTTTAATCCCAGCACTCTGGAGGCAGAAGCATGTGAGTCCCTGCTATGGGGTAATCCTTCTGTATGCTGTGAATATGTAATACTCTCATTGGTTAATAATGAAGTTGATTGGCCTATTGCAAGGCAGGATAAAGTTAGGTGGGACAATCAAACTGAGTACTGGGATGAAGAAGGGCGGAGTCGAGAGCAAGGCCAGTGAGCCACCCAATAAGCAAGATGCCAGAGGGCAGGTAAAGCCACGAGCCATATGCCAATACATAGATTAATAGAAATGAATTGATTTAAATGTAAGAGCTAGTTACTAATAAGCCTGAGCTATTGGCTGAGCATTTTGTAATTAATATAAGCTTCTATGTGTTTATTTGGAACTGGTCAGTGAGGACAGGAAAACTCTGCCTCTGTTTATAGATCTCTGTGAGTTTAAGGCGAGCCTGTTTTACATAGTGAGTTCCAGGATAGCCAGGGCTATGTAGAGAGATCCTGTCTCAAAAACCAAATGAAACCAAACCAAATAATAATAATAGCTATTATTATGATGTTTACTATATTAATGATTATTATTTCTATTCTTCATAAATTATCTAGTCTCGGGTATTTTGTCATAGCAGCACATACAGACAAAGAGAAAACTGGACACTTAGAGTGGAATGCTGTCACAGGAAATACCTAAAGATGTAGAAATGACTTTGGAGTTGGGTAATAGTGGATAAAGTCTAGACTGTAGGAGCTATTCTGGCATGGACTCACAGGAAGAGAAGATATTTAAGCAGAGTCTCAATATATTTAATGAATATTAATTAAGAATTGTAGAAGACCAGACCTGGTAGCATAAGCCTGCAAGCCTAGCATTTAAAGGGTAGAGGCAGGAGGATCAGAAGTCCACTTTCACTCAGAACTGACGGATATGGATGTGAAGGACAGTCTTTTAGGAAGAAGGCAGTTAGACATGGGTGCTAAGTTGGGAGCTGGGGCGGGTGGGTAGAAGTTGTCAGTATCATTATATACACATGTGAAACTGTCAAAGAACAAATAGAAAATTGAAAAGCAAGCAAAGAAAAGCAAACAAAAAAATTAAGGTTATCCTTAGGAAGCTGATGGGATGGCATATGCCTTTAATCTCAGTACTCAGAAGGTAGAAGCAGGTGGCTCTTTGTAAGTTCCAGGCCTGATCTACAAAGTGAGTTCTAGGTCATCCAGGGCTACATAGTGAAACCCTGCCTCAAAAAAAAAATACTGTAGAGGTTTAGAAAGCGAGAGCAACTCTGCTGATCAGGGTCCTGTGTAAATGAAGGATAAGACATTGAAAAAGGTCATCCTCGTTAAAAACTGGCCAAGAACTCCGCTGACTTGTTTCAATACAGCTCTTAAGAGCAATAAAATAGGATATCTGGAGAGAAAAAACAGCTAAGCAAAAATAAAAGAAGGGGGATGCATAGTTTTCTTTTTTTTTTTCTTTAACTTTAGTAAAATGGGAGAAAAGAGAAATAAGCTGAAGCTGGAATTAATAATCAAAAGACAAGGATAACTTAAAGATTTGTAAAATGTTTAGTCTGGTCATGTAATAAAACGGCTTTGAAGAGATCATCAAGAGCATGGTCAAGGTACCACTTGTTTCAGATGCTAACACAGGTGGATAGTATGAACGAAGGCACTCTAGCAATCTGGTGCATCCATGTGAATGAGGCTACCACAGAGTTCCCACTAGAGCACTGCTGAATAGAGCCACTCTGAAGGAGCCTCACACCTTGGACCACCCCTGCACTACCGCTCCAGGACTATGGAACAAATGCTCAACTCCAGCATGGGAGAAATGCAGACATTGGACTCCAATCCCAGAAAGCTGCTAAGGCTAAGCCCTGTGAAGGCATGGGCATGGGGTTCTCTGGAGCCTTCCGGGCCTAAAAACCACCTCTGGATGTCTGAAGGGGGATATGCCAAACCCTGTTGGAACCTTGTCCCACTTTCTTCTTTTCTGTCTTTCCCTTTATGATGTCATATGATGGTCATATGCCTGGCTCATCATTGCGTTTGGGAGCAAACACCTGCTTGATCTCACATATCTTTAGCTTGAGACCAATTAATGTAAGTTTTAATCATATGCTGAGTGTTACTCATACATTATTCAGGTGAGATTTTTGAGCTTCTATGTGAAGAAGAAGGGAGTTCAAATTTGGGGGAATATCGTGATGGCATAAATGTAGTTTGTGCGTAAGAAAGACATGAGTTTGGCGAAATGTGGTAAAGCCATCACGAATATAAGGTGCAAATTTACAAAAAGGCTAGAGGGAATTACAAAGGCTGTTTTTCTTTTGTCATTCTGCCTCTTCTCTCCTGTGGGGACACTGTGTCTGTCCTGTTTGGAGGGCTCAACAACAAGGGACCATCTTGGAAACACAGCAGACCCTCACTCTTGGACTTCCCAGCCTCTAGAATTGTGAAAACCAAACTTGTTCATTATAAATGATCTTGCCTTGGGCATTTTGTATAGCTGTCCGGATTAAGAAAATATCACTTGTTTAGAGTCAAATGTGACCATGGCAGAAAGTCCACATGCAATAGCACTTCCTGGGTAGTGAGGAACAAAAAAGCAAAACTCAAAAAACAATGCTTGAAAGGTGTCTTTAATAGGATATGGCACCAAACCAGACACGCTACATAAAGGGAATTGTTGTCTGTGGGGAAACTTTTAACTCCATGCTTAGATTTTCATTGCTTCTAACTATAATTGAACTAGCATTACAGGAAAATATCTCCAGGTGACTGTCAACTGTGGTCATCCAGAGGCAGAAGACACATTCAAAGATAAAGGTCAACTGTGTATGAAATGAAAATCAAGGCTCCCTGAGGTCTCACAAGACATTGTTTTTACATACAGTGTGCACTTGACGAAGTCCCAAGAAGGAATCTCCCACCTGGAAATCTAATCTGCTGGGGAAGGGGCAAAGAAAATCAGGGCACACAAACGTCATTTACCAGGAAAAACCCCGAGGCAGATTCCTTTCCCTGTGGCCTCTACGGAAGAAGGGGATGGTGGGGAACGTACAGGAAGAGGCTGCCCAGAACAAAAGCAGAGCAGAGTGGGAAATGTCAGGAGTGGCCACGTTTGTGGTCTAGGGAACAGCAAAAGCAGACAAGCAGACAAGCAAACACGTTCAGAAGTGTTTTAAAGAAGGAAACAAATTGTTCTTGGCTATTTATAATCTCTACTCTTTGTGTATTTATGCTTTTAATTTCTTCGGAGGTGTTTAAAATTTTATTAGCTCACATAGAGTCGACACACTTCAGATTAGCGACAAGCAATCATCACCAAACTTTGGAGGACCATAGATGCCCTGGGAATCTGTCAGAGATGCAGGTTGCTGAGGACTTCGGAGTTCACACTCCTGTAGGGAGAAGCTCCCCCTACTTGTAGTTACTCTGTTTCTACATTCCCTTACAGTGTAGATTCCTATTGAATATATTTTCACCCATAACTGTCATCATCGTGCTTGCACTCCCCAAACTCCAGTTTTGAAAAATGTGATTCTCCCCAAGCAGAGTTCCTTTTTTTAAAAGATTTTTTTTTAAAAAAAATTTATTATGTATACACTATTCTTCCTGAAAAAGGGACCAGGTCTCATTACAGATGGTTGTGAGCTGGATGTGGTTGCCGGGAATTGAACTCAGGACCTCTGGAAGAGTAGCCAGTGCTCTTAACCTCTGAGCCTTCTCTCCAGCTCCTCTCCCTTGTTGTTATAACACATTCCCCTCTCTCAGTTCTTCCTACCCCACTGCCAAATCCGGAATCACAAGCTACCTCAGTGTCTACTTGTATTTTATCTGCCCAGAGCTGTGGTCAGCCATTTCTGTAAGGATCCCTGGTTCTTTTTCAGTAGAGACTGTCTTTTAAAAATCTGGCTCTTATACTTTTTTTTTTTTTTAAACCAAGGAAGACAGAGTTCATATCTCAACTTTCATTCAAAGCAGAGACACAAGGTGCATCTTTACTTTTCCTTAATCATATCTGTATCCACCAATATGCAAGACATATATTTCAACATGTTAACAAACTTGTCCATCTTGCTGAATCTACAGAATAAAAATATTATTATAATTACTTTTCCATTAGCAATACTAACGGCAAAACTACTAAGAAAGTTCAAAATTCCTCAGAAATTTGTGTTGTTTTTAAGAAACAGTAAATCAAAGGCATGTAAAATGTCCTACAAACAGGCCTGATCTAGCAGCTGTCTTAATCTGGGTGCAGAATCAGATTGTGAGACATTCTACCGAACCAGAGGCTTTGACCTCTTTCAATATGTTGTCATGGAAAGCGAAAAGCAAGATAGAATTGTTCTGTATTAAAGAAAACTAGAGATACAAAAACCGAATAAAATCCACAATCTTGAGTTGTCAGGAAAAAATCACAAAGTTTTTACATTGGTGTATTTGTAAGCAGCAAAATTTAAATATAGGCTGTATTTTGATGACATAATTGCACACAAATCCATTAAATTCCTGAGATGTGATAATGGATGTTGTATTCATGGAATGTCTTTGTTCTTATAAGATGTGTGTTGACGTTTTCAGGGGTTCCTTGATATCTTTAAGTGACTTTTAAATAAAAAAAGAATTATCATGAAAATGTGGCAAACTAAGAAGTGACTTTCAAATATAGACAGAAAAAGAAAGAGAACGAGACAGCCACGAAGCTGATGTGGCAGAATTAGCAAGATGACAATCCAATAAAATACAAATATATCTCCCACTGTTCTGTAGGCTTACTATGGTTTTCCAAATATAGTTGAGGATAATAATACAGAAATATAAGACCCACCTGAAAACTTCAAATGATTCTGATCAAGGAAGATCATGGAAATGTACAGAGTACCAACAAAATTACCATGTCAAAGAAAGGCCGAGTGAACATAAACATTTTAAAAAATAAATTTAAAAATTAAAATAAAGCATCTTTAAAAAGAAAAAGAACCAGCAAACTGTGTCCCTTGGACCCACTGTCTGCCTACCTAAATAAAACTTTATTGTAACTCAGCCACACACATTCACATATTTATTTACATATTATTAGTGGCTGCTTCCATGGTACAATGGCAGGCAGAGTTGAGATATCATGGCAAAGTCCCCCAAACCCACAAATCTTAAAATACTTCAAACCCAGCCATTTGCCAAAATAATAATAATAATAATAATAATCTCTCTTCTAGTATTTTAAAATGCTGTGAAAAGTTTGAGAAAAGTTATTTGTATGTGTGTTGTTGTCTTATGATCAAGATCTGGTATTTACATATATTAGGTAAGTATGTTATCACTAGGCTAAAACCACTTCGCTGGAACAACACAAAGAGATGGAAAAGCAAGGTAAGGCACATCTATCTGTCCAAGAGTAAGTGTTCCAGTCCATGGTGCCTTTATTACACACAGAGAAGACAGAGAGTCACAGCCTGGAATTTCTCTAACAGCCAGTTCAACATGCTGCTTCCTCTTGCCCTCTTTAGATCCACTCACTGAAGGAAAAGTCATTTAGGCTTATAAATGAGGATTTAAAACACAGCACAAGTAACACAACAACAAATAACAACAACAGAAACCCCAGAAGTCTATTCGGGGTCACATTAATTGCAAGTGGTAGATTGGCATCCAGACACAGGCTTGCCATATGGCGCCTCATCTTTGTGTTAGGTGTCTCTACCCCAGTTTAGTTAACTGTAATTCAGACTTGGCTTTGGTCATTTTCTGAGAGAAGGCTTTAAAATTATTCTAACGAGAGCAACCCTCCCCCAGAGGATTAACCTTTCTTCCAAATATTGGCAGGTCTAACATATTTGTTCTAAACTCTGTCCCTTAGGCCTTCTGAAAGTTTACAAACCATGGTTGTTTCTCTCTATAATGCCAACATCAATTCACACAAGTAAAAACAACTTTAGATTTCAGACAAATGTTTAGTAAGAACACAAAAGAACCTCACTGCCTTTTGTTTTTTGGTCAAGGAAGTCTAGTTACAGGCTAATTTGTGTTTTTACATTGGATGTTTTGTCCTTCTGTCCTTCCTTCCTTCCTTCTTTCCTTCCCTTCCATCTTCCTTCCTTCACATCTTTCATTTTTCTCTTTCTAAAGAGAGCGTTTTGTTTGTCCAATAGACTCCACTTACATTCTGTCACAAAGTTCCATTAATCAGTGAACTTTGAAATTGTGTCAAGCTAAATGTTGTTTTAATTTTTCTTTGAGAAGCTGGCAATGGAAAGATGATGATAGATTGACAGACAAATTGGGAGGTTTAAGTTATATTTATATATACATATGGGTTAGCCATATACACATAGGCTCCATTTGTAATTGTATAGTATTTAATTTTCATCTCAAAAGGAAAATAGTCTCCTTTAACTTTCTTAAAGTGATCTAATCTTGTAGCTTTGCATTCATTCTTGGTTGAGACATAATTAGAGAAGGTATGTCTTCATTCACAAGAGAAACTGATATGAGCGCCGTGACAAATTACTGCCCCTTAGGGTAATAGGCCGAAATGGTGAGAAATGTGCACAGCTGGAATGCACAGATGTGTAAGGGACAGCCCCACTGAGCTTCTTTCAGTAGGGTTGACATTCTGGGACGCACAGAGCCAGATTTGAAGATTTTTATCTGAGTCATAAAAACAAATTTAAATAATATCATCTACTCCTATAAATAAAACCAAGGACATGCATAGGAAAAGACTTCTTCAGGTTGTGGATTTACACACGAATGTAAGGAACTGAATTACTATGTAGATTTCAGCAGGTGGTATAGGGTAAGTCACTCTTCGGCTCTATGATCCAAGTTCATCTTCTGATAGGACACTATTTCTAAGCTTTAAGGCCTGCCCACCCTCCTCACACAGTTAGTGCCTTCAAAGGTGTGGTTTTGGGAGAGTGCAAGCTGACCTTCTGTCCTGCTCCATGGTATGGCATTTCACCCTACACCAACCAGGATCATACATTTGATAGAAGTCAAGTGTTAGGCGGAGTAGTTCTTTTATACAAATGAAAGCTATCAGCGAAAAGCTTTGTAGTTTTTAATTCCCAGTCATCAAGAGCTAAGTATTTCCTCAGACCAGCAGCAAGAGCAAATAAAGAGAACCAACATGACATTATTAAACAGCTTCAAATATGGGCTGTGTGGGGACATAAAGCTTCGTCTTCCTCGAGTCTATAAGGATTTTGAATTCTCTGTGCCTTTTATTCCCTGTCATGTACTCAATCCAGAGAAGAGTATTTCTTGGTAAGTGCCTAGACTTTGTGTGCTATTTTAGGTATTTTACTAGGCCACAGAGGGTTAATTGATATGAATTTGCATATTTAGAGACTATGTAACCTTAACCTTGACTCTCAACAGCCTTGGGAAGTACAGATTGACCCTTAGTCATCACTTGGTCATCTCAGAGAGGATAAGAACTTGCAATTCTCCCAAGGCTTCCAACCCTTACACTGCTCTGGGATTGGGTAGCTTCCAAGAAAAAATAACCTTCCTCCTCTGTCTTCCTTTCCTGGGTAAGTCTAAAGATGTTCAAATCACCCAGCTAGTCTCAGGTCCTGTGATTTTATATTGTGTCACCGCTGAAAGATGCTCTTATTCTAAGCAGTAATATGATGACCTCAGTCATTGACTCTCTGAACATTCAGATGGGTCAGATGTTGGCAAGCAGATGCTCAGAAATGCTGTGGGACTTTAACCATGGTTACCATAATTCAGGGTTTCTGAGTCAGATGTGAGTATCTGAATAATCACTGCTTTGTATGATGTTGTACCGATTCAACTCTTAATCCTGCCTCATGTGTACCTCTCACCTTTGCCCTTGGCGTTATGTAAACATTCCAATAATTTCAGTAACCATTATTGACTAATATGTAAGCAGCCTGTGCTAGACGCTTTTATGAGATTAAAAAACCCATAGAACTCAGTTTCTGTTCTCCGGGGATGTGTAATTTGGATTTTATAAGAGAAGAATTATGTACAACTACCAGAAAGTAGAAGTAAAACTAAGAATAATAGGTCTCATAGCATGTGTCAAACACAGAACTGAGTGCTTTGCTTACATGATTTAGTCCTCCCAACAACTCTCCAAGGCAATGTGGTTATTCACTCCACACTGGAGGAAATTATTGAATAACTTGCCCAAGGTCACAGCTTGCTAATGATAGAGCTGGAATTCAACCTTCCTTCTGCCAGATGTCAAAGTCCTGTAGTTTCCCTGCACCATTCTGGCTCACTAAACATACACAGGGGCCTACTATGGTAGAAACTGAGCCCTCAAATACACAGAAAATAGGGAAGTGTGGAGTCCATCCAAGGGCAAAGTCAGAAGCATGAGGAGTCGAAGTAGAACTGATGAAATGGTTGGCTTGGGTTGGTGCAGACTGGCCGGTTGTAAGGAGGGTGGGCTGGGTGGGACTGGCCTGAGTAATGGTGCATTGATTGGTTAATGCTGTGGAAAAGCCAAGGTACTCTCAGAGGTCAAACATCTTCTGCAGCTGCAGACATGTATGGGTGTTCTGGGAGCTAGATTTAGAACTGGGTTTCTTTGTTCTGAAGGAGAATTTATTGCTTCTGCCCTGCTCCTTGGGTGCCTGCTCTTGGTTACTCCCTGGGATGGAGGAAAATCAAGACTTTGCAACATCAGTAGAAGGAAGGTGTCTCTGCCTCTGAGGGGTGTTAAACATACTTGTTTCATAACAGAGCTCCGCACATGTTCTTGAAAAAGCAATTGGAATCTTGTTACCAACTAAATCACGACCCAAGGATTTTTACTTGATGGATGTATTTAGGAAATTGAGAAATCTTACCTAAAAGCCTGTCCTCAAGTTTCTTTATGGAAAAGAAACCAATCAGATGCGAGCAATGCCGAGTTTCTAGTTCCCAGAGCAACAATGCCTATTAATGCTTCAGGGTTGCATGAAGTAAGAACTTCCTTCATTTTTCACAGCGACTTCATGGCTGAGTGATAGGTATCCCCACACTTTAGACTAGAAAACTGAGGCATGAGGCAGGGCAACGGAATAAAACTTTTTTTTAAATTAAGGGACAGACTTTATTTTTTTTTTTCAAACAGGACTTCATCTCCTATTTTCATGCATGAATGTGCTATTCTCGTCAGTTTTTGTCCCCTCTGCCACCTTCTCTGTTGTCCTTCTACTCCTGTGATCTATTTCTAATTACCTTCCCTTCTATTTCCCATTCTCCACGCTCCCCACCCCTTGTGTGTGAGAGATTCTATGTGTTTCTTTAAGGTCGTTTATGGGAACGTGGGTGGGAGTTTTTTTCCAAGAGTGTATATGCATTGCTGGTTGTTACACCACCGGAGAAAACGTCTCTACGTCTCCTATCAACTGTTACTCTGTTATAGGTGTGGAGAGGGCCGAGATTCTCCTGCTTCCGCGAGAGGGTGTGAACAGATCCCATCTTGTGCAAGTCTCATGGCTGCTGTAAATTCAAGTGTGCAATAGCCATGCTGTGCCTGGAAGTCAACATGCCATATCACTCCCCACCCCCACTTCCACTAGCATTGATGTGCTTTCCACATCTGCTTTTATAATGCTCCCTGAGCCTTGAAGAGGGTGTTATAGATGTCCCAACGGTGAGACTGTCATTTACTTGACTAATGATGAGCTTCTGTAGCCCCCACTGGCCACTGTTCAAAGAGTCTTCTCTGGCCAAAGCTGAGAGCAGCATTCTATGTGCATAAATATAGCTATTTAGAAGGCAACTTGACAGGCACATCATGATTGGAACGGGGTGGTATGGCCCTAAAGTGCACACTTTCATCTAGAATGTTGTTTTCTTCATATCTGTTTTCAACTGGATCTGACCTGCTCTTTTGTATGTGGTCAACGTCAGCCTTTGAAATTGGCCCGTGAATTCTTTGCTGCTTTTTGCAAAGCAATGTGGGAGTTGATGTTCTTTCCTACTACAAAACCAGGATCTAAAGGGAAACGCTAGTTGTTCTATTATAAATGTATCTTAGAGGTGCCCCCATGAAAGTCATTGAATGAGAGACAAGAAACATTGTTCATATATATACACACACATATATATGTGTATATATATGTATGTGAATGAATATTCATTCGTGTGTGTGTGTGTGTGTGTGTGTGTGTGTGTGTGTGTGCAATAACATGGAAAAATTGTTCAGGAAAAGCCATTGGCTTAAACTCTAGGTAATATAGGGGTGTGTGTGTGTGTGTGTGTGTGTGTGTGTGTGTGTGTGTGTGTATGTGTATGTGTATAAGATAACAGTGTTTCAACTGGGTGCAGTAATCTTGCTACGCAGAACTCTGAGGAAGGAAGATCACAAATTGGAGGCCTTCCTGAGCGATATAACAATTTCAGGGAACAATTAGTACAGTTTAGTGAGGCCATATCTCAAAATAAAATTAGAGGCCTGGGAACATTCACAGTGGTAGAGTGACTGCTTAGAAGGCCCTAGATTCAATCCTTACTACTGCAAATGACAAAAAAAGCTCTTGCTAGTGGCAGGGATATCGCTACTAAAATATAGTCACACATGGCAGCAACACTCCTAGTTGGTCAACGCTTTACAGGTTATAAAGTATTTCATGACATACTGTCTCAGTTGGCCATCATAGTAACTCTGATAATCACAAAAGATATGACTTCCTGCCGCGCGCGCGGGTGGTGGTGGCGGCGCACGTCTTTAAACCCAGCACGTGGGAGGCAGAGGCAGGCAGATCTCTGTGAGTCTGAGGCCAGCCTTGGCTATAGAGTGAGTTCCAGGAAAGGCACCAAAGCTGCACAGAGAAACCCTATCTTGGGCGGGGAAAAAAAATGGAAGATCAAAGTTTTAAGCCCAGACCCAGAGTCTGACACCACTAGGTGGTGGACTTGGAGATAGAACACACCTTTCTGGACTCCACTTACTCTCTCATTTCTTCTGCATACATGAGCTGCAGTTTAGACTGGGAGGTGCTGTAGGAGCTCTGGGGAAACAGCCAGTTAGTCTCGTGAACAATACATGGTACCAGTTGAGATCTGACTAGAGCACACTATGCTGTTGGAAACTCTCGACCTCTGGTGGGGTCCCATGCCAGTGGGATGATCAATCAATCGCCCTGCCTCATCTGGAAACCTTGGCAAGTAAGAGCAGGTTTGTGGCTGGATGTGTGTGCTTAGACCTACCCACCTGACTCTCTGCTACAGCTCCTTAGAGCATGCATCTAGAGCTGAATGCACACAGGCCTGGATGAGAACAGAATGGTGCATATCAGAAATGGTTGATGTCAGAGGGAAATGGATTACAGCAGGAGGTGAGGCAGGCCAGGGCACAACAATCTAGAATTCTCAAACAAACGGCAAGATTCAAATATGGGAAAGACATAAACCAAAGACATCCCACTGAAAAGGGAATAAAAGGCCTGATGAATTGCCAAATGGGTCTCAGCTTCACTCATACTCAAAATTAAAACAATAAAGCATTATTTTTAATATCCCTGGGAAGTTTCATAACACCTAATCCTGCAGATAATGTGGAGAGATTGGATTCTCCTTCCTATCAGTGGGCCACATGTGAAAGAGCTTGTCAGCAACATCTGTAATATAAACACACTTTGACCTTGCTATTCTATTTTAGGGAGTTTTTATGATAGATGCACTCACACAAATGCACAAAGATACCAGGCAAGGAAATTCTTTGTCATTTTTTTTAGAGTAATAAAAACCTGAATTTATGTGTCGATGAATAGGGAAGATCAGACAAAGATTTTTAAAGTTGTGTGTGAAAAAAGAAAATCACAAACCCTCTCCCACAACAATAATTAATTACATATCAAGTGTGTTGCATATGTAGAGAAACAATACTCAGCAAATATTAATCCATAGCAAATAATATTTAATGGAAACTAAGCAGATGAAGTTTAGATATAGTAAGAGTTCTTTGCATAAAATAACAGATGACATAGACATTCACATATGTGAATCTGTGTCTATTCGTCTGCCTCTATCTGTCTCTTCACATATGGAATACCTAAAAGGATGCAAATGCAGTTAATTATGATATGGGAATGGAATTTTTTTTTTAAACTTAGGACTTGTAATTTTTTAGTATCGAAAAAGCCTGAGGGCAACTGAGGGTGTGGCTCTTGAGGTACTGTTCTCCTTTTCTTTGAGATGGTCTTTCACTGGACTAGAATTCATCAAGCAGGCTGGTTAGCCAGCAAGCTGCAAGGCAGACCTGCCTCTGCCATCTCACCGAGATTACAGATGCTGGCCACTATGCCCAGTTCTGTCTTATTTAAAATATGGGCTGTGACAATTGAACTAAGGAGGCGCTTCCTTAATGAGCCATCTCTTTAGACCCCAAAATATTTAAATGAACTAATAGGTGAGTTCAACAGACAAAAACATTCTCATGCTTGGGAACGTTATCAACATAAAATTCTAAGTATCAAGAATACTGGCAATATTGAGTTAATAAACAAAAACAACCCTGTGCTAGGAAGAGCTACCAGCAACAAATCCTAAGAATTAAGGTACTGGCAATATCATTAATAATAATAGTATACACTTGGATGGTCTTTCCCTGTGCTAAACAGGTTTTACTCATGTTCCATAGAGTAAATTATTTAATTCTGAAAGTAACTCCGCAGGTAGTTATTATTTACACAACCACCTTTGCTTTAAGGCTCTGTGACCCAGAGGTGAACTTATTCCAAGACACAGAGCTGGTTGTGCCTATGCAGGTGTGGGTGAAGACCTCCGCTCTTGACTTCTGTCCTACCTCATCTCTAAAGGTGAGTTAGAAGGCTACACAATCAGAAGGGAGATCAGAACTGATCTGAACAGGACAGCAAAGGGCCATTGAATTGCCATCACAGCCTTGGACATTCCTGTGTACATACTTAACAGGCACAGCAAATCTGGTGACTACCTGAACTGAACTGCTTTTCCCCCATGAATTTGACTAACTTCATGAATGTGTTAGTCAAGAGTTAGGGAGAGCTATATAATAGGAACTCAATAAAATAATACTTTAAATAAGATAAATGTATTTTTGCTCATGTCAAAAAAAAATCTAGAAATAGTGGAGAGCTAATTAGGACTGCATGAAATCATGGATCAGTATTCCTTCCAGCTCTCCATTTACTGTTCCTTCTGTGTGGCCTTCGTCTTCCTGATTAGGGCAGCCATTCCAGCTCTGGGTGGAGCATCGTCTTTTCAAAGAGACCATGGCAAAGAGACAGACAAGAGTGTTTGAATGTTAGGTATGTAAGCATGCTTCTTTGAACTGCTTAAGCCAGGCATGGTTATACAAACTTAGTCACAACATGCAGAGGTGCAGAGTCGTGAGCTCAAGGCTGCTCTTGACTACTTAATGAGGCCAGTTGGGTTACATGAAACCATCTTTTAAAACAATGAAAGCTGCTCAGTGGGCATCCCTATACCCCTTTAGGTATCACTGTTCAGAATTTAGTCATTCACTTACAGCAATAAGCACTTCCTGGAAAATTAGTCTTTAGACACTCATTGGCCCGAGTAATGATTTAATGTTCCATTACTAAGGAAAATGTGGAACATGGATTTCAGAGCATGCAACTAGCAGTTCTCCAAAACCATTATCCAATCCTGGGAGTGGTAAAGGAAAGAGTTCTCATTCTACAGACTTGCAATGTTGAAGGTCATTTTACTTGGAGCTTTGATCTGAATAGTTGACAAAGGGCATTTGAGGACTGTGGGTGCCTAAGGGTCCAAGGCAAGTACTTAGATGCTCAGCAGGCATAAAGGACTCTAAGAAAGGATGGAAAAGCTCAGGAAATAATCACACTTGTCACCGTTTTTACAAGGGTCAGACATGAATGCTGACGATCTTGTTAGAGCTTGTGTACAAGGAGGTTTATACAACCTAATTTCGCAAGAGCTGCTATCTTTTCACACTCACCAAGAAAGAATATTCTAGCACTCACCTTGTCCCTCCATGCAGTAAACAACTGAAGATTCTGAAGTAATCATTTTGCTTATTCTCAGTTTTCTAATCTAGATTCAGAAAGGAATGAACGCAGAGACGTGCCAGAGAATGACAAGGGAAAAACAAAATGAAAAGTAACCAGAGTTCAAGACTGGAAGAAAAAAGAAATAAATTTCCATCATGTATTTTTGAGTTTTTGAAGAGCAGACAGACTGTACTGGGTTCTAATTGGCACCCTTTAAGGTCCTGTAGTGTTCTTACCTTCAGTTAAGTGGCAATCTGGGAAGGTGAGACATTTTTGTCTACCTTAGAAAATGTCAAGGAATAGCCAGCAACGTGCACTTTAATAAAACAAAATAAAGCCAACAAATAGCCCAGCTGACACAGGGCATCACATTAGAAAACTACAAGAAAGAATCAGGAGTTTTCATATAACATGAGTGAAAACAGGGGTTGGCTATTGGTCCATGGAACAAATGAGGTCATCAACCATCTGCTTGTGTCACCTGTTTGCATACAGGCTCCTTTTGGACAGATGGGAATGGACCCCCCCCCCCACCATGTGGGGGGTGCAGGTTAGGATTGGAAAATAGAGCCTGGTGCTTGCTAGGCAAACATTTCACCACTGAGCTATGTCCCAAGCCCTCTTTACATTTTCCAATGATTGAGATATAATCAGAACAACAGTTTCGTGACTCAAGATAACAACGCAAAATTCAAATTTCAATGTTTGTTAATAAAGTGTTATTGAAACACACAGCCTTGTCCACTGGGTTATGTATATTGTACAGCTCTGCTCAAAGTAGTTGCCACTGAAACATGTGCTTTGTAAAGCAGAAAATACTTACCTGGCTCTTTATAAAAAATGTGTTGCTCAATCTTTATTTCATGTGCTTGCTTAAAAACTAATTAAATAAAATGCCTCCTCCTCATATTTAAAAATGTATGAAGTCTACAAACATAATCTTTGAGTCTCAATTTCCTCATTGTCCAGTGCAAATAGTAATGTGTTTCACAAGCTCTCATTAAGAGAGATTACTGATGGAAAGCATCTATCATTCATCCTGGAACACAATTCATCAATATATTGTAACTATTATTTACTGTTTTGTTTTTCCAGACTTTGTCATTCAACACTGACCTTGCTGTCTCAGCTTTCCTTGAACTCCTCAAGTTTGAGGAAAAGTCAATCTGCTGTTTTAACATGGCAATGAGAGTCTATCCCAGTCTTTACTTAATTACCATATGACATTTTATCCAAGGTTCTATGGTTCTGGCTTTTACTACGACTCATGATTTTCTTGAGAGACAGGAAAATGACATTGATATCTGCCTTTGTAATGCTTATAGTGAGCAAGACATAGTAGTGTGAGGGTTTTAGAGAGCTCATTGCTATGTTGGAGAATATTACATCCTAATACTTACTCCCAAACTGGATTTATCTTTGCACTCTATCATCGGAATTGTTGACAAAGACAGGCCTCCCCTTACTAGGCAGAGTTTTCCATATGAATCTTAAAGAATGCTGCTGTGGGATGTTCTATATGGCAAATGTGTTGCTAATTAGTCAATAAATAAAGCACTGATTGGCCATTGGCTAGGCAGGAAGTGTAGGCGGGACAAGGAGGAGAATAAAGCTGGGAAGTGGAAGGCTGAGAGAGAAAGAGAGAGACACTGCCAGCCGCCACGATGACAAACAGCATGTGAAGATGCCAGTAAGCCACGAGCCATGTGGCAAGGTATAGATTAATGGAAATGGATTAATTTAAGCTGTAAGAACAGTTAGCAAGAAGCCTGCCATGGCCATACAGTTTGTAACCAATGTAAGTCTCTGTGCTTACTTGGTCGGGTCTGAGGCTGTGGGACTGGCAGGTGATAGAGATTTGTCCTGACTGTGGGCCAAGCAGGAAAACTCTAGCTACAGAATGCTGTTGAACTAACCCTTCTCTCCGAATCCTTCTAGAAATCCTTTCTCTTAAGGGAGGAGAGGGTGAAGAAAGAAGTAAGAGTCTAGTGGAGTACCTCTAGATGGAAATATGAAATGACAGTGGAAGAAAGTCTCCTTCCATCCGTGGGCTACTGATAGAAACATCAAATAAACGGTTCCCATAGGGTGGGGCTCTGAGTCATATGTAGAACTGGTTGTTTCCACATGAAAACCAGTTGATGTCTTTAGTTATCAAAGCTTCATAGTTCATAGGGAGTATTGGGAAAGTCTTCCTGTTCTTCATAGCACATTTACATTTATCTTTCCAGGATATTTCAGATCCTACATAATGGTTGTGTGAACACACACACACACACACACACACACACACACACACACACATACACGGAGAGGTTGTTAAAACAGTCTTTACTTACCATTTCTATACACATCATAGACACAGATATTCTTGACTTGGTGACTCAGTGCAATGATTTAAGAGTTACGTGTGTTCAGTAGGAATCATACTTCTTCTTTAAGTTTCGCTCTTTTTCTGAGCTAGCAGCATGTGGTGTGATACTCTGGGGATGTTGGGTAGTGTCAGCAAGCCATAGTTCCCAATCAACCATGTGAACATGAAAGAAAAAGTACTGATATTCTGCAGCAGGCTGTGCCACCAAGCTGGGATGTTTGGCATGTGGGTTGTAACACATTTCAACTTACAGTATTTTTATACTCTACAATGGATTTATTGGTGTATAACAGCACAGGATATATTTGAATATGTGTATTATTTATATTTTTACTTTAGTTTTTGATTTAATTTAAAAAACTTTCATATGTTAAAAACTGAGAAAAAAAAACCCACAAAGTTCTTGTGTTTAACCCTTGCCCATTTTTTTTTTTTTTATCAATCAGTCCTCACTGGACAAGCTACTACTGTGTAAGTGCTGAGCTCTGACTAGAACATGTAGAGGTAAGAGCAATCATTTTTCATAGACATGATTCCCTGTAGACTCCCTGTTTACAGAAAGAGTCACCATAGGGTAGTGAGAAAGAGAGGGGTGGAAATTCATATCAGAAGAAAATAATAAATTTAGGGAGACTCAGGAAAGGAATCCAACAACATATGATGTGTCAATAGAGTATTGAAGGTTAAATTAGGGGCAGTAATCATGGAGTAACACAAGGAAGGACAATTGTTGCAAAGGAGAGCAACAATAACATGGATGTGGTGTCGTGGTATTTGCTCCACCCATGACTTTGGGCTATAGGGCCCGAAGGAGGAAGTGCTTCTGGCCTGCGTATGTGACCTCTTAAAAGGAAAGAGTCTCATGACCCTTCTCTCTGGTGTCTACTTCCTGGTGTGATCCAACTGCCAGATGGATTTGCTCCTGGTCAGATCAGTGGACGACTTCTGCTGTCTACTCCATTCTGGATTCGTGAGTGTATTTCCTCAATTTACCCTTCCCTAATACTCCTTAAGCAGACTCCTGTGGATTTCTCGCATTATCGTGGGACCGTGTGTGGTGAGTTATGAGCATTACAGCTAGCTTTTTCCTGGGTTGGCCGTCAACTCTGAGGGGAATTGGGCTAGAGGAAGAGAAATAGGAAGGCAGATGTTCATATGTCATTTCTGTTTGACTTTTTTGGGGGTGTCTCATTGAAAACATGACTGAAGCAGTCATATTAAGATAAGAGTTTCTGCTCAGGACACCTGTCCAGACTTCTGTCATACTCAAAGTTGTCTGCCCAATATCCTTTAGATTTTCTACCATTCCCTATAGTAGGTCACAGCTATGGATCTGCCATGTTCTGTGCTGACATCTGCCACCTCTCTTACACATTCACGTATGCTGCTTCTTTGCTGTCTCGGGGTACTATGGTGCAATGAGGTACCCGCTGACAACACGTTCATCACTGGATAAAAGTCACTTTATGCATCTGGAAGAGAAGACTCTTTTCCTACATCAGAACAGACTTTCTCTGGTAGTGCTATACGCAAACCGTGGTCTGAGGTTAAACAAAGACCCCGTAGAATAGTTTCTTCACTTTAAAAGCTGAGAGTGACGGGGAGTGCCCTAATCCAATATGTCCTACTAGAGAAGGAAGAGAAACCACACATGAGTGTACATGTAAGGTAAGGGTTCCAGGAGAACACAGGACACACCGATGTTAGTCAAGGAGGTTGTCATACTGGGGACTGAACCTGGCTAGGGCTTCATGCCTGTTAGGCAAGTTCTCTACCACAGAGTTACATCCCCAGCCATCTTTTCTTTTCTTCTGATACGGGGTCTAATTAAGTTTTTCAGACTGGCCTTGAACTCACTCATGAACTCAGACAGGCCTTCAGTTTATGAACCCTCTGCCTCAGTGTCTCAAGTAGCTGGGATTTTAGGTTTTTGCCAGGAGGCTGGGCTCCCGAGCCTGATCTTACAACAATCATGCTTCTCTTATGCTTGCCACCTCTAGAGCTGTCAGGGAAAAAAACAACTGAGTTGTGTGAGTCCCTCAGTTTTAGCCAGTCTTTCAGTGGCAGCTACATCAAATGAATGAGTTGGTGAACACCAGTTGAGGAAATACGTGCCAGTAACAAGCAATTCTCCCTGGCTCAAGAGTCTTCAATGAGAAATTTCCATTAAAGTGGCAACCCTGTCTTCTCATTGTTCTCTCAAGCAGAAGGTGGAGTTCCTCAAGAGACAGGTGAGCTTGGAAGGAGGGAAGTTCTACCACAGTAGGAGCGGTTCACCCCTTCCTCAGACCTTTGCACTAGCACCCACCTCCCTGCAAAGTCCTCTTTGAAAAGCAAACAACTTCCACCTCCTTGAGGAGGGCTGTGAGAGTTCAGCACTACCGTGACTTGGGGGACAGCTGACTCCTCACTTTCAGCTTTAGGAATCTTATTTTTGCTATGTATGCAAATCACATCTCCAATACAACTTTATCAATACATACACCTCACATCTTTATCTTCTCCTGTCTTAGTTGGTCATAAACTAATGCAAGAGAAAGCAGCATTATTTATTACCCCTCTCCAAATCCACAACAGGAACAAAAGGAATTTTCCAAAGATACACAGAGTTGGCATCTGTAGAGGAAGAAGCAAGCAGACAAGCATACATTAGAGTCACTAAGTGGAGTGACAGCCTCCATGATGGTTAACAGTATTCTGGCTTGACACAGAGGTCAAGGAAGATGAAGACTGAAAAAGTTCTTGTTGCACCTAGCAACTAGACGAGGATTGGTAACCTTGGCAACAACCTTGTCAAAGTTTCTGCTGAGTGCGAAATGTCATAATGTGGGATGCTGGAGAAGGAATAGAGACAGTAGTGTGGGTATCTCGTCAATCTTGAGGCAAAGTAGAGTAGTTATATGATAGAGGGAAGATGTATTTGTAGGATAACTTGCTCGTTTTAATGCAAGACATGGAGGACTGATGAGGAGGATCTGTGGTAAACTGTATTATCATAAAAAAATTTCTCCTTGCTCCTTCCCTGTAAGGTAGCACACATGTTCACCCTGCTGACTTTAGGTTTGACTACTTGACATGCCCCAGACAAGAGAATATGTATGACTGGAGTTGACAGACAGCATCAGTTCTCTTGTTCTTCCCTTTTCCCATAGCCATCCTGAGATGAGAAGTTGTGTGAAGTGGAACTGTAACCTGGTTCTAGCTGCATCTGCCTCTTCCCACTGATTCATAATGTGACTGAGAACTACACATTTATTACATTTACTTATTCACGTGTTTTTGCGTGTATGTCCACGCGTGTGGATGTGTGTAGGTGTATGTGTGTGCATGTTCCTCATTGCACATCTGGAGGTCAGAGGTCAATTCTCTCAGTCAACCAAATTGCCCACGGGATCAAACTCAGGCCATCAGGATTGGCAGCAAGCGCCTTTGCCCCCCTGACTCATGGTGCTAGCCCAGGAGTACATATTTAAAGTTAAGAATTCAGAGTCTGATGTTATAGTAAAACTGACCATTTACAGGTCCCAACTACATTTAGAGGAATGTACTTTCAAAAATCTACTTTCTGAGGCTGAAGAAAGCTTGAAGGGAGGGATGATAGCAGTGATGTAGCTAATTATTCACAGGGCATAGCAAGTTATATCCACCAGGGAACAAGAAGGTATCAGAGCCTTGACTAAAGCCACTCTTGTCATTGACTTTTTTTAGGTGGATGCTGACTGTCCAGCATTTCTTGCGCTTCCAGTAATCCATAGCTTCCTTCCACATTAGAATCAGCTGGTACCTTAGCTGGCTTGACAGAGAAGTTCCTCATAAAGGGACGGAAAGAAGACAGCCTTGCAGTTTCTTGCTTGCTATCTTAGGTGGGGTTTCTAGAGCTGTGATCAAACACCATGACCTAAAGCAACGTGGGGAGGAAACGGTTTATTTTGGCCATGTAGTTTGTAAGTCTATCGCTGAGGTAAACAACAGCAGGACCTCAAGGCAGGAATATGGAGGCAGGGATGGAAGCAGAAACCGTGGAGGAGTGCTACTTCCTGCCTTGTCCCCTCACCGTTTGCTCAACTTGTTTTCTTATACGTGCCAGGACCACCTGCTCAGGGTGGCACCACCCACAATGGGCTGGGTCCTCCCACATCAATCATTAATTAAGAAAGTGATCAACAGGCTTGCCTACATGTCAATCCAATGGAGGGATTTTTCTCACCCGTGTTCTCTTATCTGATAACCATAACTTGTATCAAGTTGAGGAAAAAAAAAAAAACAAAAACAAGCTAATACCCTGCTAAAATGAAGATTTTAATGTCGTGGTTTATGTCTTGCAGGTCTGATATTCTGAGAAGTTCAAATCATAGCTGCAATGCCTGTTTATTTACTGTTGATTTATTTACATTGACATATCAATTTATATCATCATCCCGAGAAAGGGATAAATGGAGATCCTGTAAAACCAATAAAATTTTGGAAAAGTAGGACTGAATGAAAATCTTGTTGAGTGTGCCTTCATTCGTTCACCCATTCATTCATTCATTTTTATAATATACACTCTCTGTTCATGATTCAAATACTACTGAGAACATTTCGATGAAGCCACTAAATTTCTGGGTTTTGCGGTATTTGTTTCTTCTGTGTTTTTTACTTTCTGTGTTTCTCATTCTTCTCTCTTGTACCAAATTGTGCCTTCTGTACCTAAGGAAGGAGCCAGAGCCTTAGGAAAAATCACAGTGAAGCCATTGACTCTCTTTGTCTTTAAAAGGTGATGTCCAAGGAGGAAAGCTTGAAGGGCAAAGAAAAGTGTCCCTGAGACAGGTGAAAAGAGAGAGATTTGTGTATCTCTAGACCACAAGAGATCTGTGTTTGCTATTTACTGCTTTGGAGCTGTCTTGAAGGAAGGGCATGCATGTTAAAATTCACAGTTCATGGGGTGGGGACCTGTATCATGAAGGTTCCTCGTCTTAGGAAGAGGTTCCAGACTCCATCAGTGGCAAGATGATAATAACCCTACAATACAATGGGACAAAAGGATTACTGTAGGCTTAGACTCCAAGGCTGAGGCTCTGGTGGTCATTACTCAGGCTGAATATTAGACGTCTATTTTGTTGATTTTTCTTCTTGCTCTATCTTCTGACAGTTGTTAAATATCTCATACTCTAATGTAATTCTAGATGGGAAGAGTCCCAGTGACGGAATATTTTGCCAGCATGTCAGGATTAGACAGGGTAGTACAAAGGAAACACTATTTTTGTATAACTTTTAGTTTGTGTGTTCCCCCTTACACAATTCTTATTTCTTAGCATCCCTATATTTTGATGTGATGAAGTTATTTTTTTAGATTATTCATTACTTTCCAAAGCTTCCAACCTCCATGGATTTTTGAGTATAAATACTTCCTCTTTGTGAGGGAGTATGACATTGTCACCTCTGCTAACAGGTGGACTGCAAGACTGATGCTGTCTTGTTTGTAATGATATCTACCACCCAAGGATGACAAGCTCAGACCAGCGGTTCTATTAATCTAATAGCTCATGTGTATGTGGTTACACTCTAGAGTTATCTGGGAAGGCTAACAGGATAAAACTGGGGCATGATTCCTCTGCTCAAGGCCAAACGGGAAAGACCAAAGCAGAACTGGAACATCATGAAACATTAAGGCCAGCAAAGACAAATATTGACTTCTGTCCAAAGGACAGGAGAGAATCCAAAACAAGGCATACAAGTGAAGGTCAGAAGTCAAGAGTAAACCGGGTTGAGCTGGGGGAAGCGGGAAAGCAGGTTGCAGAGAGAGCTTTCCATGGAGGTTCTCGGTACTTGGTGGACAGGTCTGTGTTCCCGTGTTTACACCTGCACGCTAACTTGTTATTTAATTTAGTTTATAGGACAAAAGAAACAAGTATTATCAAAGGTTTAAGAAAAAGACAGCAACAGAAATACTTAAAAATTTCTTTCAATTGGCTCTCCTTCCCCTTAAAGAAGAGACCAGATTTTTATGCTTAGCTGGTGGATCACCAAAATCAATTTCTAAGAATTCCAGCACTTAGGTAAAGAGTGTAATTTTTATTTTATAAGCTTCATTAAGTTAAAAGCTTGAAAATAAATGAAAACATTATACACCAAAATTAACCGGACCCAAAGTCTATACAATTCAATGAATTATTATACTGTTAGAATAGGCATTAGCTGACATTTCTGTTTCTACTGCTTTCTGGTGGATGTTGTCTAAATTATGAATAGGCAACATTGTAGGCTCAAAGATCCAGAAACAAGAAGTGCACAGTTGAGACAGCATTCTCTGAATATAAACATAAAGGCCATCTATTTTGAATGCAATCTTCATTTAAAATTTCAGTGTTGTTCTTCACAGAAGTAGGGAAAATATTAAATTTATGTAGAAGCACAGGAAAACTTTGGATAGCCAAAATAACCCTGAGCAAACTAATAATAATAATAATGCTGCAAATGATACTATATTGGATTTCAAGTTATACTACAGAGCAAACACAATGGTGTACTGGCCCCAAAATAAATCTGTTCAGTCCCCTCGTCCTCTCCAAGGATCAGACAATATCAACAAAGAGGGGTGCGGCAAGAATGTAAGAGCCGAACAGTATGGAGGAGGGCCAAGGAATACTGTTTGGGGGGCATTCTATAGCCTTGACCCTCATGAACTCACAACAGCTGTAGTAGCCTACACGGTGCCTGTGCAAGACTGAGCAAGTAAACCTTCAGTCACAGATACTAGAAGGACTCAAGGGATCCTGCTAAGGGAAGCTAAAGGTTGTGGAGGGCTGCCGGAGGAGAGGAAGTCATTTTCTTCAGTGATGTTGGTGCTAGTGAGTCTTTCATGCTCCAATGAGTAGCTTTGCTCTCATGCCCATGCAAGTGGCCCTGGTTGGTCTCAATAGGTCACAAAGCAAAACAAACTCAAAGATGTGACAGTGGAATTGAGACTTTTTTAGAAGATGGCAGACAGTAGAGGAAGATAAGAGAGGGCAGACAGCTTAGTTTGACCAGAATGCAATATATATATATATATATATATATATATATATATATATATGGATGGAATTGTCAAAAAATAAGCTATTTTTGAAATAAATGAACACATACATCAATGGAATAGAAGACTCATGCAACTATAACCATCTAATCTTTGTCAAAGGCCAAAATCAGAGATAGCACCTTCAACAACTGGTACTAGGAAAGCCAGGTGTTTTCTACAGGTCGATGAAAGAAACAAGATCCTTACCTCTTTATTGTTTGGATTTGTGGATGTTTGCTATAATTTATGAGTTATGGAGTTATATTGTAAGGTCAATCGTCTTAGAATTTGCCTCTAATTCTTTAACATAAGTAATCAAAAAAACTAAAAATTGAAAATAATTATTGAGCACATCCTTCACATACACCTATTTGATTACACTGAGAGCTGCCATAGTCTTCTGCGACCAAGTTCACACACACTTACCCCTTCCCCACCAGTGAGTCACATTCCTACACAATTCTCTTTCTCTGACTATAGACAAAACTTGTAACTTTTTCTTACCCAACAGACATTGGTAACTGTGATGGGATGTTGTTTCCTTGGTTGATCTACCATTTCTAAGCTTTTATCTTTACAGTCAAGAGAGACTTTTCTGACTTTAAACAGAAAAATCTACCATATTGTCAACTGGCTAAGAAGAAAACCACATGAGAAGGAATTGTGGGT
Organism: Peromyscus eremicus; assembly: GCF_949786415.1. Classification (NCBI taxonomy): domain Eukaryota; kingdom Metazoa; phylum Chordata; class Mammalia; order Rodentia; family Cricetidae; genus Peromyscus; species Peromyscus eremicus. Next base: position 45,081,482 of record NC_081436.1, on the reverse strand, counting down.
AGCATTTAGGAGGTAAGCATTTGTCTAGCAAAAAGACACCAGAAAACTAGCTGGCATCTTCATTCACGTAACCACAGGAACATTTATTCTACCAAAGAGGAGGAACCTGTAAGTTCTTCCTCAGGTAAGCCTCCAAATAATAACAAAGAAAACTGGCACCCTGAGTTTTTGTGAGACTCTGAGCAGAGGATTTGGCTAAGGTATGGCTAGTCTTTCATGCCTCAGAACAAATGAGATAATAAATTTATGTTGTTTTCAGTCATTAAGTACACAGTATTTTTTTAAAATAATGTACCATTCTTAATGTAATTTGATCTTTAAATACATGTACTTAAAGACTGAAATATTAAAATATAGATATGTATGTGCACATATGTCCTGGGTTCTCAATTCTCACTGTCCCCTGGGTGCTCTCAATGTTCCAGTCAAATGGAGCATTCACTGTGTTCTAACCCTGCTGTAATGTTTCAAGCCTCTGTTGTGATACCCATCATTCTCTTTGTCTGCCTGAAGAACGCTCCTTATCTTTCCATCTTATTGAAAACAACTGCTCTAGCTGGGCATAGAGTTGCAGTTCAAAATCCCCGCACTCAAGAGGCTGAGGTGGGAGGATCAGGAATTCAAATCAGACTTGGCTACATGAAAACTCTGTTGCAAAAAGGGGGTAGGTCATAGTAGAGGAAAGAAAGAAACCATGATGATTAGATTAATATCAACTTGGCAGAAACTTGGAATTACCTGCAAGATGGGCCTCCAGGCTCACCTGTGATTACCTTGATTATGTTGAGGTGGCAAGACACTCTTTATGGTGTCCATTCACTCTATAAGAGAAGACAGAGCATTAGCATGCATTCCTTGTTCTCAGCTTCCTGATTGTGGGTGTGATGTTCCAGCTGCCTTGACTTTACCGCCATGATGAACTGTGTCTCGAGCTGTGAGCTGAGGTAAATCCTTCCACCTTAAGTTGCTTTTGCTAAAGTACTTTAGCCTAGCAACAGGAAAATACACTAAAAAGAAGGAAAGAAATAAGGAAGGAAGGAAAGAAGGGAGAGAGGGAAAAAGGAAGGAAGGAAGGAAAGAAGGGCGGGAGGGAAGAAGGAAGGAAGGGAAGAAGAGAGGGAGGGAGGGAGGGAGGGAGGGAGGGAAAAAGGAAGGAAGGAAACACCTTCTCTGGTCACTTTCTTTGAGCTTATTATTATTTCCCTTTTTGTCAGCAAGGCACTGAGAGAAGTACCCTATCACAGTATTTACTACACACTCCTCTAATTGCAGATTTACTTGGCAGCTTATTTTCAGTCTGAGGACTACTAAGAGAAGCAGGTATAATAATCCCATTCATCTTTTACTTGCCCACATCTAGTAAACTATATGGAAGTATGAGCTGCCAAGTCTTAATAAGTTACAGCCCCTTAAATGCATCTGATGAACTTTCTTGACACCAGAGGGTTCATTGACCAGTTACTTGAAAAGCTAGGTTTGATGGAGAGAATACATGATAGACAGGAGTTTGGATAGTATAAAAACCCACAAACCAATCTGGTTAATATTAGAAAATAAACCAGACTTCTAGGGGGCTAGTGAGATGGCTCAGCAGTGTTTACTGTTCCTACGGAGGACCCAATTTCAGTTCCCGGCACCCACACTGGGAAGGTCAATCTTCCTTTAACTTCAGCTTCTGGCGATCCAACACTTTCTTCTGGACTTCTTGTGTGACTGTATTCACATGTGCCTACCCACACACATGCATATAATTACAAATGAAATAAAGCTGTTTGAAACAAACACAAAAAAATCACTGTTATTCAGAAGCCAACTCTCCACATTGTAGATGATCAGATTTTTGAAATATTCAGCTGCCTTTACTTTAGAAATGAGCAGATAGATTATCTCAGAACAGTCTGGTTGTTGACAATAATTTAGGTGAGTTTCAATGCTCCCTCTGCTGTTTGACCTTGGGATGCCATTTTAACAAATGAGTGCTTCCAACCTGCAAGGACAGCATGGTCTAGGAAAGAGACAACCTGGAAATGTCTGCCACTAGCAAATTGCTCCCATATAGGCTATTTTATTATAGAACAAAGAATTCAAATGTAACTTTTTAAAAAAGAGATAGTTGGATTAAATTTATTTCTAGAATATTCTTTTTGGACCAACTCTTTTCAAACAAGTGTCATGAAACAGTTTATTTTTAGGTTTAAGGTAAAAGAGCTGTACTGTACTTGGCTCTCCGCTAGATTTTTTATATCCTCTCTGTCTTCTGGGATGAGAAGGCTATTAGTGTCACTTTCCAAACATCTTTGATTCTGTAGAGAAGTTTTTTAAGAATTCACTTTAGTCACAGGGGGAAAAAATAAGTCACTTCAAATGCCATGTCAAATATCTGATATCCAGGGTAATACTGCATTGATATAATTTTTAAAAACCCAAGTACTATTTGGATAACATTATAGACACCATAATATTTTCTTTAATGTCAGAAAAGAATCTGAGAAATATCTTTTCTTTTGATAGTCTTTCTAAACATATGTTTTTAAAAGCCAATTTTAATACTAAACATGTAATTTAATAATTCTTCTTCCATAGAAACAAAATAGAAAACAGCATAAAATAACATTCCTAAGACAGGTGTTGAGAATGCATTATTTCAATGAGGTCTACGCTGTTAATAAATCTGAAAACGTTTCTCATGTACAGAAACAATGGCATGAAAACAATGGGTTTTTAACTTTTGGCTCCCACACAAGCACCATTCTATTTTCAGGAGGCTCTTAGAACTGCCAAAATATGTTCTTCCTACTGCAGCAAATTTCCACTGCTATTGTAAAAGTAAGAGCATATAGCTCTTGTCTGTGAAGTTTTAATTTGTGCATTAATAAATAGGATACCCACATATGTTGTTGCTAGTCATTAATGCAAAGGTGAAGTTGTTCTTTCGTGGCAGGTGGGTCAATTAGCATCTTTAAAAAGAGCCATCATTATGAAAACAACAATAACAAAAAAACCAACTTGGGTTTGCTGATGAATAATGATTTCATCTCAAAAAGCACTTTAAAAACATTGACTAATTAATATGACTCAGAAGGCTCAAACAAAAATATGCTCTCTGTTCTTAGACTTTTAATCTAACAGAAGCATTCTGGGAATAAAAAGAACGGTCAACTGGAAAGTGGAACTTGTCCTTTGTCAGTTGTAATGCAACTGACGGTACAGATTTTTAAGAGTTGTTTGTGCCAGAATGAAGATAACTTGCATTCTACTGTGGAAAACATATTTTTAAAATGCTTGTTAAACCTTTATTTTACTAGGAACATGGCTGGAATAGGCAATTTGAAAATCTCTTTAAAAACATTTGCAATGCTAGTTAAAGTAAGGACAACATCATTTTGAAGGAAAGAAAGAAGAATGTGCTAGGAACAATGAGACAGGGAGTGGATATGGTGTGTGTGTGTGTGTGTGTGTGTGTGTGTGTGTGTGTGTGTGTTACATGTATGTGTCTGACTGACTGTGTCTGTGTGTGTTTGTATCTGTGTATGTATGTCTGTGTGTGTCTATCTCCATGTGTGCGTGTGCGCCTGTGTTGCCTGTCTTAGACACATACAGGGTTTGGTGCACCACTGGCTTGGAGGAAAACGGGTTCACAAAACCCAAAAGCTCATAATGAGGCCAGCGTGTAAATCCCTGACTCTCAAGGATCATCAGCTGAGTGAGAGGGTGAGCTCATGAGATGACAAGCCAGTTTGCCTGCTTTCGCTCAGACTCCTAGAAGGAACCAGTGCTCCTCTGACACTCACAGTGTTCACGGCTTCTGGAAGTCAGAGCCAGCAGAGTGAACGCAACTCTTGTAGTATCTCCTAATTTCTCTGTCTTGGCCCTACCTTTCCCACCCAGTCTGGGGTTCATTCCCAGGGAGCAACTTCTAGGAGGATATAGTTGACATGGTCACTGGGGCTCCTCAGCATACATCACATACAGAGCTATTGCTCACAGCCGCAGAGAACAAAGCCCCTCTTTCTAAGTATCAACAGAGGTCCTGAGGGTCAACATCTCGTTGACCACTGGCATCATAGCTGTCCCTCAACGGATCCATTTAAGTCAAAGACAGAGTTCTCTGAACTTGAATTTCCCAATGAAGTTCTGCAGTTTCACTCTATTTGAATCAAGAAGGAAGGAAGACATGGTTCTCCAAAAGAAAGGTGTTCTGAGGTGCAAAAATTAACAGTAGTAAAAAGCTGCCAAGGTTACCAGATAATTTTGTTTGTCTATTTTATTCCTATCCTGCTAAACCAGAAGCCAACAGTAGCCAATAGACTAGCAGAAGAGAACTCCTTCATCTCTATCTTATCCAGAAGCAGGAGGAAGCTGAAATATTAATTTTTTGTTTTGTTTTTTTTTTTTGTTTTCTCTTTTAGGATACACTTTCACTTTCTCTATAGCCCTGGCTGTCACAGAACTCCTCTGTAAACCAGGCTGGTCTTGAACTCATAGAGATCTGCCTGTCTCTCCTCCTGAGTGCTGGGATTAAAGGTGTGTGTCACCATGCCCAGCTTCTTTTCTTCCTTCCTTCCTTCCTTCCTTCCTTCCTTCTTTCCTTCCTTCATCCCTTGCTCTCTTTCTTTCTTTCTTTCTTTCTTTCTTTCTTTCTTTCTTTCTTTCTTTCTTTCTTTCTTAAGTTTTGTTGATATTTTTTCTTTTTTTTCCTTTCTTAAAAAAATGTAATTTGCTTTCTTCAAAGAGAGTCTTGGTTTGTTGTCCTTTCCTCCAGCATTTCCAAGCCTGTTTCACATTCTGTAAACATCACTTGATGGGATACTGGAGGAACTCACAGAACAGCTCTGTTTAGGATCCTCTAGGAAGATAAGAAAATGGTGGACCTGGTCCTAGTCCAGGAAGAAGGAGGTACCATTCCTCTCAGCCTGTTTGTAGACACAGAAGAGGGAGATGGAACAGAGGGAAAAAAACATGAGCCAACTGGAGGTATAAGAAGAAAACATTTTTCATTACTCAGATGCCCAGGAATTACTTTAATTGGGGAGATAAGAAATTAGAGAAAATTCAAGGGGGCAAGCTTAGTGTGACAGCACAGCCTATAGCCCCAACATGAGGATGTTATGGAATATTGCTTTAACTTTGTAAAGATGTGATACATTTGTTTATGTTGTGGAATATTACTATAACTACGTAAAGGTCTGATACATTTGTTTATGTTGCATTTGTTTAACTAGTCAAAGATGTGTTACATTTGCTTATGTTGCATTTGTTTAACAATATAAAGATGTGTTGCTTTGCCTGCCTAAGACACCTGGTTGGTCTAACAAAAACTGAAAGGCCAATAGCTAGGTAGCAGAGGGATAGGAGGGCTAGTGGGCAGAGAGAGTAAGTAGGAGAAGCAATCTAGGCACATGAAAGAATGAGAGAGAGAGAGAGAGAGAGAGAGAGAGAGAGAGAGAGAGAGAGAGAGAGAGAGAGACCTGGGGCCAGCCAGCTAGGCATTGAGTAGGACATAGAGAATGAAAGAGATAAAAAGCCCATGAGGCAAAATGTAGATGAAAAGAAACAAGTTAAGTTATAAGAGCTAGTGGGATAAGCATAAGATAAGGCAGATCATTCATAATTAATATTGTTTCCATGCCATGATTTAGGGACTGGTTGGGAGCCCAGAAGAAAGGGATAGAGAGGGAAAGTTGTGAGTTCTGCACCAGTCTGGGTCTACATAAGGCCTTGTCTTAAAGTCAAGAAAACAGACAAACAAGCAAAAACTCAAGGGATAATGAGACTGAACAGAATCCGATGCACGTGTATTGGTAAAATATTAATGCACTGTCACTTAGTAAGTGAGTATGAACAATTCAACCACCTTTTATTTTTTTCCTGGATGATTTTAAAGATGTGTCTGAGAAAACTGCTTCACACACCATCTTGTCAAACCAGTTGTGGGAACATTTTTCTCATAATCTATTTTTTCATTTCTCTGCAAGAAATATCTATTTCTTCTTGTGTGTGTGAAAGGGATGTTTTTCTGGGCTGAAATGTTTCCACAATCACATACATTCAGTAATTCCAGCATATTTCTATTCATTTAGCCTAATAATCATTCATATTACTCTTTATAAATGTTGAAATCTTCAAATTTTATTTGGCTGGTATTGACCACAGTTGCCCAGTCCATCTTCTCTTCCCTCCCTTCCTTCCTTCCTCCCTTCCTCCCTCCCTCCCTCCCTTTCTTTGTTTCTTTCTTTCTTCCTTCCTTCCCTTCCTTCCTTTCTTCCCTTCCTTCCTTCCTTCCCTCCTCCTGCTGCTCTTTGTCTTTCTGTCTTTTTCTCCTTTCTTTTTCAGATAACAGTTGTTAAAATCCTGCAAAAAAGAAGCATTTGCTTCTATGTACTTTGCAGAAGACCAATGTTTCTTCCTGTCAGAAGAAACCCCATATCAAAATTAGTACCTGACTTCTAAATACATGTTTGGCATTTCCTAAGCTATGTGGTTTCCCCTTTCTCCCCATGCCCCATTTTCTCCTCCATTTATGCAGACTGCTGGCCCCTGCTAATGACATTAATCACAAAATGTTGGCTGCCTTCAGACACAAGACCCATTCAAATCTTATAATAAAGCAGCTGGTATGCATCTTTATTTCCTCAGTGGAGAGGTCAGAGGCTTGCTTGGGGTCATGTATTTAAGGAATAGAATTAAGACTGCATTTTTACTTTAACTGAAAAACAACAGCTGTATTTTGGGAATGATGGACTTGTTGAAGAAAAAGAGTGAAGGCCTTGCCTTTTTTTACTGTTGTTGTTTGAAGCAGGGTCTTGCTACGTAGCGCTGGCTGGCCTGGACTCTATGTGTAGACCAGGTGTGTCTTGAATAAGCTTCCTGTTTCAGGCTCTTTAATACTGTAATTTTAGACCTATGTCACAATTTCTGGCCCTGGCTCTTTGAAGGCCCCAGTAAGCTGTTCTATATGCAACTTTTTTCAGGTTTTCACTTAGCTCACTTTGCTTCCTTACATCATTGCTCTTAGAGGTTCTAGCAGACAGAAAAATATTTATGTGATCCAAAACAGACTCAAAGAGGAGTGAGAAAAACAGGGGGAACACTTTATCTAGGGAGGGAGGAAGGATGGGAAGACTAAGGGATAAGAAGAAGGGAGTGTAGCTGGAAGTTTCTCCTGTCCCACCCAGCCCCACGGTCCTGCAGTCGCTTATAAAATAACCACTCAGAGGCTTATATTAATTACACACTGTATGGCCTATGGCTTCAGCTTCTTTCATCTTAAATTAACCCATTCCTATTAATCTATACGTTGCCACATGGCTGTGGCATTACTGGTGTGTTGGCATCTTGTTGCTTCTTCCATGGCGGCTGGCTTTTCTCTCCACTGCACCCTTCTTCTCTCTGTATCTCTGCTTGGATTTCTTGCCCAGCTGTAAGCTTTCTTACCATAGGTCAAAACAGCTTTATTTATTATCTAATGGGAGCCACACATATTCACAGCAAATAGAAAGATATCCCATAGCAAAGGAGAGATAAAAACACAAAGGATGATTGGAAAAGCCATAGAAAAGTATATTATTTTATGCTTATTTTATATATATTATATATGTATATCTGCATGCATATATCAATAATTTTGATGAAGTTATACTACGTGGGAAGATAATGTTTCTCCCAAGAGCTATAGTTTATCCTAAAAACCCCAGTATCAGGCACAGGTGATCTTCCTTGGAGTTAGTGACCAGGGGAATCTAAGAGACTCTTAAGAAAATAGAGAGTATCTCCATTGTCCTTGATTTCTTCCCAGAACTTGAAGTTAAGAAACTATTGCTGAAGACACCACAGACTTTGCACATAGGACTTGGAGGGAATTGACTTGCCTGGATGCCCTTTCCCTGAGGATGGGCTGTCATTGTATGCGATGGTGCTATGCAAGCTGCCAAGGGAGAGAAGCAACTGGTATTCCCACCTCATTGTAAACCAGAACAAGGACTGGAATGGCAAGATATTCACAGTGGTACAACAGTGGCACATAGATCTTTGGAGTAACCAACAGCTGTCTACTTGACATAAGACACACTCAGACTAAGGTCAACAAATATATGTCTGCTAGCTAAGATAATGGGTTTTCAAGAATGTTTTGGAATCATTACTTTAAGATTACTGGAACAATACTGTGGTTAGTGATTCTACTGTCAGCTTGACTTAGTTGAAGGAGTTTAGTTATTGACTACTAGGGGAGAGAAGAGGAGGGAGGGAAAGAAGAAGAAGAAAGAAAGGAAAAGCTGTGTTGAGTATAAGGTTTGATCAGCCTACAGCACAGCATTGCTCATGTTTGCACTCATCGTGTGTGATTGTTAATTCTCTCAACTTGATTGCATTTAGAAGCACCTAGGAGGTTAACAAAGCACACTGCTAGAGGTGTCTATGATGATCTTCCCAGACAGGATGGAATAGTGGGGGAAGACTTTCATTGAATGTGTGCTCAGGCCTCAATGTAATAGGGTAGAGAAAAGGAGAAAAGTCAGCCCAGTGTGGGAATCCCCATTCTCTTCTTCTGTTTGCCATAAGTAAAAAGGTCTCTACTCCACACACAGTCAGACCACTGTGATTTTCTGCCCAGTCTTATGGGGATAAGCAGCCGTTGTCTGAACCCCATGAAGCTGTGAGCTCAAACAGTCCTTCTCCCCTTTATTGTGTTTACGTCAGATGTTACAGTCACATGTTATAGTCACAGTGACAAAAATTAACTAATACATAATGCAAATAATGTAGTTGTGTGAGGTATTGGTCATCTTCCTTGTAAATTGGGTAGTGTCTTTTCAGCTACATTTTAGGGTATAGCTAAACAGAAGGAGGCATGGGGAACTTGAGGTAAGTAAAAATGAGTACAGACCCTGATATTTTTCAGTCTGGTAATGAAGAAATGAACATGTAACTCTGCACTGTGTCATGGTAAACATGATTCATGTGTTGCCTATGTGTAGGCCACATGAGTGTTCATGTCCAGTGGAGCCCACTTTGTGCTCTTTGGCAGATGGCCTATGTAAAACAGCACAAAAGAAGCCTTGACAAATAGAGCAAGAGGTTAGGTAGATGATTCATTAAGTGTAAGCATGAGAGCCTAATTTGAATGCCTAATATTCATATAACACCTAGGTGTGGTCACATTTGTAACCTTAGTGTTTAGAAGCATAGACAGGAGAATTCTGGAGGTTCAATGGCTGGCCAGCCTAGCCAAAATGGTGAATTCTGGGTTCAGTGAGAGATCCTGTCTCAAAGGAATTAGGCAGTGAGTGATAAAACATACCCAATGTCCCCTTTGGCCTTTGTATGCATACATGTGGATATGAGCATAAATACACACATGCATATACCACATACACATGTACACAAAATAATACAGAGAAAAATAACATTGAATTAGTTTAATAAATAATTTTTAAAAACCCTTTTATATTTGAGAGAAGTTGATGCTAAGCATTGGTTCCAAGCAGTTAATTGAAAAGAAGTTCAACTATTGATCACCTTCTAGCCTTGGCCTCTGGCTTCAGCCATTGTTAGATTTTTTCTCTCTTTTCATTTAGTATGTTTCTAACTTGATAGTCTTACTGCAGGCTCCTGGAGAAAGCCAGTTCCCATAAAATCACATCTGAGGGTTGATTCGTCTCCCAGAGCACACCTCTTCTGCCTAAGACCTAATCAAACTAACATTTCAAGGTTGCCGTGGGGTAGGATTGAGGTTATTACCTGGGTATGGGAGGGCAGCTGTAAATTTGTCAGGCAAGGGCTAAAACAAACACCTCAGTAACTGAAGTCAACGCTGTCTACGAGGTTAATTTCAGTTTGTGTTTGCATTTAAGGCTCCGGTGTCACCTTCAAGGGAAGAGGAGAATAAATTCAGGAAACCTCAACTCCTTCAATTTCCGCCAGAATAGATGATGTTAGAGAATTTATTGAATTAGAAAGTTGGTTTTTTTTTTTTTTTTTGATTAGGTTTTCAGGTATTTCTTTCCTTTTTTAAAATGTTCACTTGCAGTCTAAACAACAAGAAAAATAAAGTGTTTAAGCCTGAAAGATGGTCAGTCCCTGGAATTCTTCCTATGAGCTGCAGGTAAACTTTATGTATCTGAGTTTATCATTCTGAAATTGCTTGGCCCTAGACAAAAATGATAACGGAGACCATATATCTCTTGATTAAGCTGTCAAATTCACAGGCTGATTGACCCGGTGATATGATTTCAATTATTGCTTTTGATGGTTCTGGAATTTGTGTCAGGAGATAAGGTGTCTGGCCTTCAGAGACAATTTCTATTGTGGAGAACAGAGATGGACATCCCTGCAAGTGAATGGACTCGTATAAGCCAGTGTGGTTAGTTTATATCAAGGGTTTGCAGTTCCCCACGACTTACCCCCGCTGCTCAATTTAGTTCATATATATGTGGCCTTCATGCTGGAGCTTTCACAATTACCAGAGATGGCTTGAGTCCCAAACCCTCTCCTCCTGTGCCTCAGTTACTGCCATTTGTGAGGAAACTACCTTGAATACCTGGAAAATATTCGAGAACGAGCCAATGTTCCTACTTATTAAGGACTATATTATGTTGATGGGAACTGGGGACAGAAACTGGTCATGTGGGTCAGGAAGCTTACTTAGTGCGGCAGTTCTCAGAATGCCCTTGCTAGAGGCCAGGAATGCCAGAAGAGAGTTGTTTCCTGGTTTCTTATCTCTTGCCTGAAAGCTGTAAGTGAGAATGTGACTGAAGCCTAGACACCTCATGGTTGGGCCCACTGCACTGGCCAGCTTATCTGGCCAAATCTCCTCAGACCTCACCCCAGTTCCTGCCATAATTCCTTTAAAAAGGCCCTGGTAGCAGCTCAGTGGAACCTGTCCATGGGGACTTGCTCCTGATCTACGGAAATACTGCCTTTTCTCTCACCATATACCTACGAATCTACAATAAACTTCTCCCTATGGCCCTCCCTCTGTGGTCTGTAAATTCCATTCTTTGAGTTCAAATGACAAGAATCCAAAGGCCGCAGGGCTCAGGGATGCTTTGGGAGCTGTTAGCTTTTCCAGTATCCTACTCATCCTGAATCTAAGCCCATCGGAGGTGAGAAGGTGAGAGCAAAGACCTTCATCAAATGCAAAGATACCCCCAAAATTCTGTGCCCATGCTGTTCCCAGTGAGAGACCCCATGCCAATGGAGTAAGGCAGAGAGCCAGAGGAGGTACCCAATGTCCCCTTCTGGCCTTTGTATGCATGCACATGGGTATGATCAGCTACACACACATTCTCTCTCTCTCTCTCTCTCTCTCTCTCTCTCTCTCTCTCTCTCTCTCTCACACACACACACACACACACACACACACACACACACACACACACTGAAGTCTTTCCCAATGTGGTCATGTTTGGTGATGGAGCCTGGAGCCTTTAAGAATACTTAGGTTTAGATGAGGTCATGTGTGCAGTGCCACCATGATGGAATTAATATTCTCATAATAGTAGTCTCACTCTTTCTATCAAATAAGGGCATGTGAATGGGCTGGAATGTGAAGAGGGCCTTCACCCAGGTCCAAATTGACTTTCACCTTGGCAATGGAACTTTTTCTCTCTTTGTCCAAAAGGGCCAACCATGAGAAATAAATGTCTATTTTTTTTTAAGCTACCCAGTCTATAGGACTTTGTGAGAGAAGCCCAAAGGAGATGAACTCATGAATCTTTGGATCTTGAGATACCAAGTCTACAGAAGTCAAAGGACATGCTGGTCTCTGCTAGTCCCAGACTGTCCAATGTGTAAAGACCTTCTTCTTTGGAATGTAAAAGGGTAGCTTTGATTGAACCAGAGGAAAGCTATCAGAAGTATATCTGAGTCTTTCATTTGAGTCCTTAAGAAAAAAACAGCTCAGGGTGGTACTCACTGACACCTGTTCATGGCAAAGGAAACCTAGTAGTGAATTATAGACCTCTCAAACAGAAATATTTCTGCTGGTATAGTCCTCTGGAAACAATGCTGGGTGGGAGTGGAAGGGGTTGGCTCCGACTGTACTGTGAAAATCACAGTGTTTACTAAACTAAGCCTTTTGGGGTCTACATTATCCTCTACCAGTGAGCTGGGTAAATAAATAATGCCCAAAGTTCTTGGTGGTTTAAAATTCTGAATATGTATTTTTTGAAAGATGCTTTTAGTTTTATTCAATAAAAATAAACCCCCTCCTCCCATGTTCATTTTTTTTTTCAGTGAAGAAGCTGGGTGACAATCAACGTTGAAAGAGAAATTAATTCCATTAGCATTTAAAAATCTCAATGGCCATATTTTCTGAACAATGCCTGCCATTGATGGTGTGAGTGGGCCATTGTGCCTTTTGCCAGCTGAACAGACACCACTTTATTCTTAGCAGCTGTGATCCCTAATTGGAAAGGGGACTGGTCCAAAAATGATAAAAGGAAAATCGCATCACAATTTGCAGAGGAGCTTGGTGGCTTTTGCTGCCCTGATCCCATTCCTCCCTGGAGCTACTCGCTGAGGAATGTGCCCTTTGGATTGTCAAGTTCTACAATGGCTTGGTTTTTACTTTGGGGTGTTGGCTTGAAAAAGACTCCCTTAGCTCTCTCCACTGCTAAAATGGGGAAAGGGTCTTGTCGATAGACCCCATTCTTCCCCAAAACACTGGAGCCTCACAGACACAGGCTGTTTTCCACTTCCAACTGAGTATGAACTAGGGCATTGGTTCTTTAATCAAATGATAGAGTTCTGGGAGGGACGGATGCTCTAGATTCACTGACTGATGCGGCCATTACTCTGACGCATGCCGCCTTTGACTGGAAGCTTATTAAACATATGCCCACAGTCCTTGCTTTCTCCACTTGAGGCTTTGCTTAAATTTATTTTCAGCAAGGCTTTCCCTTTCCAAACATGCATGCTATCATCCCACCTCCACCCATTCCCTTACCACGTGCCTGATCTAGTTCTCATTACAGAGTGTTCTTTTATAACACTCCATGAAAGATAATATGACACTCAATTGGGCTTACTAGTAGATTTCAAATTTCTAGCAAGATGCCTGATAGGCAGCATGTACTCCATTTGTGTCTGGAAAGTGACTGTATGTTGAATGGTCTATAAGAAATTACCCAATAAACATTTCATGAATGCAGGAATGAATTTTGCAGGAAGGGAGCCCTTTGAATTCCTGCTGGTCTTTTTGATTTTTTATTCTGCCAGAGCACAGAAGTAAATTGGCCTTCCATTTGATACAGTATTTCCCCAAATCACACATTTCCAAAGTGTTTCTTCCTGTATAGGTGATGAGTTTATGAGGCCCAAGAAAACAAGGCATTTAGACCAGATGTTATGCTGGTGTTTGCCCTTGTAATTCTTCAGCCTCTCACAGACCATTCAGTCTTTTCTTAGGATCTCCTGGGCAGATTATAATTTTATAATTTTTCCTGCTTCTCAAGGACCCTCTTCCCCTCTATTCAAATATTTTATGGGTTGGATTTGGGAAAGGCCAGATAGTGTCACTGAAACAATTCTAAGCCTGGCTGCTCCTTCTAGCCACACAGGGATGTTCTGAAAGTACAGACATCTGGGCTTCCTCCTAGATGACAACGTCTAAAGTTTGGAGTTGGACCAACATTGGAATAATCTCAAAGTTTCTCTGGCTGATTCTGTGTCAAGATGACTGCCCTACCCTGCCATCACTTCTGCCGCCCCAAATGGGAACCTTGGACTCAGAGGTAATATATTAATTAACTAGAGCTGATGCAACAAATGACCACAGACCTAAAGTCAAAGATGTTTGTTCTCTCACAGCTCCCAATGCTAGGTGTCTACAACTGGATAACAATACCAGCTAGTGCAACTTCTTCAGACCATACTGAAGTCTTTCTTACCTTAGACTACACAAGGATTTCACGGGATGGGGGACAGAAAAGTTTGAAGGTTGGGGTTTGTAATATCATGACTGTGGGAATCTCCCAAAAGTCTTACCAGGAAGACTCCTGCTTAGACTTCAAGCAATAGCAGGTAAGTAGTCTGAACTGGCTTTCTTCTGTGACTACATTGGTGCCTGGCCCAATTGTCATTAGAGAGGCACCATCCAGCAACTGATGGAGGCAGATGCAGAGACTCACAGCCAAACATTAGGCAGAGTTGAGAAATCCTGCGGAGGAGGAAAAATGACTGTAGGAGCCAGAGGGGTCAAGGACATCACAAGAAGGCTCACACGATCAACTAACCTGGGCTGATAGGGGCTCACAAAGACTGAACAGACAACCAGGGAGCCTGCATAGGACTGACCTAGGTACTCTGCATATATGTTACAGTTGTGTAGCTTGGTTGTCTTAAGGAACTCCTAACAGGGGAAGCAGGGGCTGTCTCCGACTTTTTTGCTGGCTTTTGGGACCCTAATCCTCATACTGTGTCACCTGGTCCAGCCTTAATACATGGGAGGTGCTTAGTCTTATTGAAACTTGATATGCAATGTTTTATTGATACTCATGGGAGACCTGCCCTTCCTAGATGGAGATGGAAGAGGAAGGGATTGGGGGATTGGAGGGGGACTAAGAGGGGAGAATTGAGGCGGGGGGAGGCTATAGCTGGGATGTAAAATAAATAGATGAATAAAAAAATAAAAGATAATAATAGCATGCCTGAGTAAGAGACACCCAGAGCCTGTGCCTGGAAGCAAGATGGGAAAGCTCTGTTCTCAGACTGTCATGTGGTGGTATTATCCACACTTGCTGGTCTTTCAATCGGGTGACAGATTTACTTAGTCCTCCTCTGACCACCTTGTATGGACAAGCCACTCTTCACGGTCAGGACACTGAGATGAGGGGAGTCTTCTCAATACTAAGACAGCTGGAGATGGTGGTAGAGCCAGGAGGGCAGCGAGAGGTTATCCCTACTCTCTACCACTACATCCTGGAGCTCTAGCATTTGTGAAGTACTTTTTGGGTTGTAAAACGGCTTCTACGCAGTTTGATGTCTCCCTCTACTATCAAATTCATATTATTGAGATGTGACACAGCTAGTGTGTGGCTATGGTGAACATTTACCAAGACTTCCAGGTCTCAGCTTTCCCGTCATCTCTCTAGTGTTACTCTGGGAAAATGTACAGCTTGCATCAGGCAGGTGTCAGGGGATCCATGGGGAGCACTGAGGAATGCAAGCCTTGGACTCAGCGCTATTGACCACCTGATGCGCCTCGGGAAGATGAACTTACTGTCAGCCTCTTTGAGGAGCTTGTCATGGGCTTCAGACCAAACAGGATAACAAAGCATAGAGTGAGAAATTCATCTGGGCACAGAAATCAGGCAAGCCTAAGTGGCTTTGAAACATTGGGTGGGAACTGGGACAGTAGCAATAAAGCATCTTTTGGAAAATAAATCACACCTGATGAGGAGGCAATACAATCCAGCCTTGGAGTTAAATCCCTGGCCTGGAAATTAAGACACTCAGAAAGAAACTAATCCTGAAATAGATCATGTAATGTTTGGAAGATCTTTACACAAACACACACACACACACACACACACACACACACACACTCACACACACACACACACACACACACACACACACTCTTCTTACTCCACTTGTCTCATATTTATAAAATGACGTATCACATACAGAAAAAATATATGAAATGCTTAGCCAAGGATTAAAAAACAGTTGTCTGTAGAACATATCAATACATTGGAAAACAAATGAATCTAGAAAGTGTGTACATTTCACCTCAGTCCAAGAAAGAATTTGAAATTAATTGAAAGGGTCATTTGGAAACAGGGTCTTTGGAAATGGGGTTAGCTAAGATGGGACATCATGAAGAGGGTGAGTCCCTAATCTGACATACCTGGTGTCCTACAGAAAAACAAAACTGTGGACATATACCTAACCACAGGGAGAAAGCCACATACAATTGGAGCGGGGACTACGAACCTGGGAATGGCCAGAAGTCAGAAGGCAGCTTGCGGCAGAGGGCTGCTTCCTCTCTAGTGCATGCAGATGTATTTGCATGTCACATGTGTGAAGCATGATACTGATTTTTTACATTAGCCTATAGATTGTTACTGAAAGGATAACCACAGTTAATAAAAAAAATATAACTTTTTTTTTGAGACAGAGTCTCTCTATGTGGCCTAGGCTGGCAGGGAACTCATGAGTCTCATGTATCATCTTCCAAAGCTCTAGAATTACAGGCTTGTGGCACCACACTTGTCATATGCTTTACTTCCTCATAGTGAAGATATTTAATCACATTTAATAAATCCTCAAAAGATGAGGTAGAAGACACAAAACTCGACTGAAACAACTAAAAGACCACTGATAGCAATCTTCTCCAATAACAGCACAGAGTAGATAACATTTGTAAAATGTATGTGAGCTACGACATAGAAGCACTTTGTATACCATATGAAGTCCATAGTTTGAGTCTGTCCCTGAAAGAATATTCCCAATGATCCCTGCAGCAATGGCTTTGGGATAGATTCTGAGACAGTGTATATTGTTTCAGAAATGGGTCTAGTGAGGGTGTCTTGATGGACCACTTAAGTTTGATGTTATGACCCCTCAACTATACACTGGAGATACTAAATGCTGTTGAAGGAACTCAATTAGATGCAAACAAGACATGGAATTCAATAGAAGAGTGAAGTAAAACACAGTCTTAAGAAATATTGCTCATGGGAGTCAGCCTTATACAGCCATTATGCAAATGAGTGTGGCAGTTCCTCCTGAAGATGGGAATTAACTTACCTCAAGTTCCAGCTATAGTACTGTAGGACATATACCCAAAGGACAATGCATCCTACCACAGAGACACTTGCTCATCCATGCTCATTGCTGCTGTATTTATAATAGCCAGAAATCGGAAACAACCTTGATGTCCCTCGACAGAGGAATAGATAAAGAAAATGTGGTACATTTATACAATGATGTATTTCTCAACCATTAAAAAAATGACATCATGAAATTTGCAAATTTATAGGCAAATGGATGGAACCAGAAAAAAAAAATCATCCAGGATTGAGGTATCCCAGATCCAGAAAGAAAAATATGAAAATATGAAATATATTCACTTACATGTAGACATTAGCTGCTAAGCTAATGATAGCCAAGCTACAATTCATAGCACTATAGAGGTTTGGTACAGAGAAAGGGACTAGAGGATACATATAGAACTTGTTAGGAAAGGGTAATAAAATGGATGGTTTTGGATGGATGGTTATGGATGGATGGGGTTGCTGGAATGGGAGGACGGAGTGAGGAGAGAGAGGGAATAAGCAGAGAGACAGCTAAAAATAAGGGGGCTTTCAGGAGTAGTATTGAAACCTAATAGAGTAGAAGCATCCTGAAATATATTCATATATGGAGGCTATGTAAATGAAATCACCAAATAATAGGGGGAGACAGAACACCAGTTGGTCATCACTTGTCACCAAATGAAACTTCCTGTATTAGGATTGGGTTACATGTAATTGATTTATTGGCCAAAGGGGCTCCAGAGGGGATCCACAAACATGGGAGTCTGTAGAAGACCACCTCCAACCTGCTCCCATCTTTTGAAGGGTTCTTAGGTAGAGGAGAGAGGAATGAGGAAAAGATAGATAGAAAGATAGAAAGATGATAAAAAAAAAGACAGAGACATAGGATAGCTTTGGGAGGGCCCTGGGTCAATACCCAGCTGCTCCAGGCTTTTATTCAACAAGGTTTTTTATGCAAATACCAAGGGGAGAGGCAAAAGACCTCCCCCTTGTATGATCAAAGCACACCATACAGCCAAGTATAGCTCCTTCAAAACACCTGGTAACCACAACCGCAGTCAAATCATCCCATTATGCAGCCCTGCTGGGTAAAGCAAGTCCAGATTCTCTGACCCTGAGTAAGTACTCACTAGGAAGCCTCTGTGGGTCTTCAAAGCCAAACAACCCAGGCTGTTTCCAAAACAATAGGTTGCTCTCCACAAACAGACAAGGAAGGCCCCATTACTGAAGACAACACCTACACAACTCCTTTAACATGGAGAAGTCGAGATGATGCCTCATAGAGCCTTCACCCCTGCATTCTAGCATCTTTGGTACAGGAAAGTACTCTGCATGCTACCAAAAGAGAAACATAAATACCAAGCCAGCCACAAATATTTTGACTAACAGTGTTGTCCTGCCCAAAAGATGAACTAGGGCACTGGTAGCACAAAGTTTGTGTGAGTAACCAACCAATATGTAATTTGACTGAAAGCCTACTCCATGAGATGGAACCCATATCTGACACTACTTGGGTGAAAAAAAAAGAGACTAAATATCCCAACAACCTAGGGTAAAACTAAATAATACTGATTTAATAAGAAAGAAGAAGAGGAAGAAGAGAAGAAGAAGAAGAAGAAGAAGAAGAAGAAGAAGAAGAAGAAGAAGAAGAAGAAGAAGAAGAAGAAGAAAGAAATGTAGTGATAAAATGACTCCTAGTGACATTCTGCTATACTCATAGATCAGTGCCTTGTTCAGTCATGATCAAAGATGCTTCTTCTTGCAGCAGAGGAGAACAAATACAGAGACCCACAACCAGACAGTATGCACAGAGTGAGAGGCCTTGGAATACTCAGCCCTAAATGGGCTATCTCCATGAAATCCCTCTCCTTGGAGCTCAGGAAACTTCACAGAAGAGGAGGCTAAAAGAGTGTAAGGGCCAGAGAGGATGGAGGACGCCAAGAAAAACAAGTCCTTCTAAGTGAACATGAGCAAAGCTCAGATGAACTCAGAGAGACTGAAGGAGCATGCACCAGTCTGCACCAGGTTCTCTGCATATATGTTACAGCTTCCAGTTTAGTGTTTTTAATGGGATTTCTGAGTGTGCAAATGAGTGGGTCTCTGATCTTATGCCTTCTCTTGGGCTCTTTTCTTTCTGTTGATTTGTCTTGCCTAATACCACTGTGCTAGTTTTGTTTAATCTTATTATATTTTATTTTGTTATATTTTATTAGCATCTCTTTTCTAATGAGAGGCAGGAAGGGAGTAGATGCAGATGGAAGGGGAGATGAAGAACTGGAGGAAGTAGGGGGAGGGAAAACGGTAATGGAATATATTATGTGAGAAAAGAATCTATTTTCAATGAAAAAAACCAAAAATACTGTACGATTTAATAATTCACATAGAAATGATACAATGACAATGTTCTTGTGCCTTTTGTGATAAAATTGAGATATTGGATAACATCTTCTGTAATAATTCATTACATGTGATCACATTAAAATATTTCAACATGACATAACATAATGATGGATTTTTGGATCTAAATATTGCTTAAAGTATTCTTTGACAATTTCAATTGCTGCTCCCTCAAAGGAGGCACATTTTTTCTGAATTACAATTGATTAAATATACTAAGAATTACAATAATTCAAGAAAAGTTTTTTTAGTTTGGCTTTTATGTCAGTAGAATGCCAAATTATGTGAAAAATCTTTAACATCAGGAACATAAATAAAGATGAGAAAATATATGTACTTTGAAGTATGCATGTATGTGTGTTTTGTGTGCTGCATGTGAGTGCATGGGTGTGTCTACTCCTGGGTGCTCACCAGCGTAGGACAGAGCAGGACAGGTGGCGTTTTCTGTAGCCTTCTGTAGTTTTGGTACCTCGAGACAGAATCTTCACTGAACTAGAAGCTTGTTATTTCTGGGCTATCTCTCTGGGTTGTCCTCTCTCTCCTCATGCTGGGGTTATAGGTATGTGAAGTCATGCCCAGCTTTTTCTGTGGGTGCTGGGATTCAAACTCAGGTCCTATGTTTGCAGGAGCAAGTGCTCCTTTCTCCTGGTTATTCTCCCAGATCCATGAAAATATTTTTATAGGAGAAATATTTAACAACTTATTAACCACATCTTTCCCTTAGAACACCATTCTAACCTTGACTACTTATTAACTGTACACTATAACTTAGGTTAACTTCCATTTTGTTTAGCATGATGTGGACTTCCAGGCTTTTAGAAGAATTGGACATATTTTTCAAAAACTTTCAAACAGACCTTCAAATTATGAAGATACATTTTTTCAAGGAAGGTAGAACATACTTTGTTTGTTAGCCTGAGTTTTACTCCTAAAATACACTGGTCTCCTGGCAGTTTGATTTAGGAATGATGAATGGATCAAAGTTGGCAATCCTAGAGGGTGAGAAAATACACTTTTCCAAAAACCATCCTAGCCTCTTAACTCAGCCTTCCGGGGAGGTCAGTGGGATTAGTGAACTAGACTCTAGTTCAGCTTCATACTCAATCCATGTTCTGGTTTCATATCTCTTTTTATGACAACATAACTAACAAAAAGTAACTTTGGAGAGAAAGAGCATATTTGCCTTACAATGGGTTACAGTCGTCACTGAGGGAAAGTTAAGACAGGAACTTGTTCTAAACTAGCTTTCTCCTTTCTTACGCTGTTAAGGATGCCCTGCCTAGAGAATGATGACAATGAGCTGGGTCCTTAACAATCAAGATAATGTCCCATAGACATGGCCACCAGTCAACCTGATCTAGATAATTCCTCATTAACACTCTCTTTCCAAGTGATTCTAGTCTATGTCAACTTGACAGTTAAAACTAGTCAGCACAACACATAGCAGCCCCACAATTCCAGACACTGTGAGTTGACCAAGTTCAGAGCGTGGAAGACTGTGTCTAAGTGTTTGCAATGAGTTGTATATGAGATCAAGAAGAAGCAGGGCCCTCAAGCTGAGTTTGAAAGATTTTACTTGTGCTCCGGGGCAGTGATTCGCAACCTGCGTGTCATGACCCTATCCTGCATAACAGATATTTACATTAAAATTCATAACAGTAGCAAAATTAGTTATTAAGTAGCCATGAAATAATTTTATGGTTGGGGTCACCACAACATGAAGAACTGTATTAAAGAGTCACAGCTTTAGGAAGGTTGAGAACCACCACAGGAGAAAATGTTTGCCAGTAGAGTGTTCTTAAGCCTTGCAGGGATTGACAAAAATGGAATTCCTTCCTTCCCCTTTTCTCTTGGGCTATGGCTGGATTTCTCTCACTTGAATATCATGATAAAAGCATTATGATAAGAATGGAGGTATTTTACAAGAGACACTTCTGCCTCTCACTCTGGCTATGAGTGTATTAAAACAATGGTCCCTAAGGACTTGGAATTTACCCAGAAATCTCATGCTGGGAGAAGGAAAAGTCTGAAGCCTGCTACCAGCTTGAGGAGAAACTTGTCTTTCAACAGGAGATTTCATGCATTTCTAACAATTTCTCAGACCATCTTGCAAGAGAGACTGGAGCGTAGGCAATGATGATGGGTGGGATCACATCTTGACCAGGACTGCTTAGTTATACATTCCTCTTGCTCCCTATTTAAAGCTAAATTTCTCCTCAGGATCACAAAGATCCAGGGAGCAATGGGAGTCACTAAACTGCTTTGTTCCTCTTCCCAGTGTGGCCACATTGAATGAAACTCCTTTTGGTTCCTTTCACTATGATTTGTGTCTTTTAGTAGCCTACTGAAGACTGGTGGCCAAGTCTAGCTTGTTATGGCTTCTAAGACCATTGTGACAATTTCAATAACAATGGCCCAGGTGTAATGCCATCCCCAGGCTGAAGACTGTGAGAAGAATTGAAGCATATGCTTATGAATAGTCCTCACTGCTCTAGTAGGTAAGGATGTTACAGCCTACTGCTTAACCATTGCTCAGTCACACAAAACTGCCCCTCATAGGCTTTCTCTTCTTTCATGCAGTTCCACTCTCCAGAGTTTTAGCATAATTTGAAAACAGGTAACATAAACACTAAAGAAATGATTGTTTTACACTTTTTGTTGTTGAATACCCGGGGAACCTCCCATCCCTGGACCATTTGGCCAGTCACAGCTCCAGTGGTGGAGGTGTATGGTGGGTTACTTTAAAAATTTTTAATCTTATCCACCTATTTTTTGAGAATTTCACACACTTGTATAACATATTTTGATCATATCCACCCACCCTTTCCTCCAGCTTCTCCAAGATTCCCCTTCCCGACTCCCTGCTCAATTTCATATCCTCTTCATTATTTTACTATTTAATTTGTAACCCATTGTATCCAACTAGCACTACCCGTATGGATATGGATGTAGGCCATCCACTTAAGCATGGGTAAACTTCAGGCCACATCTCTGAAGAAACTGTATCTCCCTCCTCCAGATACCGTCAGTTGTCAAATGCTTTCAGTTAGGGGTGGGGCCTGTTAATCCCCTTTTTCCATCCATGTTGGGATACTAACTGGCTTAATCTTACATAGGGCTTGTTGAGGCATCCGTAGCTGCTTTGACAACTTCCTGAGCATAATGGCATGGCCATGTCCAGAAAACAGTGTTTTGTTTCAGTCCTTCCCAACCTCTGGCTCTTCCAATCTTTCTGCACCCTTTTCCTCAATGTTTCCTGGACCTTGGGGGGAGGGGTGATATAGATGTCCATCAAGAGATGAGCACTCTACAATCACCTATCCTTTAAACTTCGACTGGTTGTGAGTCTGTGTTAACTACTGTCCACTGCAATAATACGCTTTTCCAATGAAGTGTGAGAAGCACACTGATCTGTGGGTGTAAGGATAAGCATTCAGATTAGAAGACAGTTTGATGCCATGCCAATTTAGCAAAATAGCAGTAGTAGACTCTCACCTAGGCCTAAGATGGGATCTCTCTTGTCTCGGGTCAGGTTTCCAGGGTCAGGTATGAGTTTCCTGTTGAGTGGGTCTTAAATCCAATCTAAAGGGTTTCTTTTTAAAGGATATCCATTCTGAAATAAAACCAAGAAGGCCCATCTGGATTGCATTAATCCTGGGTAGAGCGATGATATTTTACAATAAGGAACAGCCTCCCTGTCATATATCCTAAATGAAGGCCAAGCTCAAGCCAGGCTGCCTGTCCTACCCAGGGCCATCCTGAACCAGTTGCCAGTAGAGAGAGGCATTGATGGAACAGTCCACTTGAAAGGCTCCTGGCTCAGGTTTCCCAAGAGCAGCTGCTGTTATTCAGGCATCTGAAACCTTTGAATAGAGCATGTGAGATTATCTGTCAGGCTTACAAGCGAAGCTCTGCCGCTCTTATTTGGGGAGATAAAAGAGCACTGGGTGGGAAAGGCATGGCAGAGAATCATGAAAAAAAGAAGGGCTGACATCTGTGGTCTTTGGTGGCAGAAAGAGGAGCACGTTTTATTAAAGAAAAGGGAACCCCCTCAAATGAGTATGCATTCAGACAAATATTTATCAGAGGAATGTCTGCAACAATGCCTGACTTAAGTGAAGGTCAGGAGCCCTCCAGAGTGTGAGTTGTGTGAAAGTAGAGCTGTTTCCCTCCTGACAGGGTTGGGAAGGTCATGGAGAATGCAGAAACTACTCTCTAAATATTATGGTATTAAACAGAGTGAAAGGCACACACACACACACACACACACACACACACACACACACACACACACAAAACTGCGATTTCCTTAGTGTCTTCGTGGCCATGTGGCTCAAATGGAAAGAACTTACAGGTTAGAAACAGACATGCAAATAAAGCTTTTAACTCTCACTATATCACAGACTCTATCAATGTTTTCTTCCCTCTCCCAGAAATTAGGCCATGTAGATGTAACAGTCTTATTAACGAAGAAACACAGAGCCAAATGCAGAGTTAAAAGCCCAAGAGGTCAGAGCAGTAGCTAAGAGCTGAGACTAAAACCGTCTTCTTACCACCCGCTGCTGTCCTCCCCTTCCCAAAGAGACCTACTTCCTGTGTATCTGTCATTTTATTGACTTTCTGTTCTTCCTTCTCATTGGTTGTAAACCCAACCACATGACCTCCTCGTCACTGCCTATCTATACAGACCTCCAGGTCTTCTATGGTTGATATTGAGATGAAAGGCGTGTGTCTCCATGATGGTGGTGTCCTTGAACACACAGAGATCTGCCTGTCATGTGATCGGGATTAAAGCCATGTGCTACCACTGCCAGAATTCTGCTATGGCTTGCTATTAGCTCTGACCCCCAAGTAACTTTATTTATTAACATACAAATAAAATCACATTTCAGCACAAATAAAATATCACCATAAGACCAGGCATCCTTTAGCTTTGTGTCAGTGACTGCAAGTTGATAAGGAAGTGTCATATATTGCTTTCCCTCCACTTGCAACTGTGTACAAGCCTAGACTTCCCCTCTTCTAATCCCTAGATCAAGCACAAGCTATAATGATACCTGGTTCTTCACAGTGGTTTCTTGACTTCTGACATGTAGGTCAGGTAAGGCCATATCTTGTAGTACAAAAATTGCAACCCCTATATTTACATTAGAAACCAATATGGTAAAGAACCTTTTTTGTTCTCTGAAGTGAAAGGTCTGCCCTGCCCTTCAGAAGTCCTCTGTTCGGTCAATAGTGAAATGTCCTAATTCTCCTTGTATCATGGGATTTGAAGGAAAGTTTCTCCACTTCCAGGAAGGGCCAATTATGCATGCCTATGGCAGTGATGCTTTATCTCTTCTAACACTTTCAGAAGTTAATTCCTAATCATGGCTGCCTGTGGTGGTGCTGCTAGCTCTACTAATATAGCTCATCTGAGGATGATTTTGAGTCATTTTCTTTCAATGATCCTGCTTGTTAAATCCTAATACATAACTGCAGTGTTTTGTTTTTTCATTTCTCGTGGAGGACAGGGGATGTGTGTGTGTGTGTGTGTGTCTCACTGGCAGGAAGGGTGGCCTGGGGTCACAGGTTAAAAGGCTGGGGAGGTCAGGGGCCACCCAATGGTTGCTAAATTCACTTGTGAGTAGCCATAGATTTGAACTTTGCACTAATCACTCCAGGCCTGGACCCTACATGGAGGACTCAGCCCAGTGGCTGGTGCTCTAGTTCAAAGGCTGGCAATCTGGTTTCACTTGGCTTAGGGTTTGGGCCTTCAGTGGGTCCTGTACGTTCCCACCAGCCTCCTGGGTGTGGAGAGTGTGGGGTGGGACCAGAGTAAGCATTGTGCAGTTTCAAAGCTGTGCAGATTCATCCTGGTTTGGAAATGGAAGACCTTCAGGGTGAGTGTCAAAGGCCCCAACTACTCTCAGAAACAGTAAACCTTTGTCCAGAATGCTGGAGTGTGTGCTACCAAGCACCAGTTAAGAGCTTGCTGTTTTGGGTCCACTCTGGATGCAGTTTAGCTAAGTTCACAATGCTGAGGCCCTGAAATGAACCCCAGGTTCTGCCTCCTGGAAAGGGGAGAGTAGGCATTAGGTAGAACATAAATTGGAAGTAGAATACCCACCTCTGCTTCCCGAATGCTGAGATTAAAGGCTTGGGCCACCAGACCTGTTTTATTATTATATTTATTAACCATGTTAAAAGACGTTGTTGAGCCGGGTGTCACCCACCTTTAATCTCAGCACTCGGGAGGCAGAGGCAGGCGGATGTCTGTGAGTTCCAGGCCAGCCTGGTCTACAGAGTAAGATCCAGGACAGGCACCAAAGCTACACAGAGAAACCCTGTCTCAAAAAAACAAAGAGAGAGAGAGAGAGAGAGAGAAAGAGAGAGAGAGAGAGAGAAAGAGAGAGAGAGAGAGAGAGAGAGAGAGAGAGAGAGAGAGAGAGAGAGAGAAACATTGTTGAACTGGGCATGTAGTTCAGTTGACAGAATACTTGTCTAACATGAATGAGGCCCTGGGTTCTACCCGCCAGCACTGCATTTTCTAGGCATGGTGGCAAACGCTTATAATCCTAGCATTCACAAGAGTCAAGAGGACTGGAAGTTCAAGGTCATTCTCAGCTGTAGAGCTAGTTCAAGGTCTCCAAATTAAAAAAAATCACTTCATGAGTCATTTCTTTAGTTCAGGATTTCTCAAAGTATGATGTAGACAACCCCAGCCTTAGGCACGGACAGATAGCTGAAGATATGGACTCCCTGAGCACAACTCCAGGATGTGGAGCCGGAATGTAGGGAGAGAAACACTTTAATTTTTCTAAATTACTTTCATCTGGAGGCGGGGGTACTGCAGCACTCGTGAGGAGGTCAGAGGACAGCTTGCAGCACTCAGCTTTCCCTTTCCACCAGATGGATCCGGGAGATCAGTGAGCACCCTTACCAGGAGAGGAGAGGAGAGGAGAGGAGAGGGAGAGGAGAGGGAGAGGAGAGGGAGAGGAGAGGGAGAGGAGAGGGAGAGGAGAGGGAGAGGAGAGGGAGAGGAGAGGGAGAGGAGAGGGAGAGGAGAGGGAGAGGAGAGGGAGAGGAGAGGGAGAGGAGAGGGAGAGGAGAGGGAGAGGAGAGGAGAGGAGTTCCAATGTCCAGAAGGCAAGCCTGAGATGAAATGAAGAAAATATGACTTTTCAATGAGTTTTTAAGTAATATTATATTTATAAAGAACGTTGGAATACTGAGATCAGTTTTACATTGTTTTCTATGTAATAAAATTATAGGATAACGTTACTTTTGAATGTTCCTACTGACAAAAAAAAGAAAGAAAAGAAAAAATGTCAGGAAAGAAAACTGGCTCTCTGTTAGTTCCTACTACTTAAAAATGTCCCTGTTCATTTGATCTTTGAGGTGTCTTCTTCACATAATATTAATAGATAAAGATGAGATGTTTTCAATTTAAAAGACTCATATAGCTTGCAGAAAAATGCCTAAGACTTACCAACTTTAAATGAAACGGATGTTTCTAAAGCTATTGTACATGCAAGTCCTTTCACTTTATGGTGGTTATCTCACTTTTAGGAAAGAAGGGCAACATTTCCTTTTCACTAATAGAAGAAACAAACTATATGATTGCAATAGTTACTTTTCTACTTTTGTACTAAAACACCATGACCAAAGCAACTGAGGAAATAAAGAGCTTATTTTAGCCTATGGTTCCAGAGGGATAAGAATCCAGGATGGAAGGCACAGCGGCAAGTATCAGCCATTGCACATGGTGGCTAGAGCTCACATTTTGAACAGCAAGCAGGAAACAGAGAGCAACTGAAAATGGGGCATATCTTTAAACTCTCAAAGCCTGCCTCCAGGAGCATTCAACCACCAACAATGCTACACCTCCTCAGCTTCCCCAAATAGAGCTACCAATTGAGAACCAAGGGTTCAAAAATGTCTATGAGACATTCTTACTGAAACTACCACAATGGTTTATGTCAAAAGTCTGTGTATCATAAACCAAGGACAATGCATGGATTATTAGGTTTTCAAAACTATCTCTAGGATTAATTCATCTGCTAGTTCCTCTTCATCTAGTGTCTTTCTTTGGTTAGTGTACACCCTCCCCAGTGTTTCACATAACTTTGGAATTAAAACTGTCAAATAGATACATTGGATAAAAACAGCATATTCAACATTGCACTATTAAAACAGGATATCCACTGGTAGGTGAATGAAAACAGATCCACATCTTTCACCCTGTACCAAAGTGCATCTAAAACACTCAATTCAAAACCAGAAATGTTGAAACCATTAAAGGAAAACATAGGGAATATGCATAAAGATATAAATATTCGTAATACTTTTTGGATGTGACTCTAATAGTGCAAGAAATAGCCCAAAGAATTAACAAATGAGATTAAAGTTTCTGCACAGCACAGGAAGCAATTGACAGAACAAACAGACATCATATATACAATAACAGACTTAATGCTAGCTATAATTCAGAAAGTGGTTTAATATCTAGGCTATATGAAGAACTGCAAAAATAAACATACAACACATTTTCTAATCAACAAGTGGGCTAATGAAATAAACAGATAGTTTTTTTAAAATAAGCAAGCAAACAAAAAAAAAAAACCAAACCAGAATAGGATGAAACAAATAGAAAAAAAGAGCCAAAGAAAAAGCATATACACACAAGCATACACACACACACACACACACACACACACACACACACACACACACACACAAATACATGCAGCCGCAGACACACCCTCTCACACACAGAAATTCCATTAAAATGCAAAAATTGGAAGCCATCATATGTAAGCGAAAAGACTTGTAAGATTAAAAAAAAAAACTCGAGAGGTTTTTCAAAATAAGAAGAACAAATGGTCAATAAGTACTTTTAGAAGATTTCATTCTTAGCCAACAGATAAATTCAAATTAAAACTACTTTGTATTCCATTTCACTCCAATCTGAATGAATATCATCAAGAAAAGAGATACTAACAAATTTTGGCAGAGATATGGTAATAAAGAACAATTATTCACTGCTGGTGGGAGTATAACCTAGTAGAGTCATTATGGGAATTGGTATGGAGGTTTCTCAAAAAATTAAACATAGAATTATTCTTTTATAATACTCCTGAGATGAATCCAAGCACTCTAAGTCCTACCACAGAGTTACTCACACATCATGTTCGTGGCTGTACTATTCACAGTAGCAAGAAAATAGAACTGCCTAAATGGCCACCAACCAATCAATGAATGCATAATAAAAATGTAGTGTTGACAAACAATGGAATTTTATTGCAGTTGGAAAGAAAAAAGACCTTGTGAAATTTGAAGATAAATGAATGGAATTAGAAAGAATTGTATTACAGGAGGTAACTGAGATGCAGAAAGAAAACAGTTGCTTATGCTCTGTCAGATCCAGACTATACTCTATAATGTTTACATTTACATGTGTAAACGCGAGTCTAGGTTGGTTATAGTACCAGAAAAGAGACAATTAGAGGGGAAATAGAGTCGCTGAGGTGGGAATCGATGACAAGAGACATTAATGAGGAAGGGAGCTGTGGGTGAAAAAGTACAAGGCAAGGTCACTGGGATGGAAAGGAAGAGGTGAAACAGCAAATCGAGAAGACAACTTTTGCTTGAAAAAGAATTAAAGCAAATACTGTGTATGCTAATTAAACTTTTTCTCCTTTTACATTTAAAAACAGCATAGGCCTGATTAGGGCATAAATTAAAAGAAGTAAACAAAAATCTACATCATCAACCATAACTTTTCATAGTCCTGTTATTTTCAAAGAGAAACTTATTAACTCATTTACAAATTTACATGATCGTCATTATTAAGGAATGATGGGAGGGGACTGAGGAAGAGCTGGTGGAGCCAGCTGTCTGAAAGAGGAATAACATATGCTCCCCACTCCCTGAGGCGGCCGAAAGAAAGTTTCAGTGGATTAGCTCTAATTCTCTTCACCGCAACAGGTGACAGTGTCTTGTTCAAAACAGTCGCCGAGAATAAGTATTCGGTAAGAACACAGCACAGTCAGCGGGAGTATAACAAGTCAGAGCCAAACAAAGCTCAAGGGTTGTTGCTTTTCCTCACAAAGTAATATGTTAACATTAAATTTAATTTGTCTGTTAATGTGGTAGCACCATTAAAGTGTCTCCCATTCACCTGTGGTTACCTGTTTTGAGGGTGTTTGCTGGCTTTAGTTAGGACCACCTAAAGGACCCTCAAATATTCAACAGTGAGGAAAAATTCCAAGTACTTCTGTGTATTTTCCTAGGGAAATGGCTTGATCTGGAAGGTAGCCGCTGGCTAAATATTTGAAGTTGATGAAAAAGTGATGGGTTGATGTGGAGCTTTTGGTAGTCACCAACAAGACTGTGAGGGCCACAGTAGATAGGGAGCATTTAAAGTGTATGTGTGTGTTCCACTTTGAACTTGGTACACTCACTTTTCTGTATATCAAGAACTTAGAATTTATACCTGGAGTTTTGAAACATGTATTCTTCCGATTTGATATTAGCCAGCTCAATGCACAACCTTGAGAAAAAGCAGGGAAGGGTAGACACTCAACTCTTGACACTGTGTGACCCATAATATAGATTGGCTTATTCAAGTCTTTGGCCACAAATCTGGTGTAACGAAGGTTTAAGAGATTTTACAATGCTGAAGTGACCAGTGGAAAGGTCTCCTTGTTTATAGTCAAATATTAGTACCAACCCTGGGTTATGGTGAGTACTGAAATATAATCAGAGTTTTGGGAACATTTTAAAGAGTAATAGTTCCCTTTCATCTTTATCTCCAAGTAGGTCACATGTTTATGAATAAGAACACTTTGAGCTATCCCTTCCTTATTCAGATACTCCTACACTTTAACAGGTTATGCCTCTGGGTAATCATTAATATGACTTAAACGAGTATGTATTCTTTTTATTTAGAAAACCACAGTCTCATCACAAAACATGTTCTTAGGAAAAAACACCGTTTCATGTTATTCAAATGATGATCATTGCTCACAGTTAATGTGTGAGTGTCTTTCGGCCCAATCTCTTTTTAATAAGGAATCATTTCTTTTATTTGGTAATAGTTATGAATGGGTAATATTGTTTAAGATCTGGATGGAGATATTAGTGATTCACATTAGTGAGCAAGAAGAAAGTGAAAGCAGGGAAGAAACAAAAACCGAGGATCAAAACCATTCTAATCAAAGGTTCAGATTCTTCCATCAAACCTTTTCCTAAACAACTCCTTGCTTTGGTTTCTGTCACTTTTATTTTTACAAGGGAATTATGGGTGTACTGTGATTTGTTCAACAGTTCTCATGTGACTTTCCTAAGACTTAGTAAGCATTAGTTACACCATACTTGAACATCAATTAATATGGTTAAAGCTATGGATGAGGTGTTTGAACTCCTCCACTAATGTGCTTTTCATTACACCCTAGGAATTTGGTAGGTTCCAAACACTCTTCAATAAACTCTGGGATACACTTATGCTACTCATCTTGTGTGGTATATGTTCTTAAAAGTATGGTCCAAATCTTAAGAGTCTTGCCTGAACCCAAGTCCTGATTAGTTTCATAAAAGTTAGGTTGCCTTATTTCTGTTGTGCTTACAGCATGAACTATTGAAGATGTGAAAGGAAGGTGTTTCATTTGCGTTTTTGTTCCATGATTTCTAGTTGTGTGACCCTGGGTTGATGATCAGTAAAAAGAAGATGATGTCATCTCTTAGCACATAGTATCATCCCAAGAAGCTTGAATATGATGACAAGTGTATAGCACTTTGCATTAGTAGGAAGCAACTGATAAAATACTCATCACAGACAAATCACATGTCTGAATGAGTTCCTCTGCAGTCCTAGGAGAAACTACACTTAGCATGGAGAAGATATGAGCACCTGGAGGGAACATGAAAGAGCAGTAAAGTCTCTTGGGGATTCTGTAAGTGGCGGGGGCGGGGGAGGTCTCAGCATGTTGCTTCACATTTAACCTTGGAAACAAGAAGAGATGTAGAGACAAGAATCTGGTTGAAAAGAGGATGGAGGGAAGCCAATGCCTTTCCCATTGGTTTCCAAAGATCTGTAGACAACCATCAGACTCATCACAATTGTATTTGAACTTCCAGCACCCAAGCATCTGTTGACTAATTAATATGTACCAGGAAGTCATCTAATTGCTACATAACAACTGCGTGAGAAGAGAAGACTTCTAACAACTGGTTGTCAAATGAATCTATGAATTGTGGCACTGGCTGGTGTACACTCTATGATCAAGTCCTGAGATCATGTTTTATCTTCTTTTGATCCCCAATCTTCTCTTCCGTTTGAACCAGACTGAAAAAAAAAAATCAAATACTTGAAGTTGATGAAAGGATGGTGGGTTGATGTGGACTATAAGCAGCTACCAACAAGATTGTAAGAGCTTTGAATTAAGCTGATCTTATTTAGTCCTGGAATTCAAGCTCGGGTTTCACTGACTCTATTCCCATTTTCTCTTTTGCTGTAAGCTTTTCTACTACCGTCTTCTGTGAGTAGCCTAGACGGGGAATTAATACATTGCAAATCCTTGATTCTGCACTTCAGAGAGCATGGGAGATAGTACTAAATATAGGAAACAATAACAACCAAAGTAAGACAATACAATAACTTAGTCATCTCCTCTCATAAGAATGAGGCATGTGCACAGGTGAATTCCCAGGGAACTGAGGTAATCCTTTGTGAGTTTCAGTCCTGTTAGGATTTGTGCCCTCTCTTCTTACATAGCACCATTTCTACATGATTTTAAAGTAATTCTGAACATAATTTTTTACCTTTGTTTGAAAACTGGAACATCAAAACATTGCTGGCAATGTCCTATTGGATTTTTCATTCTCTCTGTCCCCTCTCTCTCCCCACTTCTCTCCCCTTTCCTCCCACCTCTGACAGGATCTCATTGTATAGTCCAGGTCAACTGACCTGCTATGTAAGCCAGATTGGCCTGGAACCCAGGATCATACTGTCTCCATCTCCTGCATGCTGGGATTATGGGACTGCCTCACTGTGCCTGGACCTTGCTTCTCTGCATCTTTTCCTTTTCGTTCTGACTGTAACCATCAATCTGTGTCTGTTGATTTCCCTCTTAAACTTCCCCTTTTTTCTTTCCTCTCATCTTCTCCCTTTGATGATCCTTTGTGGCTTGCTGTTGCTAATGTTCCTGACCTAAAATCAGATATCCAAATGAGTATAAAGTATGAACAACACCTTTTGTGCACAAAATAACAGGTAATTGTTAGTGAGGGTGCCACGTATTATGATTTTGTCCGAGTTTCTGCCTTTTCTCATAAACTAAGGGTGTATACTGGTGCAGTGAAAGGGGCTTGTTTAAGGACAGAGTCATCTCCAAGTGAGAAACGTTCTAACTCATCAAGAAAGGCAATTTGCAAAGATAAGTGGAGATAGTAAAAGTGGGTGGTGAGAGCTGGAGCCAGTCTCTGGGACAAATTAGATCAGGGCAGATTTTAGAGGCTGAGAAGATATGGAGAATGGTCAGAGCCAAAGTTCAAGAGACAGCAAGAGTAAATACAGAAAAAAATGGGCTGCTACAGGTGCACCTATGACAGCGTGGTATTCTAGCTAGTCTTCAGATTAGCATTGTATAATACACCATGGATACGCCCTTTCCTCTCCGTGCTTACGTTTTCTTCTCTCTACCTTTCAGTGTCTCCTCTGGCTGCTATTAATATTGGTTGGAGGAGTGGTACACTGGCTTGTTGCTAGAGTTTTCCTGCCTGGCCCACAGTCAGGACAAATCTCTGTCACCTGCCAGTCCCACAGCCACTCAGACCCAACCAAGTAAACACAAAGACTTATGTTGCTTACAAACTGTATGGCCATGGCAAGCTTCTTGCTAACTGTTCTTATAGCTTAAATTAATCCATTTCCATAAGTCTATACCTTGCCACGTGACTCGTGGCTTACCAGCATCTTCACATGCTGCTTGTCATGGCGGCGTCTGGCAGTGTCTCCTCCCACCTTCCTGTTCTCTCAATTCTCCTCTCTGTTAGTCCTGCCTATACTTCCTGCCTGGCCACTGGCCAATCAGTGTTTTATTTATTGACCAATCAGAGCATTTGACATACAGACCATCCCACAGCACTGCTTGGCTAGTAGAAGGTGATCGGAGATGAACTCAGAATAGTCATTTCTCTGAGTAACTGATAGATGCTGAATCCCTCTCCCTAAAGGACCATCACTTGCCAGGCCACCTGCCAAGAGCATGGTTCTAGTAACTGTTTCCTCCCTTACTTCTTCAGAACTTCAGTCACATAGTTGGTTCTTCTAATCCCTGCCTAAACTTTATGAATGGTCTTTGTATTACATCAGGACCCTGCTGTAATCATAGCTGGTCCAGGCTCTGTTTTATTTTCTCTTTTGTTTATGGAATATAAGTTTGAGGGATTTGATGTAACGTGCCCACACTCATACACCTAGTATCAGGTAGTTCCAGAACCATCTAGGTTTGTCCAAAGCCTGTGTCATATGCAAAGCACAAAAATGTGTGAAAATTCATGGAGTAGTTATGAACTAGTAATCTTAACTGAGAGGAAGTAACATTGTGGGATCATAGTGTTGGATACAAAATTTGAATGGTTTGTTCCTTCCAAAATTTGTTAAATTTTAATTTCTCCTAATGTGGTAATGGGAACTTTATGGCCATATAGAACAGTAAAATATCATTTTTAGGAAGATCAATAATACTAGAGATCATCATGTTAAGTGAAGTAAGGCAGATCAGAAAGACAAGTATGTTGTCTCTCATATGTGGAGTCAAAGAAAGTAAAATAAGATGACATGAAAGTGGAATAAAGATTATTAGAAAAGAGAAAACAGATCAAGAGGAAAGTGGATATAATCAAAGGATATCATACACGTGCATGAAAATGTCATGATGAAAATCACTATCCCATATAATTAATCCTACTAAAATGATATGGTTGGGTGATTAAAAGGGGTCAGCACCTTTCTGGTGGGAGTATGTTCTTCTCTGCTGGGTCTGTATTAATTATTACATAAGTGGGTTGTCATAAAAGAAAGCTGTTCTTTGTGATTTTCTTTTTTAGTGTAGGTCCGATTCCCCTTTTGTTTTCCTATGCAGAATTGAAGAAATAAGTAATTCTCAAAAGAGGCAACCACCTGATTTTGAACTGTTCTACCTTCAGAAAATGAAACAAAGTACTTCTAGATTCTTTATAGATTATTGGGTCTTGAGTGTTCTCTTGAAAGCAAAACTGAATAAGGATGGAAAAAAAACCACATTTTATACTTCCATTTGACCACCAAAATTAGGAGCCTACAGGATCATGAAACTTTAAAGTCCTTATCTGCATCAGTTTTCACATTGTGGTTATTGGATGCCCAGAACTTCCACTTGGAAGCTTCTGAGATTTCCACTGGACCAAAGAGGATAGCAGGAGGGTTTGGGATATCTCCTTCAGCTTTATTAAGAGCCAATACAGTTCAGTTACTTTTACTGTTTTCCTCTGTATCCAAAGGACAGAAATTACAAGAGCCAAGGGCTTCAGGTTTCTCTTGTGTGTTAGAACTTCTGTCATTTTGAAACATACATGAGAGAAACAATTTACAAAATAAAAGTTAACGCTGGTTTGTGATTTCAGAGCTTTTGGTCCCAGTTGGCTGGCCATTGCTCCTGGACTATGGTGAGGCAGAAAATGATAGGGGCAGGATGGTGTAAATGGCCTGTGATGCTCACCCATGACACCAGGGAAGCAGAGAGCAGCCTGGAGGGAAAGGGCATGCCTTTCACACTCACCTGTGAGAGCTAATTGTCACTGTCAACTTGACTGGGTTGTGGATCCCCCTAGGAGACAATGTTGCATGTATCTGTTAGGTGTTTCCAGAGAAGTTGAACTGAAGGGGAAAGACTAACGGAAATTGGAGAGCAGGAATGTGGGATATGGCCCGGGCTGAATAAAAGGAGAGAAGAAGCATAGGAACAGGTCACCAGCATTCATCTCTATCTGTTTCCTGACTACAAATGCACTGTGACCAGATTCTTCATGCTTCTGCTTTCACATCTAAAGACACTTTTTACTACCATACTCCAAAAGAAACTCCTCTTTCCTTTAGCTTCTCTTCCTTCCTTGCTTGCTTGCTGCCTTTCTCCTGTTCTTGGAATTTTGCCACACCCCCCAAAACAAAAACAAAGAAACAAACAAACACAACTTATACCTAGCTAAGTCCTACTTCCTAAAGTCTCTACAATCTCCTAAAACAGGACTGTCATACAAGATCCTATGGGGAATATTCCACATCCAAAATGAAGCTAGCACAACCCAAAGAATCAGTGGAGCTATTAATGAGATTTCATATATTAAAAATTTGGCTTTTAGTTAAGTGCCTACTTCTTTAAGATTTTCATTCTTTATGAGTATAACCAGTGAGGGAAAAAAATATGGTTTAGATTCTAAAGCTTATAATTTGATAGTGATTTAGTTGTGTGTATTTAACAACTGATAGTCTTCTACATGTGGCTTTGTTCTGAAAAACTGTAGCAACTGGAGGGTGGAGGAGACAGATGTAAGCTTATGCCTAAATATTGGCATATCAAGCATGTGACTTATGTAGGAAGATGTAGTAGTGGCCACTCTGGTTCACATTGACACAGATAATCACAGGGCTAATCCATGGACGGTACTCTTTCACCCACTTACAAGCAGTTAAGCAGCTGGTTCTAATGGCTTTCAGTTCCTTGAACAGCACTCTACTTTTCTTAGAGCTGACTAGGCACATCTTAAGTTGGAAAAGATGCTTGAGTAGTGTGTCTGTGGCAGAAATATTGGAGAACAACTGATATAGGTGAAGTATCTCTATGTAGATATGTATACTCAGTTTATGTGAATGCACAAATGCTCACATAACACAAGCATACCAATTCATTCCACAATGTAATGTTAGTCAATGAGGAATTGAACATAACCAGCCAATGACTCTCTCAAGTTTGGTTGCCTAATAGCCTTTTCAAATGATCAATGTCAATTAACTACCCAGATTATTTAAATCAGCAATTCTGGAAATGGACTGACTCCACTGACTTCTTAAAAAGAAAAAAATCATAATTTTCACCTTCACGTAAGGTTATTTCTGCTTCAGGTATGATGGGATAAATGTAATGGGGCTTTCCCACTCAGTAAACAATTAGAAAAATATGAGGTGACAGTCTCTGGACACTAAACAGTAGGCAGTACAAGAGTCTGATCTCCAAACCACAGCAAAATGGGAAAATGAACCTTGTGTCTTCTGGAGGCACTTTCTGAAGGACAGTTCAGGGAGAGGAAGTATGAACCAGAGCACAGAAGAGGACAGGCTGGAGTTTTAGTGTGAGATGTTTGTGTCCTGAGAGGTAGAGCATGAGAAAAGAGCAAGTGCCTGGAGAAAGAACTCTGAAATTTTCATAAAGCCCCCCTTGAGTGTTGAAGCTGGGTCAACAAGAACCAAAGAAGAACAATCTGAAGAGAACTAGGGTACACACAGGGTAGGAAGATGTGGGAGTTCTGGTCAACCACAGTGAAGAGTTCTTGTTGAAGCTTCAAGGGGTTCAATGTAAACAGTAGGCAGTCAGACTCCACATGAAAAACCAACTAGCTCTGGAGTCAAGGACTTGCTCAACCAGCCCTAACAAAGCTTGTAAGAACAACTTTGAAAGGCTCAATTTTATTTGCAAGTGACTTCAGGGTTTGCCACAATCTCACACAAGGTCTTAAAGGAAAAAAATATATTTAAACCTCAGTAACCAACACAATTTCCAGGATCTAGTACAAACCAAACCAAAACAGGCAACAAAGAAAAAACAACACCAAACAAGCAACAACAGCAAACAAACAAAGACCCGTGGAGAAGTAGAAATTTTAACTTAACCAAAGAGACACAATTTTTGCTAGAAACAGAACCCAGTGGGCAAATAAGGATCTTGAAACAGACCATAAACACCTTAAAGACAAAGAATCAAAGCCTAATGAGAGGAGTAAAAGATTTAAAAATAGAATAATATATGAAAGATACATTTTCACTGAAGGAGATTGACAGCTGATTAACATAAAGATAGAAAATGAGTATTAAACCATTGCAATTGAAATAATGCAACTGAAGAGGGGAGAGAAGGATTGAGTATGACTTTAGAACCCCAGGGATAACATAAGGCATTAACACCTGTGTAATTTGAGAGTTTTGATCAGTAGAGAGAGAAAGGAAAGTAAAATTATTTGAAAAAAATGATTCTTTAAGTTTGATGAGAGCTACAAATCCACATGTCTAAGATGTAGAACAGAATCCCAACCAGCATGGACACAAAGAAAACCTTACCTAACCGTTCAATAAAACTCACCATAAACAACAAATATTGAAAGTAAAATCTTTAAAAACAGCTAAAAAATAAAAGAAAGGAAGGAAGGATGAAAAGAAGAAAGAAAGAAAGAAAGAAAGAAAGAGAGAGAGAAAGAGGGAAAGAAAGAAAAAAAAAACCAAAGACCATAAACAAAAAAGAAAAGGGCTGGAGAGCAACACTTGTTGCTCCTGTAGATGACCTGGGTTTGGTTCCCAACACCTTCATAGTTGGAGTGATATATTGTGTACCTCAATAAAGCTTCCCTGAGGATCAGAAAAGCAGAGTAAGCCACAGCTAACCCCACCTTAACAACTACTCAGTCGATTTTGTTTCCTCCGACTGAAAGCTTCTGAGTCCTCACCCAAAAGGATCTTAGCTAAACTGCTTTAGTTCCTGTTTCCTCACACCTTATATACCTTTCTCCACCTCGTTTTCACTTCCTGGGATTAAAGGTGTTTGTGCTTCCCAGTACTGGGATTAAAGGTATGTGCCACCCTTATCTGGCTGTTTCTAGTGTTGTCTTGAACTCATAAAGACCCAGACGGATCTCTGCCTCCCCAGTGATAGTATTAAGGATGTGTGCCACCACTGCCTGACCTCTATGTCTAATCTAGTGATGGGCTCTGTCCTGTGATCCTCAGGCAAGCTTTATTGGGGGTACACAATATATCACCACACATAGTGGTTCATAACTATCTGTAACTCCAGTTCCAGGGGCTCAGATGCCTTCTTCTAACCTCCACAATCACCACTTAGGGCACCTAAGTGGTGTACATCCATCCATCCATGCAAGCAAAGCACTCACACACATAAAAAGTGGATCCAAAGAAATAAGCAAAAACAAAATTAAAACAAAAACACTTGAATACAGACTGAAAGGCAAGCATTTGCAGACTTCTAACTGAAGACAGTGCACGTAAGGAGACAATTGAATGTCATCTTTTAAGGGCTGAACAAGAAAAGACCAACTGCCCTAGAATTCTATATTCAGTGAGAAGAGCTCTGGGCTGTAATTTTGGGGCTATGATGACAGCACAAAGTCATATCTTTCCTACTTTAAATTTTTCCCACAGATAATGTCCCCAGCCCCCTGTACCTCAGTATACCATTGTCACTGTCCCATGTTTGGCATATTGCCACCTCTGTGAGTTTTTATTTCTCATATTTAAAACGAAGGCTATCATTATAGGTAGCAAATACTTGTTATGGTCCTTTATCAGGCAGGAAATTCTCAATGTTTTCCATGTTTCAATGTATTTAATCTTGATTACAATATTGGAAGTAAGGAGTTTTTTTTTTCCTTCTAATTTTACTGATGAAGAAACTGAGGCCCATGCTCACACAACTGAAAGAAGTTGAACTAGGTCTTTATTCAGACAATCTTACTTCACATAACTTGCTTTTCTTTAAAAAAAAAAGATTTAATTTTAAAAAAGTGTGTGTATGTGTGTGTGTGTGTGTGTGTGTGTGTGTATTAAGTGTGTGTGGGTACTCTTGGAGTCTCGAATGTGGCATCAGATCTGGAGGTGGAGTCATAGTAGTTGGTGAGCTGCTTG
This sequence comes from Peromyscus eremicus, assembly GCF_949786415.1. NCBI lineage: Eukaryota > Metazoa > Chordata > Mammalia > Rodentia > Cricetidae > Peromyscus > Peromyscus eremicus. Next base: position 45,042,395 of record NC_081436.1, on the reverse strand, counting down.
AGATGGGTATTGGAAACTGAACTCTGATCCTTTTTACACATTGCCTGTTGACAGTAAGACTGAAAATACAAGACTGGAGACCCTGAGATGGGAGAGACCAATTGGAGACCCTGAGATGGGAGAGACCGATTGGAGACCCTGAGATGGGAGAGACTGTTTGGAGACCCTGAGATGGGAGAGACCGAATAGTGTCAAGCCCATGGCCGATATTTAGAAGCCAAGAATAGCTCTCATGTCTCCTATTGATAATGATGTTTTTCACTTAAGAATTTGTAACAATAGGCAGAATACAGGACTTCCCAAATGTACCCAACTCAACCTCTCAGAAGTGGAAAGGGCTTGACATTTCAACTGCCAGCTCCCAACATGACACCTCTGTTCTGTCTGCCCCTAGAGAAAACTGAAGAAACGCTACAGGAAAAAAGAAGAAATGATGACATTTTGGTTAAATGAAAGACTGCTTTTTTCCTTTCAGTGGCCCAAGGACTCGTTTCAGCCTTTAACTTCTGCAGGATATCTCACAAGAACTCTCAAAAGGAATGTATCCTAAAAACATCCCCTTACCCAATCCAAGCCTTATATCACAGACAACAAATGGCATTTAGTATTCTAAGACTATGGAAAGATCACAGTTTTCTTTTTAACTTTTATTCATATGTTTTCATAAATATTTAAGGCATGCTATAATTTGCACAAAGCACAAACTTTTAAAATTTAATTTTAATTTAATTTATTCAATGAATTTTTATAAAAATGTGTATATATCCAGGTTTCTGAAACCTGCATAGATAGACTGTTTTGCAGTGTCTCAGGTGATTCTTTTGCAGTTCTTCAAAATAAAACTTCCCCTGCAAGGCAGTATAACTTTGTTTTCTATGAATTCAGGTTCATTAATTAAACCTCATACAGGCCGGTCAAGAACTGTACCACTGAGCTATATCCCCAGCCAGCTGCCCTTTTAAAATTGGTGAGTAGTATTCTATCTGGTGACTGTGTATAGTAATTTTCTTCTTTTTTCAAGACAGGTTTCTCTGTGTATCACTGGCTGTCCTGGAACTCACTCTGTAGGCCACTTTGACTTTGAACTCAGGGATCCATTTGCCTCTGTCTCCTGAGTACAGGGATTAAAGGCCTGTACCACCACTGCCCAGTGATAGTAATTTTCCAGTTTTAATTTTGTTATGTTTTATGGGTTTCTAGTCAATTATGAATAAAGCATACATCAAACTATAGTATATTTTATTTAAAGGGTATAAGAATTTATGTTGATTAAATTCATACATACTCATGGATTACACACATATATATAATACATACATATATAGTGTGTGTACATATAATACATATATTAATTATATATATTTATTATACACCCACATTAAAGTGAATAGATAATGCTAAGTGCTTTAAGTAAGTCATGCCAGATTCCTGTCCATCACAGTGTGAGGATTTTTATTGCTGTATATTCTCAGCAGCATTTGGCTTGGTTACCATGGCTTCTGAATAATCTCTGTTTTGCAAATAGCCTCATTACCATAGCATGTGTCAAATTACATGTAACTCATTAATTAGGAGAAGATAAATTCTTATAGCTTAAAAAATTTCATTGACAATGAAGTCTCAAGAGATGTAAGCATCTTATTCTTTTAAAACATCACCATTATTAAAATATAATTCACACAATAAAACTCACCAATGCTAAGCAGAATACTTATCAGGTTTTAATAATTATGCATAATTGTATCAACTCCACAGTAACCACAATATGAAGCATTCTCATCTTGCCCAAAGCTCCTTTATGTCTCCTTAAAACCCCCACCTCCTTGTTCTTAACAATTACTGATCTATTTTGTGCTATCATATGCCTATCCAAAATAACATTGCATGAGAGAAGTACAGACATTTCTTTCATTTAACAAAATGCTCTTGATACTTAGTCACGCTACTGTTTTAAATCAGTGGATTTTCTGCCATTTTTATTGCTGAGTTATATTTCACTTAGTCATTTAGATGGTGATCAGAATTTTAATTTTTCCCAATTTGCTATAAGTAAACATGCTTTTTGTGAACAAGGGTGAACTAATACTCATATATCTTGTGTAAAAACCTAAGAAAATAATTTGTGGACAAATGATTAGTGTAAGCATGTGGCTAGAGTACATGTGACTTCTTCAGAAACTGCCACTATTTCCCCTCGTACTAGTGAAGGAGAGCTTGGACTATTCCAAATGCACATCAATAATTGCTGTTAATATTCTTAATTATTGTGAGTGGTATGGGATTGAATTGATTTAATTTTCATTCATGTAATGATGAAAGGTAAACACAGTTTAACACATATGTTTTGTGCAGTACCACTGTATTATCTTCCATCTCTTTATTTCTCTACCTATCTCCCTACCTGTCTATCTGTCTGTCTTTCTATCATCTATCTATCTATCTATCTATCTATCTATCTATCTATCTATCTGCTATCTATGTATTTATCATCTATCAGTCATCTATCTATCTACACACACCCATAATCATATACATCAGATTATTTACCCTCTGTTCCTGTGCTATAAGAAATAGCTATGGTGTCTGGGAAGTAGATAGGACATTAGAGTGCTTGCCAAGCATGTACAAGGCCCTGGGATCTGTCTCTAGAACTATGTAAAACAGGCTGATGTAGCATATACTTACAATCCTAGCCATGGGGAGATAGAGGCAAGAGTATCTCAAGTTCAATGTTGTTCTCAGCTACACACTGTTTTGAGGCAAGCCTGGGCTACATGAGATCATGTTTAAAAAGAAAAAAAAAAGAATTGGCTATGTATTTTAGATGTGAGCAACATATTCTGAAGACTTCTCACCATCTATTATTCTCCTTTCTGTTTTGTTGGTAATAGTGGGCTTTTTGTTTGCTTTGTTTTGTTCTGGGCTCTTTTCAGTTTATTGCTTGAAGGAATTACTCTAGTACAAGTGAAAAGGAGACTCCAAATGGCTATATGATATAAGTTGCAATGTTTTTAAACTTGTGACTAGAGACAGAAGGGAAATTCTACTTCCTGGAAAAGAAATCCTCACTTAAACTTCAGAGAGCCACAAGCACCTAAAACCCATGGACCTTCAGCTGATCCGTTAGCTGGTCCAATCTCTATCAGGAACTAGCATTTGTTCTTGTGACAATCACACAGCAGCCAAATCCCTTCTCCGTACTCCAGATGCTCAATTATAGGACTACTGTAAGCAAATTTCTTTTTAAATGCCTTGACTGACTGGGTTTTTGTTTTGTTATTATTATTATTATCATTATTTTACTCAATGATCAACGATGCCTTGGACAGTAGTTAGGATTTTCCTATCATTTCTCTGTTGAATTTGAATATGAGTAATCCTCAGTGCCAACAGGAAGCAGGTCATCACCCTTACTTGCATCAGTAAATGGGTTGAAACTACAGAGGATCTGGGATAGCAGACACAGAATAAACTCACCTTTCCTCAGTGGAAATCACCTGCAGGAGGTGACTGCAGAAGGAGAGGACTCAAGGCATTGGAGAAGGGATAGAGCTCAAGAGGGGTGGGCCGTGGGGGGGGGGGCTGCCTTTTCAAGTCTTAAAGTGTCTTCTAAAAAGTGGAGGTTAAATTTCAGTGAAGTCAAATCAGACCTTGTTCTACTATTCTGTGTTTTGTGGAGAATTCTGTGTTTTGTGGAGAACTTAATCTCCTTAATCACAGCTGAATCTAGAGTCACACAAATTTTTATTTTTTTTCCTTGAAATTTGCATAAGCTCTTCCATTTACAGATCAGTTCGAGTTTTGGCATACCATTTTTATAGGTGGTATGATGTAAGAGCCAAGGGTTAAAATTTTTGTTTTATTCTGCATCTGGAAATTCAGTTGTTAAGCTCCTGTTTCTTGAGTATATCCTTCCTTATTGAATTACATTGAGATAACTGACAAGACCCCCATACATTACTTACCCATTTGTGTTGTGAACTCCAGTGTAGTCTCTTGGTCTCAATGCCTCTATACTAATACTACACTCCTTCTGAATGCTCTACCATGGGAGTAAGTACACATCTTTTGATTCATTTTCCTTATGAGGAATATGGGCTTATGCTAGTTCCTTGGTGATTTCATACACAGTTTAGAATGAGCGTGCCAGTTCCCTGGAAGATCTCTGTTGGCATTTGAGATGAGATCACACTCAATTTACAGAATCCCACAGAGAGAGTCGACATCTTGACCTTCATTAGCCATTCAGTGTTTGATATCTCTCTCCATTTATTTAGATATTTTTAAACTTCTCTTAGCACTGTTTGGCATTTTTAGCTTACACATCTTGAATTTTTATTAAACTTATTGCTAGTTATTTTATATTTTTACACTTTTGTAAAAATGGCTTATCTACACATTTTCAATTTTGGTAAGAAATACCATAAAGAATGGATTTTTTTTTCATATTGATTTTGTTATTCAGAACTTTGCTAAACTCAGTCACTCCTTTTCATATTTACTTTTTGTATACTCCACATGAACAAAAAAACATTATGTTCTGCTAATAAACAGAAATTCTTTGTAAATTTTGTTTGTGTTTTTCTTGAGCTAGCACGGTCAGTCAGTGTTAACTAGATGCAGAGAGGGGAGGATGCTTTGGTCTTGTTCTAGTCTTAAGGGTAAAGCTATTGATCTTCACCAGGAAGGATGATATTAGATGTGGAATTTCTTGTGGATTTTTATTTGTTTGTCTTTTGAGACAGAGTTTCTCTGTGTAGCCATAGCTGTCCTAGAACTTGTTCTGTAGACCAGGTTAGCTCTCCTCTACCTCCTGATGGGACAAAAAGTGTGTAGCACCACACAGGCTTTTATTTCATTTTTGTAGATTGAAAAAAAAAACAAAAAACAAAAAACAAAATCCAGTTTGAGTGCTGGAGAGTTAACTAAGTGGTTAAGAGCAAATACTGCTCTTCCAGAAGATCAGAATTTGATTATCACCACCCCACTACATGACTCACTTCAGATGTTGTATTTTCAAAGACTTTTCAAGTTTGGTGTTTGGGGTACATGTCCTAAGTGTTTTCCTCTGTGATGATGGCTCTTATTCTCAAGATGTTGGTGTGGAAGACATAGGCGACATGGCTACTCTGTTGGCTGTGTTCAATTTCCACAAGTCTATCAGCTTCCCAGACATCCTGCCTTTTAGGACACCAGGCAAGGCTGACATGTTGGAAGGTCTAAAGTCCTTGCCGAACCTTCTTGATTTCCTTAACCTTATTCACATTTCTATAAATAGTATCTCCACTTAAATTTTTCAGTGTGTCTGTCTTTTGATACAATCAATGTTCTTAAATATCAGGTCTTCCTTAAGAGTTAAGCTGTGTTAACACACTCAGAATTATCTACATCTTTTCATTAAAGAAACAAAAGCCTTTAGAGGTAATTTGATCTTAAGGTCAGGTGGGCTCTTCTAAATGCCACTTGATTACTGTGACTTTATACTTAAGCATATAATTCTTTTTTTAAAAGGCAGTCTTAAGGTTAGTCCCCCTTCCTAAAACAAAGAAAACTCAAGGAGTTGAACTAATCAGCTTATGTTTTAACTGGTCTTTGCCTCTCTTTTCCTCTGTAGTAAATAGAAAGCATTTTTGGTGATGCTTTGGAGACATTGTGGTGTCTATGATATGGAGAACTTGGAGTGTCATTATTGCTATATAAATTTCTTTTCTTCAAAAGCCTGAGTTCTTTTTTTTTGTAACCTAGTCTCCTTTGACTTTCATTTAGCTATATTATTTGGCTTTCATTTTTCTAAACTATTTCAATAAGGTAGCATGTTTGCATTTCTAATTTTAAGATATGCCTTCATCAACCTAAGATTTCTCCACTTGGAAGTAATGGAAAGCGTTAATTTTCTAGTACACATTAAGGCAAGGTTCCACTGTGTTTGGGGAAAGTTTTGTTTGAGCACTTTGATTAAAAGAGAAGAGCAATTATTACAGACTATCTATTCTTCCTACTTGATTACATAAGCCAGCTCTTGGGGTCACTATCTGCTGTTGACTCTGAGTCCACCCCTACTTAAGAACAAAACTCTGCTTTACTTTATCATTTTTCTCACTGATTGTCTTCAGTCATATTTTAGCCCTCACATTAGGGTTGCATACATGCTCATATTTGAGTTTCTCTTTCATTTTAGCTCTTGACTCTTTAAAGCAGAAACAAGGACAAAATCATAGGGAAACTGCATACCTTGGAAGTTGGGTAAATGTCTTGTAAGTTTTAAACTGACACCATTGCCTGGATGATGGGCTGAGAGAATAAAGTTGCAGAATCACTTCATACCTTTGAAGGTAAAACATAGAAATATGTTAACATCATCTTTTTGGTGTGTCCAAGAACATATATATTCAGTACATGAAAGAGATAAAGATGAAATATATATGGAAGATACTTGTTTTTTTAAATACTCATAATTTTTCCTAAATGTATATATAGATATAATTTTATAATAATTTATAAATGTAGTCATGTTGTACCTCCTGCTTTTTTCAATTTAAGTTTTGTGTATTGGTTTACCATTCTCTCTTCTTTCACTTCATGTTCTTTTATTATTATTATTATTATCATTATTACATGCATATAATATATTTTGATCAAACCCACCCTGTATTCCTACCCCCCCAAATTCCTCGAATCCCTTCCTTATTCCAATGACACCTTTACTTCCCAAGTTAATGTGATCTTCCCTGCCCACCTCCACAGTGTGAGTGCAAGCGTGCGCGCACGTGTGTGTGTGTGTGTGTGTGTGTGTGTGTGTGTGTGTGTATGTTTGTGAGTTTTTCATCTACTGAGTCCACTTAGTGCTGCCTGTATGTACATGTGGGTAAAACCATTTATTGAAGCATGGGTAGCTTTTCAGGGGTCACATCCCTGAAGAAAACCTTTTCTCCTTGCATTGGTAGCTACTGATTGGTAATAGCTTCTGAGATAGGGATGGGACTTCATGCCCCTTTTCCTGTCCATGCTGGTATTTTGTCAGATTTGATCTTGTGCAAGTCTTGTGTGTATAGATCCAGCTGCTATGAGTTTGTGTATGCAACAGCCCCGTCATGTCCAGTAAACGCTATTTCACTCTAGAGGTCCACCACCTCTGGCCCCTAGAGTCTTTCTGTCTTCTCTACCCCAATGATCCCTGAGTCTTTTGGAAGGGTGTGTGTGATACAGATGCCCCATTCAGGGATGAGTACTCTGCAGTCTTTAGTTCTCTGCAGTCTTTTATTCTTTAATTGTGTGTCTCTTCGTGTTATTTGAAACACCCCAATACTTTTTTATTTTTAAATTTAAATTTAATTTAAAAGTTTTGATAAATTATGAATGTGAGATGACCAAAAGCAGAAAATTCCTATTCTTGTTCTCTAATTTTCTCTGAGAATTAGGAAGCATGGTCATTTGCTCGGAGTGACACATACGTAGTGAATTCGGGGTTCAGGATGTGAATGTAGTTCACAAAACCTGATGAAGAGGAGAGACTGACAGCATAGACATCTCTTCTAAGCCATCATTCTTATAACTACATAGCATTCCACTTCATGGATACAAATAGCCCTGTCAATAGTGCTTTGCTATTGGAAGAACAGCAGATTGAAAGAAAGAAAGATTGAGTTGGCTGAGCCATTATTAGGTTTTTTTTTTTTTTGGTCATGGTTAGTGTTAATAAATGTATTAAAACATGTAACAGGTGTCAGTTATGTAAAACACGAAGAATTCAGTGATAACTAGGGAATTACTAAGTAAACAAGCTTTATATGTAGTAGATGACATTCCTACCTCCAAAATAAGGAGGATTGTGGTAGATTTCAAGACAAATGATGGAAGTGTTACTACCAAATCTACTTAACACCCAAATCCAAAAGCCAAATCTCAGTAGATAAGAGTTGGTAGGGAGGAAATCAGATTTATTTAATAACAACTCCCTGAGAAAATGAGGGTGTGGCAGAGATACTCTGCTCCTTCCCCGTCCCCCCAAAAAAAACCAATCTCAGAGAACTGAGGTTCACAAGATGGCTTTTAGCAGGGAGAGGGATTACAGGGACAATGGAAAAAGAGGTGCCCACTATTAGCAATGTAAACGTGTGATAAGAGTACAGACGAACAAGAGAGTCATTCTGCTTCTAGAGAGGTTCATAGACAGGAGAGCATTTGAGGAAGATGATAAAGAACATGTACATTTGAAAGGAGAGATTTTTACAGAATCACATTCCATGGGGAAATCAACCATTCAGATTATGCCTGGCAATGTGAAATATCTTGGGCTGTTTTTCATAAGGATTATATGAAATGGAGAGATGGATTGAGGCTTAAAGAGAATGTGGGTACATTATGAAAGGAAAGGAATCAGATGTTATTCTTCAGCCATCAAGAAACATAGTCCTGCTGGGTGGTAGGGGTGCATGTCTTTAATCCCAGCAGTTGAGAGGCAGAGGAAGGTGGATCTTTGAGTTCAAAGCCAGCCTGCTCTACAAAGTAAGTTCCAGAACAGCCAGGACTGTTACACAGAGAAATCCTGTCTCCAAAAACAAAACAAAACAAAAACAACAACAAAAAGAAAAAAAGAAAAGAAACATAGTCCCTTGAAGAGGGAGTAAGACATTGAGACATGCTAGATTTTCAATGATATAACATGGTAAGACGTGAAGACATGTCAGCAGTCATCAAGTAACAGCCCTTAGCTTTGACTCATCTTACTGATAGAATAAGTCCTTAAAGAATGAATGGGACTGAGAGGTGAAATATGAATAGTATGTTAATTCTAAAAGTGAAAGCATTGGCTACAGTATCGAAGAATTATTGCCACCCCCAACAACTTTTTACTATCCTTAAGGTTAGAACTTGATATGCCAAGTAGTGTCAGTCTAACACCATTTACTTTCCTTACTAAGACAAAATATCCATGACAGTAATTCTTAAATTATAAAGAGCCGTTTGGCTCCTATCTCTGGAGGCTGGGTATTCAAGCAGCATGGTTCCAGCATCTTCCAGGTATGCAGCAAAGCCTTCTTGCTGCATCATAACACAATGGAGGGCACCATATGTCAGCAAAGAACAACCACAAATAACTGAGTCTCTATTCTTCTCCTAAAGACTTTCTAGTAAATGTCGTTGTGGGGCCCTGCCCTCATGGCCTCGTCCAATCCAAATTGTTCTTAAAGAATGACTTCCAAATATCATCATCATAATGGATTTATAAGTTAAACATTTTTCTATTTTCTTCAAAGTGCAGCTGATGGTGGCTGTTGTTACTTTTGGAGATTTTATAACCTCAACCTACTTATTGTTTCTGATAGATGCATGTTGATGCAACCAGTGGTTTTGATAAGTTGGTGTCAGGAAACTTGATGATGGAGTTCAAAGCTCTTTTCACAAGTAAGCATGTGATGATGATGAATGGCTAGCATGATTAGGCTGGGACTCAGCCAAAACATTTATTGATGTCTTAATTTTGGTAAAATCTAGTTTGCCTTGAAATGACTTTCCCTATGATTTATACCTAACATTCCCAATTATTTTTAAAAAATTTCCCTAGTATTTTGTGGGTAAATAAAGTATCTGTACTTAGACTAAACTTCTACCTTGAGATTTGCAGAATTAAATTGGAGTCTATATTCCTTAGAAGATAAAACCCTTCCTAGGATTTTAGCCTATGGAACTTCAGGGACAATGGAATGTAGCACAAATTCTAATTGATCTTAATAATAAAAACTGAGAGTCAGATATAGAGATAAATGCCGAAAGATCAGAGACACAAAGGAACAAGCCACACCCACTTCTTACCTTGCCAACTCCTCAGCCTGAAAAGGGGCTGAGCTCCTGTCTCTGATCGCCTTATATTCCTCTCTCCATCCAGCCACATCAGTCCCTGTCTCCACCTCCCTAGTGCTGGGATTAAAGACATATGCCTCCCAAGTACTGGGATCAAAGGCTTGAGATCCCGAGTGCTGGGATTAAAGGTGTGTGCCACCACTGCCTGGCTTCTATGCTTAACTAGTGGCTAGCTCCTCAATCTCATCTCTGGGCAAGCTTCATTTGTTAGAGCACAAACAAAAATATCACCACAATGGATGTTCACTTTGAAATATGTATTTGCAATGAGGTAATTAGCAGTTCCATTCACTGTATATTTTGAGATTTAACGATTTCTTAGGGAAGAGATATTTCTGTATTACCTTCTGTTTGGCTTTTGTTTCTGTTAAGTCACTTAGTGGGATGGGGTATAAGAGGCCTCTCTTTCTTCGCATCAATAGTCTGAAAAGACAGCATCTCCCTCTTCTTTGAGCAAACGGGAGAGGAAACTAATGATGGTGAGATAGCAGCTTGCCAGGCAGCAATTTGGAGGAACTGAAAATTATGTCACACTTTCGTGAAGCTAACTCTGCTCTGGCCTTAAAATCTCACATCACCTTAGGCCCTCCGGCTCCTCTGTTATATATGCCTGTAGTTAGACCCAATCAGCTTCCAAAAAGGAAAGATTTTATACCTCCTTCCCCAGCTCCCCAACCAGGGGAGAGTAGAACTCACCCCACCTGACATTTGTTCCTATGGAAACCCAACAGGGGACAGGAAGGAGAGTCCAAAATTATGCCTCTTTCAGGGGGCAGTATCCATTAGGCCCAGATATGTGTCTGTGGGTTCCTCCTCATGGTGATTTTAAAGTAATGAACTTAACCGTTCTCCAGGTTTGATGCATGCTTTTTACAAAGTAATAAGAGAAAGATTTTCTTAAGAAGATGGTTCTGCCATCTATTCTTCAGTAAAGATAGACTTCAAGATCACATGCTAGGTGATGAAGCACTCCCACCCTGCTATCATTTTTGAGCTGAAAGCAACTTAAGACATTGACTTGACATTGCTCAGCATTCCTTAGAGATATTTCTCTGTGTCAGGTTGGAACAAGTAACACTGTATACTGGGTGCCACATATGGCAGACTGTAGAAGCAAGAAGGTGGTTAACAGAGTCACCTTGAAGGTCTACTCTTTCCCAGACCAATAGGAGATTGTATACACACACATACACACATACTCATCATACACACCCCAACTACATACATACATACATATAACATACACATCGTACCCCCACATACAGCATAACATCATACTCACAATACATATCCATGTCTCTATATAACACACACACACATATGACACATGTACACATACCCACACATATAACACAGACAATATGCACACATAACATAATATCATATACATATACACATCTATTTATCTCTATATGTATTATAATACACACACACACACCACAGACATATGGACACACACAAATACATACATAAGCACAAATTAAATATTTTTTGTTCGTTTGTTTTATTTGAGAAAATGTCTCTCTTTGTAGTTCTGCCTATCCTGAAGCTTGCTTTGTGGGCCAGGCTGGCCTCAGGCTCACTGAGTTCCTTCTGCCTCTCAAATGCTAGGATTAAAGACATGAGCCACCATACCTAGCCTACAGATTAAATCTTGATAGCACCATTATTCAATTAGGTGTTGCATTATATATGAGAAGAGCTAACTTTTATTAATGTTTTTGATATCTGTAGTTGTAAAAATAGTTTAGTTTTCCAATTCATGTACACTTGTACATCTAGGTATGCATATTTCATACAAAGTTTATAAAAATTGTATTATAATATTATAGGATTTTTTTCTACCTATTAAAATTGTGAATTAGCATTTTACCAAGCATTATATATCAAATAAAATAACGTTTGTCTTTTAGGTGGGAAAATATTCAGTCATTAGTTCTTATTATTAGTTCTACTTATTAGTTAAAATATGTCACCATTGATTAACTTAACCACACTTCCTCATTTAACATTTATTGATACCACTTTTTACTACTTAATACTATAGTTAACATTTTAAAATAATTTTAATATACCTTTTTTTTTAGAATTTTATTGCATTAAAAGGCAGGTGATACTTAATCTAGATTGCCAAACTGACTTGCAAATGGATCACTGTGGCTGAGTCCACATACCTTAGAGGTAAATTAGAGAAGTCCTCACTCAATTGTTAGTTTAGGCACTTTTATTCTTATCTTTGACCCCCTTTCATTCTTAATCCTTACCAGCCCTGTGGGGGCAAAAGAAAATATCCTATTTTAATTTGTGACTCCTGATAGCAGTTTTAAGGCTCTTCATACTTTGAGTAAAACAATAAAACCAGAACTTAATTTCTCCTAAAATAAGGAAAGTTATGATGACTTCTATTACCCATGACATATTTGGAAACAATTTAAAATCAAGGGACTTGATTAGAACACTATTGTCGTTGTTTGTGGTATTTAGGGAACTTTTTTTTTCCCACATGGAGTCGTGCTGTGTATAATTGCATATAGTCACAGCAGGAGACAGACATTTTACAGAGATAACGTTTGAAGCCAAGTTTGAAAGGCGTCCCTCATGATCCCTACCACTTTGATTTCATGTGGTAATTATTTTGTAATCATCTACACATGGCTAGAATGTGGTGTTGACAGGAGCCACCATTCCCCCGCTGGGCATTACAGAACTGAGTTTGGGGAAATATGATCAGAGAAGGTTTATTGAATTGTCACAATTTATCAATCTGACAAGTTCTCATTTCATTCTACTACTGTCTTCTTTCTTCCATTAAAAAAAAAATCTCTTTGTAAGAGGACCAAACAAAATGTGGACAATGGAATGCAACAACAATAATTAATAATAATAATAATAATAATAATAATAATAATAATAATAAATACCCAACTATGTTACCTGGAAGGAGATACGTTTTAACAGTGTTTGTTCAGGGCAGCCCAGTATATGTCTCTCTAGTTATTCTCTTCTATGGGCTTCAATTTTGTGACCTAAAACATAAAAGAAGTGCGTTAGGAAATATTTATGGATCTAGTCTCAGTCCAATGTTTAATTAATTCATTCATTAACTAACTAACTAACTAACTAATGTGTGTGTATGTGCGTATATGTGTATGTGTGCGTGTGTGTGTGTGTGTGTGTGATGGTGGTGGTGTGGGTACTACAATATACACGTGGCAGTCAGAGGACAGCTCCTGTGGAATCCATTCTTTCCTTCCAGCTGGACTCTGAGAGTCTAACTCAGATCGCCGAGCTTGCACCTCAGGGCCTTTACTTACTGATCTACTTCTTTGGTTCCAAGCCCAGAGTTTAATTCTATGTTTTGTTTGTGAGAAAAGGCAATCATAAAGATTACATTTCAGTAGATGTAAATAAAATAATTTCAAATCTAATATCTCCACTGCACATCTATGAATAACAGAAGACACTGGGTAGGGTGATCATATCATTGACTATCCAGTTACTGCTCTGAAATTTTAATTTAGAAGAGAGTAAGGCAATGGTCTTGAATATGCATGTTGACCCTTTGGTATGTTAGAGACACATATTTAATGTATTAGGTTTCTAAGGTTTTGCATGTGACCTGAATTGTAGTTGTGTATTAAAGTACACTCTAGTTTTACATATTCAATATCTTTTTCGTAACCAGAAAGTAGAAGGTACTGCAATAGCTAATATTTTCTTCAGCTTGGCATCCTTTATATCTCCCTTCCCTGTTTCTGCAGGGAATATTTTCTCACTCCTTGAGATTCTCACAGGGTTGCCAATCATATTGTCTTTTCTGTCACCTACTGTGGTGGCTCGAAAGAAAATGGCCCTCATAGAGAGTGGCACTACTAGGAGGTATAGCTTTGATGGAGTAGGTGTGGCCTGGTTGGAGGAAGTGTGTCACTGTGGGGGTAGACTGTGAGGTCTCCTTTGCTCAAGCTTTGCTCAATATTACTCACAGTTGCTTTTGCTGCCTGTGCAGCAGATGTAGAACTTCCAGCTTTTCCTCCAGCACCATGTCGCCTGCACACTGCCATGCTTCCCACCATGATGACAAAGGTCTAAACCTCTGAACTGCAAGCCTTCACCTCAATTAAATGTTTTCCTTTGTAAGATTTGCTGTGGTCCTGGTGTCTCTTCACAGCAATATAAACCCTAATCAAGACATCTACCTTCCTCACCCAAATTCACCCCTGGAAAGGCAAGGCCATTCTGGGACTTTTGTACTGTAGCTTTAGGGAAGCGTTAGTTTGACTCTCAAGTTGAAAATTTAGGACCGCCTGATGAAAGAACAGCTTGGTAGAGGAGCACACACTCAGAGAAAGGGCATATAAACAGTGGAAGGACATTGGCTCAGCAGAAGATGGCAAGTTCAGTGTTAGCATGCACAATGACCTATCACAGCAGAAAATAAAACAATGAAAGCTTTCAGAGCAGACCTAGCCAAAGAGCATTGTTTTCAACATGTAGAAATAGCCAGTTGGCAGTAAGAGGGAATAAGGCCAGGCTAGAAAGAGCGTTTAAAGTGAGTAGACGTGAATGGACGACAGAATGAGAGAACTCTGATGCTATTGGTTATATCGCTGGATTGTATATACATGACTCAGTAGACTGAATTTGTTTTCCAATGCTGATAATCTGACGAATTCTACCACAAGTAAAAGAATAATTTAAAAAATTATATATACATTTGAGACAGAGTTTCAAGTCCAGGAAGACCTCCAACTCCAACAGGCAGACCAACAACTATGTAGTTGTAGATGACCTTGAACTTCTGGCTTTCTTGTTGCCATCTTCTAGGTGCTGGAATTTCAAGCCTGTGCCAACACACCCAGTTTATGGGATGCTGGGCTGAAATCTAGGGCTTCATACATACTAGTCAAGTGTTTGACTGACTGAGCTATGTCCCAGCCCCCACATAAATTTTTAGAGGCCTGTTTAGCCCCAATAAAGAATAGTCAGTGAAAATAATATTGCTAATTACTATACTCAAATGTGGACCCAGGGTTGTTAGTTTGGGCTTTAAGAACACTTATCCAATACTTTCTTCCTGAGCCCAAAATAGTAATAAAATGCTAGATAGTATTACATAGCCATAGAGAATTAAAAACCATATGGAAATGTCATTGTATTTTTATATTAGCTTTTGGGCTTTTTAACTATTGTTGTATCTAGCTCATGTCCAACACAGGGCAAATAGATTCCTTCACTACATACCCCTACTGTCATGATGTTCTGTCTACCACAGACTCAGAATCAGCAGAGGGGCCTAGTTGGAGAAGTAAGTACCTGGAGGTGGGCCCCACCTCTTAAGATTACTACAATCTTCCAAAATAGCACTACTAGCTGGGAATCAAGGGGTCTGTGGGGCACAGGAGCCTGTTGGGGAAATTCACGTTTGAACTGTAAAAAGTCATCCCATGATCAAAGGATTGTTCAAACTGGAAAGGAGCCAAATCAGCAAGGCTGCTTATGTGTTGTTGTTTCCCAAACTCCTTCCCTTTTGATTAGATTGTATTACTGGCTATGTTTGCAGCTTGGTGTGGCCCACTTTTTCATCAGACAGGAGAATAAGTCACAAAAGCCACCTAGAGGCTTGCTTAGCCATTAATCTTCCCTCTCAGTCTTTCAGTCATCAATCCCTGGTGTATTGATGGGCTACAAGAGGTTCAGCTGGTCTTCAAATGCCACTAGGGCAGCTAGAAAGAATATGCTTCCCTGTACGAGCCACTGCATGGAGGAGAACCACACTGTCATGGGGTCTTTTGGTTCTTATCTTCTTGATGGAAAGAATTTAGGCAAGAGACACAGATTACTTAAGCATATATTAATTCAGCATAACAAAGCAAAGTTTCCAGGGATTGAGTGGGCTAGCCCAAAGGGAGAGGAGGCAGCGACACAGAAGGTTCTGATTGTAGGTTTTAGCCAAGTTTTTAGGACTATTTATAGGGTGGGTGCCATATTTATGAGATAAGATGATACCCTTCCATCCCAAACCATGGTGGAATGGATTTCTCTCTTAGCTTTTTTCTTCCCACAATTCTCTAGAAAATCAAGGCAGGGTCAAAACCATGATGTAAATGATTTTATGATGAAGTTGAGGACTTTTGAGTCTCCAGACCACACATGGGAAAATGCCCAGGGTCTTTGTTTTGAATGTAGTGGGAACAGTCTATCTCTAACTTAAAGAATACTTAACCACAATGAGGCATCCTGAATACCTGGAGACACAGCTACCAAGATACGTCTGTAGTCTTTCTTGGTGGTTTCATGTTTATGTTCTTCTTGAGACCCCTCAAAGTCCATGATGGATCTCATGACTTTAAGTTAAGGCAGCCTGCTATCCAAAGACTAATGAATTTTTCTGTTTTTCAAATAGCTTGTTGGGCTGTACAAACAGGAACAGGGTCTTGGCCATGGTTGTACCCCTCACACTCCTAACACCTATCTTCTCCCCAAGAAGGAGATTGCTGGGGTTTCTTTCATCTTTATCGAATTTTTTATTCTTCCTTCACTTATTTACTTACTTATACAACACTGACCAATGTTATTACTTACTAAGATACTTTATATAATTCTGTCAGGGACAGACAGGATCCTTTATAGACTAGACAATGACACTATCTGAATGTTATTTTTGTCATTGATTGAATCCTTATAATACGATAAGACAAAGCAGTAGAGTAGAAGTTTGGGGAACAGTAACTGTGTTTGCACTCTGTTTATATGTTGTCTTATTTGTTTGTTTGTTTGGTTTTTGAGTCAGAGATTCACTATGTAGCTCTGGCTCTCCTTGTGCTGAGTAGCCCAGGCTGACTGTACACTCAGAGTGATTTTCCTGATTCAGCCTGCATTTAGGATTACAGGGATGAACCTTGTTGTGTGTGCTTTGCAGTCATCAGAACTCCCGTTAGTCAGTGCCATTTTTTAACTCCTTTTCTCTTTTAGTTACGATGCATGTGGTGTCCCCATTAATCTTCCAGAAGAGAGCTTCCACAGTCGATGAGTTGCTTCTGGAAACTTCGCTCATATTTTCTGTCTTCCCTCTCCAGCAATGGGCTGAATGTTCTCTTGAATGGCAGGGATTATTTATGGCATAGGTCCTTCAGTGTCATTGTCCACAGAGAGAAGTATGATGCCAAGGGCATTCTCTACTCTGGATGCCAGACACAACGCCCATTAGCAGTAACGAGAACTACGTGTATGGCTGTTGCTTTTCCTGGACCACTGCTCCACTGCTGCTAGAGAAGAGACTCTGCCATCCATCACATCACCATCCACTCTTGCTTACTTACACTTTTCTTTAAATAACCTTCCAAATAAGAAAGTGGAAACATTCCATTGTTTATCTCTGACTAATAGGCCCTTTTTAGTAATAGGCATAAGGTCTTCCAAAGCCGACAGGCAGAGTTTGCTTTCTCTTCACGAAGGACAGCGCTGAGGAACTCGGTTTCACGGGAAAGTCAAATTGACCATTAAGCGGAATGGACTGTAATAGTTTGAGGTTCAGGAACTCTGATTCCTCTGGATCCAACACAGCACTTACTGCCCTTTTAGGCAAGCAGTGGAGAATCCACAACAGTAGCCAGAACTTGCTTTGCCCTTCATGTTAACTCATGCTCAGAGAAAACCTTCAAAAAAAAAAAAAAAAATATATATATATATATATATATATATATATATAGTGGATATTATTCTAAGATTTGGAAAATTCCTTCAAATAAAGATTTAGAAAAAATATCACACAGTTATTTCCTCAGTTTTCCCTAAACTAAAATGGGGGGGCATTATAAACTAACCCTCCATTGTTCATTGATTTTGCAAATTTGAGAGCTACACAACATACTTTTATATAGGATGCAGTAGAACACTGGGGGTAATTTTGCCCCTGGGGGAAGATGAGCAATGTCTGAAGATGTTTTTGTTTGTCCTATCAGAAGGAGGGATAGTCATAGGATGAGCAGAGACAAGATATGCTGTCCAACACTCTTCAACGCTCAGGCTAGCCCCCACTACAAAGGATTATCTGGCTTAAGACATCAGTTTTGTTGAGACTGAGAAATTCTATACTGGAGGTAGTTTCTGTGGCTCATAAGGAAAAAGAGAATAAGAGAAAGTTTCTCATTAAGCAACTTTCTAGAACAGATGATCTTTTAATCCTGTTTTATAAGGAAAAGATTTGAATTAGGTTAAATAAAATAGATCTAAATAAACACTAAAAGATAGCCTGGAAAAAAAGTCAAGCCAGGTTAGATTTTCATAGTTCTTTAAAAATATTGTTTTTAATTTTTGATATTATAATTATGCCATTTCTTCTTTCCCTTTCCTCCCTCCAAAACCTCCCATATACCCCTTCTTTCTCTCTTTCAAAACCATGGCCTTCTTTTCTCATTAATTGCGCTTTTACACACACACACACACACACACACACACACACACACACACACACAGTCTAGGCTCCATATGTCAAAGAAAATATGTGGTATGTGTCTTCCTGAGTCTAGCTTATTATGCTTAACATGATTTCCAGTTCCATTCATTTTCCTACCAACGTCATTTTTCTTTATGGCTGAATGAGATTCTTTTGTGTCTGTGCGTCATCTTTTTCTTATCCATTCAGCTGTTGATAGATATCCGGGCGTGACTCCAAGTCTTACCACAGAGACACTTTCATGTGTCTGTTTACTGCTACATCATTCAAAGCAGGTGACAATATTTCTATTCGTTCAACTTTTGACTTTATTGGGTTTCTTATGGAAGTTGACCTCAAATGTACCCCTGCAAGTGTCCTTAAAATAACACCTTACCTTTAGGCGTCTGCTGGAAATATTATGGAGCAGCACTCCAATGCTGTTAAAGCCACTTCAACATTTCTGAGGTCTTAGTCAAACTAAAGGAATGTTCTTAAATAGCAGTCTGTGAGGATTTAATCAGAGATTGGGGGATGGGGAAGGGTCTACTCCTAAGAAAAAACAGACGCTGTTGTTCACAATTTCCACCACACGAACATAGCTTTCAGGGCTTAATTAGTCCTGCTCCTGCCAAAATAGAGAGCTTTCTCAAGTGGAAAAGAGAAAAGGCCCTCCTTGTTAGCACCCACCTATGTCAGCTGAGTACTGTTGTGATTCACATGTCCAGGCAGAGCTGGGAGCCTATTGAAATTCTGAAGATGAATAATGTATGATAGAATGCTGTGCCCCAGAATTTGTTTTATTATCTAAATTTTGCAAACTTTAATATGCCTCCCAAGAAGTTGTCTTCTTTTATTAAGTATCACAAGGAAATGAAAGAGAAACAAAAACTACAGAGAGAAGAAAATCATTTTTCCAAATTATTTCAAAGCTGTAGTATGTGAATTTGAATTAATAAGTGAACCTATTTCAGCATAAATTATATTTAGAGAAAAATCTGTTTCTCTTTGTCCAACTGAATAAGTATCTATATTAGTGTGAAATAGCAACAAATTATTAGACACCGAGAATGCCTATATTAACTACTGTGAACTTGCATAAAAATCCTATAAATAAAACAATAAAACAATGGAGCAGGACTTTGGACTTGGCAGTATAGATGGTAGGAGTCATATATTATGCCTAGGCCTGGGGAACAAAGGCACCACTCAAGGCCTCACCTGTAATAGATATGTTTTTGGACTGGATGTTTCTGCACCACCAGAACCCTTAGGCTGATGTCCCAATCCTCATTTGATGTCGAGGGTGAATAGTAATTGCATGAATGAATGTTTTTCATTGTAACACTTTATAGATGCAGATATTTCTTTAATCACGTTCATCCTTCATTACTGTTTGTCCTTTCCTCACACCCTCTTCTTTCCCTTCCATTTAATAGTCTCCCTTATACTTCCTCTCATTAGTTTTTCTTTGTTGTTGTTCACCCAGATTATCATCTGAGACAAAACACAGGATGCTGGGCTTTTTGAGTCTGTCACATTTGTTTAGCATGGTGATCTTCAGTTTCATCCATCTTTATGGAAATGTCATTATTTTGTTCTATTTTGTGGTTACAACTCACTCCCTCCTCCCATGTGTGTGTGTGTGTGTGTGTGTGTGTGTGTGTGTGTGTGCACACACACAAGCATTTGTTCCTATGCACTCTAAGGATGCAAAGTGATCAGCTCCTTTGGTCATGCCACACTGACCTCCTCACCTCTATGAACTGCACCTCTAACTGTGAGCTAAATTAGACCCCTTCTGCCTTCAGCTGCTTTTGTCAGGGTCCTTTATTGAAGCCCCAAGGAAAGAACCAAAGAGACATCTTGATGGGGACACCATTTGGGGGCTATGGAGAAACCTGGTGCCAGGGAAACTCTCAGGAATCCACGAGGGTGGCCCCAGCTAAGACTCCTAGCAATAATGGAGAGAGTGTCTGAACTTCTATCTACTATAATCAGGTTGGTGACTAGCCTAATTGTCATCATAGAACCTTCATCCCGTAACTGATGGGAGCAGATGCAGAGATCCACAGCTAAGCATTGGACTCAGTTCTGGGAGTCCTGCTGAAGAGAAGGTGGAAGGATTGTATGAGCCAGGCTGGGGGCGGGGGTCAAGGTCATGATAGGAAAACCCACAGAGACAGCTGACCTGAGATTATAGGAGCACATGGACTCTGTACCAACAGTTAGGAAGCCTGCATGGGACTGACCTAAGTCCTCTGCATGTGTGTGACAGTTGTGTAGCTTGCTTTGTTTGTCAGGCTCCTAACAGTGAGATCAGGACCTGTCCCTGGCGCTTAGCTGGCTTTTGGGAACTTGTTCCCCATGCTGGATTACCTTGCTTAGCCTTTATGCAGGGGGAGGAGCTCGGTCCTACCACAACTTGATGTGCCATGCTATGTTCAAGCCCATGGGAGGCCTGCCCCTTTTTGAATGGAGACAGAGGAGGAGTGGATGGGGAAGGGGTGGATGGGAGACATGGTAGGTAACAGGAGGAGAGGAGGGAGGGGAAGCTGTGGCCGGTATGTAAAAATAAATGAAAACAAAGTTAATTAAATAAATAAAATTTTAAAAAAAGGGATGGGGGTTTGGGGATTTAGCTCAGTGGTAGAGTGCTTGCCTAGCAAGTGTAAGGCCCTGGGTTCAGTCCTCAGTCCGGGGGGTGGGAGGGAATTAAAAAAAGAACCAAGGCATGAAACTAGCTGTCTTGTAAGAAGAGACAGAGTTTACACGTCTTCTCTTTGCTGTTTTATAAAGAGACATTAAGATTGCTGTCTGCCAGCTAGGAAGAGTATTCTTACCAGACAGTACATTTGCCTTGTCCTTGGGTTTCCCAGTCTGCAGCGCTAGGAAGGACTAAAATCTGTCACTGAAAGCATGCAGTCTATGGATTCTCTCATAGCAGTCCATAGCAACAAAAACACCCTCTCCTCTTCAACTGTTCCTTTTTCTTTTAAGAAGGTTGCAGAAACTTTCAAATAGTTATTTATCCACCTGCTTTGTCTTTACTTATTTTTTCTTTTTTTCCTTTTATTTAAAATAGATTTTTTTCTAACCTATCATATACCGATTAAGGCTTTTCCTCCCTCTACTCCTCCAAGTTCCTCCCCACCTCTCCTGCTATACCGACCCACCTCTTTCCTGTCTATCACCAGAAAACAGACTTTTAAGGGATAACAATACAATAAAAAGTAACGAACTGAAACAAAAACTAACACATTGGGGATAGAACAAAATGAACAGAAGGAAAAGAGCCCAAGAAAAGGCACAAGAAACAGACAGAGACACGGAGACCCACTCATTTACCCACTCAGGATCTGATAAACCCCCTAAAGTGGAAGCTATAATATATACACAAAGGTAAAAAGAGAGAAAAAATTGTATGTGTGTGTGTATAATTTTTAATTTAAAATGAGATAAAATTTAAGGAAAAAAAAAGGAAGAGCCCTGACATGACATCATAAGACAAGGAACCTCCAAAGATGCTGTTGAGCTTGTTTTCTATTGGCCGTCGACTGCTGGGCATGAGCCTGCCCTTCGAATAGTTTGTTTCCCCAGTGAGAATCCCTTGGGGGAAAACTACATTTTCATTTGCAAGTAGTTATCAACTGGAAAAAGCTTCTGAGTTAGGGATGGGTATACGTGTCCACTTCTCCTTTGAGCTCTAAGACCCCATCTGGTACAGACCCATGCAGGCCCTGGGCACACTGCCCCAGTCTCTGTGAGTTCCTATGTATGTGGATCCTGTTGATCTAGAGTGCATTGTCTTCTTGGTACCTTCCATCACCTCTGGTTCTTACACTTTGTCTACCTCCTCTTTCACAAGGTTCCCTGAGCCCTGATGGGAGGGATTGAATGTTGTTTAGGGTTAAGTATTCCAAGATCTCACTCTCTGAATATTGTCTGGTGGTGGGTCTTTGAAATTTTTTTCCATCTGCTGTAGGAGGAAGCTTCTCTGATGATGGCTGTTGCTTTGTCTTTATATTAAAGCAGCTTAAGATTAGTTACCTATATACATCTCAAATAAACGTTTTTCCTAACACTGTGACTCTCATCTTTGGAAAGAGTAATGATTTTGCTATTCACATATTTAGAAATTAACTGAGAATAAGAACTGGAGAAGTGACTCTCTGGGTACAATGTTCACTGGGCAAGCATGGGGTCCTGAGATCAGATTCCCAGTACGTATGTAATGAATGGGGTGTGGCATAGGTCGGGGAAGATACTGTGGATTCCAAAGGCCTGCAGTCCAGCTGAAACGAGAGCTCCAGATTTAGTGAGAAACTGTCTTTTTTGTTTGTTTCTGATTTTTAAAATTGTTCATTTCATTTCTTACTTACAGAGAGAGAGAGAGAGAGAGAGAGAGAGAAAGAGAGAGAGAGGGAGAGAGAGAGAGAGAGAGAGAGAGAGAGAGAGAGAGAGAGAGAGAGAGAGAGAGAGAGAGGCAGAGAGAACATAAAATTGAGTGAATGATCTGGGAGGAGTTAGGGGATGTGAAATATGATCAAAATACACTGTAAGAAAGAAATTTTTCATAAAAAATCAAATTGGATAAAGGCTGTGTACTTTTGGAAATACTGATTAAAATTCAGTAAGTTAAAGAGCCCAATAGTAGTCTTTAAAGACTTTAAGGCAACTGTGGAAGCACTGAGGTAATCTTAAGCAGAACTCATGGAATCAGTGCAGACAGAACCCAAGTCAGAACTCTGAGCAGACTCTTCTCTGCAGAGATGGATGAGCGCAACAACATCAATGCAGGCCTGTTTATGTGAGAGGCTCCCAAACCTGTACAACCTTTGATGACATAAAGAGCAGACTAGATGATATAAAGACCAAATTTGAAATACTCAGATGAGAAGAACACTGCACAGAGCATATGACTACTCAGAATTGCTGTGTAGATAATTGTCAGTCCGCTGAGAACTTTGCAGAGATCCAGTTCTTCAGCATCTTATATCCTCTCTTGCCTCCACAGGCACCAGATATGCACGCATGAGATGCATAGACATATATGTGAGTAAACACTCATAAGATTTAAAAAATGAATGAATGTATAAAAAAGAAGAGAAAAAAATCCCAAGCAAGCACTGGCTACATCCAGAACTGTAAATAATGGTAACCTAAAATTATAGATTGAAAGTGACTTGGAAACTACTAGAAGAACACGTTTGGGAGAAAAGGTAATGAAGAAAACATGGACTATTAACAAGAATCTCTAAGATAAGGGAAGTAAAAGAGTTCCAGGTTTAAAGAGAAATAGCTCTGCCCATGTTGGGTCTACTAAAGGAAGAATATAGTTTCAGGAAAGGAAAATGAGCTATACCAGCTATTGTGAATATGGTACAACTGGACCAAGAGAAACAGCCAGGGACGAAAGAGGCCAAACAGACCTGTATCTGGTTTCTTTTTTGTTACTATCCAAATGAATACCTTTAAAATGTACAGTTTTGTTTGCTTCCAGATGATTCAAATGTGAAAAGAAAGATTCTCTCTCTTAATTGCCTTTGTAACCCGAGAATGTCTTAGTACAAAGTAGTAAAAGGTACACTACATAAAAGTTAAAAATGAATGGAGGATCATGCATATAAAGAACACAAAAATGCCTAGAGAACACAGTGAGAGATAAGTTCAGTATAACACGGACTTTCTAACTAGGTGAGGTGGGTATGAGACACAAGAAATTGCCTGGTCAGATGTCCAGTTCAGAAAACTGGTAAGGAAAATCGGCCACCAGTTCATGTCCCATGACCATGAATATCTCTCAAAGTTCAATTTATATGTATCAGGTTATTTTAAAGACCATGTTGAATGAACAATTGGCTAACACAGCAGGTGGCTGATAGCTTTTTGCTCACTTTTGGAAAAACTGTGATTCTCGAAAATATCTTAAATGGTTGAATATTTAACTAACAGTTGCAGCCCAATAAAATTCCAAAATCTTTTAAAGCCATAGTCAGAATTACTTTTGTTATGCTCAAAGGATTCATTTTCTCCTAGCTCCATGGGGAAGGCGATAAGACAGTTCATTCCCAAGGTAGTAGCATCAACAAGTGAGATAGTGTCTGATGTCAGCAGTTGTCACTCTAAAGCAGGTCTCACTCCCTCCTTTAGTTTGTGCTTCAGTTACATCAAGTAGGGTCGCAGTGATAATTAGCTCAGAAGGTGATCAGTATAGGTTTGTGGAATGACCGAACGAGTCATTTACTGAAGTCCGTTTTCCAAGCTGACTCCTCCATTCTGTCGTGGTCACAGCATCATAGCTGCACTCCTCATCGCTCTATTTCGTTTCCATTTCTCAAGGACACAGATGCTATGCTTGTGCCCGTGACTCAGCAAGCACCACGAGGCAATTATGACACAAGGCTGGGAAGGCAGATGTTATCTTGAAATGATAGATTTCTCTGTTCTGTGAGCTGCAGTCCCACCCATGCGGCAACACGCCGTGCAGGCCACCTGCCATTTAAATGCCAGGCATTGGAGAAGGCAGAGCTGGCTCTTCTACAGGATGGAGTCTTTTGCAATGTGTATAACATCTCATTCTTTATACTGCTTGCATACTAGTTCACTCCCACTTGGGGTTAGCCCGAAGCCAACTTAAACCATCCTATGCAAACCAACTCAACATCTCCCCAATCTCCCCCATCTTTAATCTCTTTAGGAATCAATTGACAAGTGCCTTGTCAATCACTTTTTCCAAAAAAAAAGTTCTGATATACAGTTTTTGAGGAGAAGCTTCAAGTATTTTTCTACTTATAGCTTAGAGAAAATGATTGTGAAAAGCACACCATCTTATCACTCTAAATGATTGCAAGAGATGGAGACAATTGCTGGTACTTAAATCCCATGGGAGATCTTATTACTGGCAACACAATAGCTGTATTTTTGCCGACTATACTCAGAGAAAAGCAGCTGTAGTGAACCTTGATAGGGTTTACAAGGCTCTTATTTGAATAATCAAATAAATTACCAATTCCACTCCTTTAGCTAGTCACGTAGGTGTCTCGCCAAGTGCAGACTTGATTGCTTCTTCTTTGTCTTAATGGAGAACATTACTGTGGCCCAAGATGCTTAAACAGAAACTATATTCTTGCCCCAAACTAGCAAAGTCCTTCTTAAAAGTTTTAGAGACTGAGCCAGGAATGGTGGGGCACACCTTTAGTACCAGCACTGGGGAGGCAGAGGCATGCCAATCCCTGTGATTCCAAGGCTAGCCTGGTCTACACAGTGAGTTACAGGACAGCCAGAGCTACACAATGAGATCCTGTGTCAAAAAAAAAAAAAAAAAAAAAAAAAAAAAAAAAAAAAAAAAAAAAAAAAAAAAAAAAAAAAAAAACCAAAAAAACAACCCAAAACCAAAACAAAATAAAACATAAAACCAAAACAAAAAGCAAAAAACAAGCAAAGAAAAGAACAAAAGAACATCAACAAAAAATTTCAAGGGCAGACTACATATGTATGGCTATATAACAAATTACATGATTCCATGCTAACTTAAGCTACACAACACCCTGTTGTAAAATAGAAAAAAAAATTAGAGACTGAATAATTGGAACTTTATTCCCACCTCTATATTCGGGGAACTGTTATGTATCAGAATCCTAGTTCTTCATCTTTGCATAAAAATTAAAATAACATATAAGCAGCTTATTGAGTGACTGGCATCTTCTACCATCCTTGCCCTGGGTCAAGGATTGCCTCACTCTGTAAGGATACTCACATGGAGGCTAGTCGGCTGAGTACTCAGTTTTTGTAGTTAGCAGTCTAGCTAGCAGTTGTTATTTGACTCAGCTGTGACCAGTGACAGATAAGTGTGATGGGCAAGGCTTCCATGAGAAGGGAACCATTAGGCAATCCTACCTTTGGCATGATGGAAACCACTTATCATCATAGGAGGTTCAGAACATCTCCAACCACTGTGGGAATGAAAGTCTTGTACTAGGACGGTAGATAGGAAGACGGAGAAAGTGTGGTACCTGACTACATTATCAAGTATACATTTTGTATTAGACAGAAAAAAATTGTAACACTTATTCAGAAAAAGTAATTTATTACCATTCATGAGAAATTGTATTTCCAAGTATCATCAAACGATTTTCTTATAAACCAATCATCTGATATTACTAGACTAGGACAGATTCAGGAGAATGATTGAATGATGAATAGGATGTGGATCAACCTTAAATATTTCACAGAGTCAATACTCAAATCAATGTATTTTTTTACTTGGATGCCTTTTACATTAATGATTCACTGCACTTCTATACTGCCCTAAATGCCAAATGTTCAGCTAAATGACAAAGAAAACCAACATTGTGGATTGAGGGACTCAATAGACTTGCTTTATTTACATTAAAAACTCCTCTTTTACCACAGTCTAGTATTGCTAAGGACACCAGTGCCATAGCCTAAAATCAAAGATTCCCATTAGCTGACTTTTCTCTCTGTAGAAGTGAGAATTGAGCTGAGTGACAGCTGAAATAAATTTCCCGTGGTATTGGCCTTGGATGCCCTGATGAAAGGCACGTCCCGACAGTCCTTGGCTCAGGCCCAGGAAATGCACACTTGTGGCCTTAGAGGCATGACACTGAAGAACCACTTGGGGAATCTGCCAAATGCGCATGCAGCAGGAATAAGCCTGCCTCAGATAGCCTTGCTGGGCTCTGTGACTGCAGCCCTTTTAAGGGATCATGGCAGAGGCAGTGAATTCCTTGCTAATCCACCCTTTAAGAACAGAAATGTTGGTATTTGCTATTAGCTAATAAGCTCTGGTGAGTCAAAAATGTGTCATAGCTATTACCTTTTGCTTCTATTGCTGGCCAGAAATATACTGGGCATTGTAACCTGTGAGATTAGACTGGTACAGATCCAGATAGCACACAATCTTAATTATACACGTTCAATAAAGCAATATGTTCACCTGAAACAGTCTAGATTTCTTCTGAAGTTTTTGCTTCAGATATGAAATGTTTGGGACAACTACCCATTTCCTCTTACGTGCTTGGTTGCCTATTTCCATAACAATGAAGAAAGTTTCATTTTGGTATCAAGGGTTGTAATTTTTTACTCAAAGAAATGTCATATGCTCAGGGTTATAAAAATGAAATAGTAATGAAAAATGGAAATCCAAGAGGAAAGTTCCCCTTATCTCAAAGTGAGACACCTTACAAGATATCTCAACCAACAACTTGAGTACCTGCGCAAAATTCTTCTATGAATTACATATATGTTATGAGCTGAAATGTACATTCCCAAAAGGCATGTTGAATCCCACTCCCTGCTCCTTAGAATGTAACCTTACATGGAAATGAGTTATCTTCAGAGATAGTCAAGGAAAGACATACTTAGGAGAGTGAACATAATCCAATGATATCCTTACCCAGAGGGACAATTTAGAACATTGGGACAAATACACATAAAAAGCACACCATGTTAAAATAAAGACGGGAACTAAGATGGCGCTTCTCCAGTATAAGAAATGCCAAAGACTGAGAGCAAACCACCAGAGGAGAGGAAAGAACATCAAACAGTTTTTCCCCTGTGGCCCTCAGAAGGAAGCATACCATGGACACCTTGATTTTCATTTTCTAAAATCAGAAATTGTACGTCAATAAATTCATAAATTTCTGTCGCTTGTCACCCAGATGTCTTTTTGTTAGAGAAAGCTGATTGAGTGGATACAAATAGTGATATTGTTATGCAGATGTAGGTAGACATGTAGTGTTTTCTTATTTACCATAAACCACCATTTATTCTTCATTCTCATCCCACTTGGATTGCTTTAATAACTTTGTGACTTTTCCTCCTCAGGATAATCATAATTGAAAATTTGACAGTAGCTGGACAAGATGGTGGATGACTTTAGTTGCACCTACTTGAAAGGCAGAAAGACCACAAATTTAAGGTATGCCTAGGATGAGTCCATGGCAAACCTGAGGAACTTGCAGTGTGACCTTTTTCAAAAATAGAAGCTTAAAAGATAAAGGAGAGGATGGGCAGTGGTGGTACAGGCCTTCAATCCCAGCACTTGGGAGGCAGAGGCAGGTGAATCTCCAGGTTCAAGACCAGCCTGGTCTACAGAGAAGTTCTGGGACAACCAAGGCTACACAAAGAAACTCTGTCTCAAAAAACCAAAATAAATAGATAGATAGATAAAAAGATAAAGGAGATGAAAGATGCAAAGATAAAAATTGAAGACATAGTTCAGTGGCAGAGCATTTGCCTAGCCTGTGTGAGGACATAGGCTCTATCACCAGAACCAAAATTTAAGAAAAAAAATAAAAAAGAAAAAGAAAAAAATTTAACAGTGTGGTTACTTTTATAAGTCTTCCCACAGTTGTTAGTGGATGTACCCCTGACTTTGAATAGCATTCCACTGTTTCATAGATGCCTGGATATTTCTAACCACAGGCAATGTTTATCGGGATAGAGGAAGGATTATAAGAAAATCATGGGCAACCCTGTGCTTGACACTGATGAGACTCCAGGAAAGTACACGGCGAGGATGACATACTACACTCATGATATAAAAACTTGACGCCAGCTCTTCCTGAATGAATAGGAAGACATAAATATTCAGCCCATCAGAGGCTGATTGAATGTGGCTTTATGTTGATCACGTTCTTTTTTTCTCTAGCTATGCAACAGAGAACCTTCCCCATGTTCAGCAGTTTCCTGTGCTAACATTCCCACTAAACAGACTTATTATGATGGACATGTTCACTCCCACATTCCCCATGCTGATTCCCATGCCTGGCCCATAGTGTGTATTCATTAAGTTGACTAAACATTTTACATAGTCAACAGACATTTCTGCATGCCCTCTGTGAGTTAGGAATTGTGTTTCAACATTTTGGCATACTGAAAGAGTTAACATTTCTCCAAATAACTTTCTACATTGGCATGCTGATGTATTAATCAATTAGTTGTGAATCAAATTAATATAGACTAAAGCCCTTGTAGCTCATCATCCCTTGTAAAGTGTAGTTTCTAAATGTATAAACCCAAGGCTCCGGAGTTTGTCTAAAATCTTCAGGTACTTGGAAGAGCCCCACTAAACAGTCTTTTATATCTCTTCTCTTATTCATCATTGGTTCAATTATCTCTTCAAGTCTTCCTTCACTTGATTCTCTTTCTTTAACTCTCCCCTAAGAAAGATGTCCTGTTAATGATGCAGAGCGTTTGAGAGCAATGGCATCTTTCATGTCTCAATTGCGCATGATTCAAAGACCTAACATGCTGGACGTTCGTGGGCGTCAAAGATTGACTGGTGACAGTGGCTCTGAGTTTGTTGTCTTACTCAAGTGTGGATTAGTAACACGGACTCTTGTAGGAGTATGCAGAACAGAAGCAGGCTTTATTAAGAGTTATGACAGAGAAGTGAGGTGAGAAACAGCCAATGAGATGGTTTAGAAGGTAAAGGCTTTTGCCTCCCAGCCTGATGACTTGATTTTCACCCCCAGAACCCACATGGTAGAAAGATAGAACCAACTCTCACAAGCTGTCCTCTGACTTTGAAACACACACACACACACACACACACACACACACACACACACACACACAGAGTTAAAGTAAAAGAAAATAAACATGTAAAAGTGAGACATTAATGAACAGTGAAGCCTGAACTCCCAACTCTAGGGCAATGGCAGAAACTGGATAAGGGCTGACAGCATTTCTACTGAGATTAGTGTTCTCTGTGTTATAATGAGCGGAGACAATGGAGCTCACACTCTCTATATACATGTCCCCTTGGCCCAAGCAGGAAGATGATCATGCATTCTTTATGTGCTACCCACCCTGTGAAACATGGTCAAAGGCCCCTCTCTGTCTACCTCTGATTTGTCCTTTGTAGACTTTGTCTGCTAGCTGTCAGTCACTAGCTGATTCTGCTACCTCTCATCTTGGAGGTGTCTCACTGGTTTTCAGACCATGCTCTCTTTGTTCTCACGTTTACATGACCAGCTTTTGTCTTTACTGTGGCACATAGTTAACTTTGCCACAGCTTGACATAGCTGCAGTTAGTTCCTTGTCTGTGAAGACCTGGGATGGTTTTCTAGGTGGGAGCTTCCTGATTGTATCCCTTCTTACTTATAATTAATTTTGTTGCAATCAACTTAATTAAAATGAGGGTATGCCAGGCAATGTTGGCTCATGCCTTTAATCCCAGCAGAGGCAGGTGGATCTCTATGAGTTTGAGGCCAACCTGGTTTACAAACTGGGTTGTATGAGAGCTAGAGATGTTACACAGAAAAACCCTGTCTCGAAAAAAAAAAGATCTGAAGGGGGATATATGACAGGACAATAGTGTCCTATATATACATTTCTCAAAGGCTTTGGGAAACAGGGGTACAACTGTCCTGTGGTCCAGGCTCAGGGATTTGCCCTTTCTCCTATCTGTTCAGCTTGGTTACCTTGTGGTCATTGTAGGTCCTCTTGTTCATCTTCCTCACAGGGCTGTTCTTGGTTGGATCTGTGCACTTGGAAAATGATGAATGTGAATGATGGTGAAGAAATCCACATAACTTGAAAATGGGTAATATCAAGAAGCCATGGCATGGGGCGGTGGAATCCATTGAGAAATGTCTCTGGATGATAGAGACTGCTTCTGTACTCCTGATGGAGAACTTCTCAATGCTTTAAGAGAGATGGTTTGGGGAACAAAAGCAAACTAAAAGCTGCTTCTATCATTAAAAGTGTCACTAAACATAGCAAGGTTACATGACATGATATGATGGAGCTCTTACCCAGAAGGTAGGACAGTGGGACTTGCATGTCCTCAGAAGAGTGTTGTCTTTTGTTCTTATGTTTCCATTGAAGAAGTATCAGTGTCCATCATCTTTCTGTACCTTAGATATTGTGTGTGTGTGTGTGTGTGTGTGTGTGTGTGAGAGAGAGAGAGAGAGAGGGGGGGGGGGAGACAGACAGACAGAGACAGAGACAGAGACAGAGATAGAGAATTTATTATGGATTGTGGCAAAAAAAATTTGTCTTTTGGGATTTTCTTGCTCCAATGAAACATGGTTTCTCATCTGCTCTGGGATATAAGATAATTTCAGTAGCAAAAGCCTTGCTCCGAGGGGAGGACTCTGAGTTGCTGAAGGTCTGCTTATGATGGATAGGCCAAATTCCCAGGTTCAGTGTAAGAAAACCCAGTGTGGCCACATACCTAGCCAACATTTCCACACCTGTTATGGCTGCCTGCCTAGCTATCACTTCCATGGCAGCTTTATCAGCATGGAATCTGACATTCTTCCCGTCATTTACCTGACCTTTTTCTGACTCTCAGTGATCCTTGTCTTGGAAGAGTAGCAGGGCCAGGGTAGTTTGAGAACCTCCAAACGTAATAATATAAAAAGTTTCTTCTTATTAAGCAATAAAACATGTTTCAACGATATAGATAGACATGGAAATGGGCAGCAGCACACTTGAGGACTGCAATATGTAACTTCACAAGCCGTGGCTTTTGTTTGGCTTTATTTTCCTTTGTCATGTTACAGGGTTTGATGCCAACCTTTGGCCTTCCATGTCACCAATTTCTCCATGAGACATTCCCTTTGTATGAGAGCTGGCTTGGAGGGGTGGGTTGACAATTGACAAGAATCCTCTCAAAAAAAAATCACAACCCATTCACAGATCAGAGACTGTTCTAAGGGCTTTGCAAATATTAATTCATAACATCATCAAGTTAACTCTGTTTTATCAATGGAGAAACTGAGACACATGAAAGGGTGATGTGTTCAAGGCCACAGGGCTAAGGGAGTGATAGAGCTGGGGTTCAGACCCAGGCCACCTGCCACTCTTCTTACCTGTCACACTTGTCATCTCTCCATGCTGGACCCATTCCACCAATTACACCTTCATCAGCACAGCTTTTCAAAATGATCACCACGAAGCAAACTCCGGTGGTCATTTACTCTCACTGTCATCTCTAACCCATCTCCTAGTCACACAGTAGTTTGAACTATTGGAAGCCCAGAGAAGGGTGCCGTGCAGGGTGGCTGCCATCACCTGGCACTGGTTTAGGGTTTCACGTATAAGAATACGTTTTCCACAGATAACACACTATTTCTATTGTGAGCCGTGTGAAATGGAAATGAACTTGAGAACATGAGAGGGAGGGACTTTCTCTACTTTCCGAGGAAGGAGAACTTAAGAAGTCAAGAATGGCTCTCAGTTTCAATACTCTTAAGCTTAGAATGGTCCTCAGTCTGCTTGTCCTGAGCTTGATGTGTGCATCAGAGAAGTGACTGGTTGATTAGCTCTGAATAAGCTCACAATCTGTAATACTAGAGACTGGAGGGAGGAGGATGCTTCCACTGGGACACTCCTGCAGGGCAGAGGGGCTGTTTCTACCCCCAGAATCTCTCCCTCTACTTAAGTGTTTGCTGACCATAGAATCACAGTAGCTACACAGAACTGAGTCTTTCCTTGAGACTCTTGGCCTCATGGGTCCAGTAGTTCAAGGACAAGTGACCCAAGTTCAACACTGAGTCCATGTGTATTTCACCTGGGGACACTGATAGCTACAGCTATTTAGGAAAAACATAGTCACTCTCGGGACTGCTTGGGTCCTTCCTTTTGACAGTCAGAACTGAATATTTGAGCAGAGGAAGGCTCTCAGGGAAGGGGACCTGAGAGACGTTAGAAGAAACCTACGAACAAAATGAAGGCTAATTTAATATTAAAATAGTTGAGTTTGTTTACTTTATACATTACCTGGGTGAACATAGACACAAATACCTGCCATTTAAGCTTCTTTGCTGCCACTGACGTGTGCATACTGCCTACATTCTGTGGATCTAGAAACTAAAGTTAAATCTGATTGGCTTTCCCAGGTCATGGGGCTGGCAAGTAGACACATATTATTTTCGCCCTATAGCCTATATTTTTCTCTCAAGCTTAAAACATGACTGCTCTAGTATAAAGAGTGTAATAGGCCTGATTTCACCATTATAAGAACATTCACCTCTCTGGGCCATTTGATAACCAGAAGGTACATGTAGCTTGGTAAGAAGGCCTTATTATTGCTATGTTTTTGTAATAGATCTTATTAGGGCAGAGAAGAGTGATCTAAGATGTGATGTGGGATTGATTTGGGACCTAGGAGCAGATATTAGCTCCTGCTGTTTGTTGAAATGCTCAGGTCAAGTCTGTGCAAGGCCATCAGCGGCCAGCAAAGGACCAATGGTCTTGTAAGGCAGCACCTGGCAAGTGTCCTGGCTAATGGCATTCTGAGGCTGAGTCAAAGGAGCTGCCAGTAGCAATGAAATCATGCCAGCCATAGTGTCTGAGTCACTTGGGGGGATCCTACTGTCAGTGAGTACCTCTGTCATGCTTATCTGTAGAAACTTCCCTTTGGGAGGAATTATTGTGGTCCTTGCTGGGTCTGTACCATACAAGGATCAGGTGAGTAAGAGATAAAGGGACACTAGCTGACAGTAGAGCTAAACAGGGACTATGGCAAACAACTTCCCTGCTCCCTAAGGGTTCAGTCATCATTCTTTTGAAAGTGACAATCCTCTTCTAAAATTTCTTGTCCAAACAGTATATTTCTGGTTGGATAGGAGACAGTACATCTGCCCGCCTGAACTGATCATGCTCTATAATTTATTAGTTTGAAGTAGTATTGGTTCACCCGTGATGATGGCTTTGGTAGAGGACTTGAGTTCATGTGTGTTCAGGACTTGAGTTCCTTCTTGAAGGAGGGTTATAGTCAGTAAAACTCATTAGTGTGGCTTAAAAGGCTCAGCCTAGTGTCATCTTTCACAGACTCCCTGACTTGCCTTATGTGCCATTCTGGCTTTTCAGTTCCCCAGAGGACTGTGATCTATTTTGCTCATCTTGCTTCCTCTGCAGTCATTTGATTTCCGACTAAATGTATGTTCTTCAGACACCTTCTATTATGTGTTAGAGCAGAGTAGACCCCCGTTCTTCTCATATTATACATCACAGTGGCTCTCAATCTTCCATAGCCTAAAGCATTGGTTTACCATGGTCCTAGCACCATTATGACTTTCTTGTCATGAAAGTATTTAAGAGTATAAACGTTGGCTCACAATCCTCTAGTTCAAGTCCTGCTCTTTACTGGTTACTGTTTTGTCTTTGGGATATTACTTACCATCTTATCTCTAAGTCACAGTCTGACATCTGTGACAAGAGGAGAGTAACAGTACCTACTCTAAAAGTCTGAGGAAAACATTTGTATACATTGAGAAGGAGAACGTTGGCTACGTAGGATACATTCACAAGTGATTATGGAGTAGAGGTGATTGTGTTTATTCCTCCTTGGGGTCCATTTTTGAGTGTCAGAATCTAATATGTTTTGTTCATCTTTTAACAGTAAGTCTTATTTGCAAGATGCTGGTGAAGCATGTGAACTGCTTATTGTAACTCTCTCTACCTTCCCTTCCTCCCTCCCTCCCTCCTTCCCTCCCTCCCTCTTTCCAAGTGTGTATAGATATCATGAAGCCTATGATGCTGCTTACTAACTCTGCCAGATTCTCCAGTTTCCTCTGGGCCACAAAGAAGTGATGTGAGCAGAATGTTAACAAAGAAGGGAGTTTATTACAGAATATAGATGGCAAAGTGGGAGGAGGAAGGGGTCCCATTAGCAGTCAAGTCACTTAGGAGGTCTTAATACGGTGTGCGAGAAACACTTCTCTGTTAGCCAAGAGTTCCTCCTGTGTCTCATTGGGGGCAGCTGCTCAGTTTGAGTGATCTTTCCACTTTTTAAAGCCCTGAATTAATTCCTGTAGGAGACTTTTTTTTTCTTGGAATACCAACTTGAATGATTTTCATGTCTAGTAATGTTTTCTACAATTTAGCCAACAGTAAAACGCTTGTGAGCTCATCATAAAAACAAAACGATGGTGCATCAAAAGCAGCTGCAGGGGTTTTTCTTTCAGTTTTATTGTAAATGCCTTCAGACTCCAAGAGAGGTCTCGAGGGTGTTGCCACACTAGAGCAAAGAGATCGAAACAGCCTACTGAGTGTGAAAGTTCTACGTGGTGTGAATATAAGAAAGGTCTCAAGCCCTTTGAGAATGACCAGGACAAAGCCTACAGTTATAAATGGTGATGACATATCCCAAACCCAAGTGGATCAATGCCTGAAGACCAGGAGTAAAACTCAAGATCAATAGATGCTCTTAGTGACTGTTTTGACCATATGCCCTCACCTCTACAATGTACGGGCACTCCATGAATGCCCCCACAAACAGAATGTCACTCCTTCTAAATAGGACTCCGGAGTTACCCAACAATAAACTAAAACCCCCAGTAACAGAAAAATCTGTGGAAGAAATAGAGTGCACTGTGTGTCAGTCATTTGGACTCAGAGACTGACATTGTTCTATTGTTCCAAAGGAAAATATCCAATGTGTTTGCACCAAATCATTTGTTGAGGAACTTTTTTTTTTCTTGCTGTGCTTCACAATAGCCTCCAGAGGCAACTAGTTCAAGTATAGGCCCTTGAGCCCAAGCAGATCTCAATGGTTGGTCTCTTCAGTGGTGGGAAGAGTGATGGATAATTATAGCTTAATTAACAGTAATTTAACTCAGACAAGAAAAGCTCCATAGGAATACTTTCCTGGTGTGGTGGCTGTCTTGGTGTGTGGTACACACTTAAGGATTAGACTCTCTAGAGATTGGAGATTCTTGGGTCAACAGGATTAGGGGAGAGAGAGATGGGGGAGGGGTAGCCATGGAAGCAGACTGACTTTTACAACATGGTCTCAGTGGGTACTCTACACTCATTTAGGATTTGCTGGGGATTTTAGGAAAGCAATGATGGAGATGTGGAACTATAAAAGATAACACTAGTGACTCTGAGGCTCGGGTGTGTGAGCACAAAGCAAGCATTTCAATATATAGGCTTGAGGAAGACGTTAACTGGTAGGGACTGGAGAACTTGAATTTGATCCTTGTTGTACTAATGAGCAGAGGGTGGCAAAATTTCTGGTCTTCTCAAGAAGGCTAGATAGATAGCTAAAATCTTTTAGCTATTATGTAATCCCATTTTAAAAGAAACAGAAATTACAGCACTCAGGATGTGAAACCACGGTAAATAAAGGATGGCTGAAAGATCAAGAAATATTTACCCACAAGCAGCAAAACTTCAGGTGCCAGGAGTCAATTTGAAATACTCAAAAGTCTCTCACTTGAGAGAGGGACTACATTTATACATTAAAGCCCCAGGCCAACCTAGAACCAAGAGGCAGGAGTTAGGGACAACTTTGAATTTATCCCATGGAGCTGAGAATTTTAGCTGAGAAGTCGGACGATCAAGTGAACTGGGATAGAGTGAGTTCAGGTACAGTTTGGCTAGATAATAGAGAGACCAGCTACAATTTAGCGAGTTGTTTAATTTTTCTGTTTTTATTAAATGTGGATATAACACCAACTGTGAAGTTACTAGCAAGGAATAAATAAAATAATCATTTAGTACTTAGTTGTTTACATGGTATGGTATAGTGTGTGTGTGTGTGTGTGTGTGTGTGTGTGTGTGAGAGAGAGAGAGAGAGAGAGAGAGAGAGAGACAGAGACAGAGAGAGACAGAGACAGAGACAGAGATTTCTTGTCTGCTCTGACCTAAAGTTTTATGATTCTAAAAGCTTTTTTTTTTTTTTTTTTTTTTTTTGGTGGGGGGTAGTGGGGAACACTGAAAGAATTAGTTTTTCTTCTATATTCAGTGTGTATTACTCAATATTGTGAAAAAGGTCTCATAGCATTCAAAAGTGTTCTAGTTTCCCGTGAAAATGTTTTGATGTCTTTTTCCCCAATCAAAAAAAAAAAAAAAAAATCCCATCTCTAACAGATGGAAAGCATTTGACACTTAGCCTGACAGCATCACCCACGACTGGAAAATGCCCTCCTTTGCTTGTGCAGAATGAAGAATGAGGATGTTTTTATATATATGTATACAGAGGGGTTGAATAAAAGACAGAGAAGGATGAGCCATGCAATTGTGTCCCCTGGGTGACAGCATGATTTGATTGTGTTTACATATCAGGCTGGTGTTTGGGAAGCTTCAAGCCTAATGGGGCACGTTTATCAAATTGCAAACAGCACCACTTATGCACTGCCTGTGATAAAGTACCACCAGAGTGGAGTATCTGTCCCAGTAGAAGATGATTATTTCCCAAGATAAAAGCTAACTACCAGATGCCAAAGCAATTCATCAATTCAGTGACAAAAGAAAAAAAAAAAAGATTCAAGCAAATCTCTTCTTGGGTGTAGTGTAAGGCAAACAATGGGTTGATTGACTGTTTTGGCCACAAATGCAGCCATGGCAAACCTAAACCAAGGGTGAGGTATTCATAGGGATTTTCATTTGAATGTCAGTGTTACTGGAAGCCTTTCTTTTGGTTTTCCAATTTGCTCCCAAGTTGGTTGTGGGAGTGGAAGTTCAGTGATCACTTCATCGCTATGAGAAAGGGTTTACTTTCAGGAATTGTGGTTTTCATTTCAAATCTGCCAGCACTGGGGAGCATCAAAGAATGACAACTTATATGGACGGCGGAGGTTTGCTTTATAAAGGAAGAAACCCTATCCAGGTGCCAGTGCACCTCAGAGCAGACATCTCAAAATCTAAGGGAAATGGGCATTTGAGTTTGGTTTTCTAGTTACAAGCCAGCTGGAGTGGAACACTCCTGAGCCTCGAAATAAAAAAAAAAAAAAGACTATTTTATTTAATATATTTTTATTGAGTTCTGTGTGTGTGTCAGGTGCTGTGTCAGGCTCTGAGGAGTCTGATTAGCAGGCTGCCTGCCACCTGTGGGGGTAGAAAAGCCAGGAGTTAATCATATGAACATTCTTCAGATCTCAGCCCCAGACTTTTATCTTTGGATGACATAGGGTCAGTTGTTGACCTAATGATGCTGCCCCTATAACCGTAACTGGCAAATGATGGTTCTCTCCTCTTTGTGACCATACCCTCTATCCTACAGGACATCAGAAGTCAAACAAATTAGCTCCTTCTGGTTCTAATTGATGTCATTTGGGGGTCAAAAAAAAAAAAAAAGCTAAAAACAAACCAACAAACCAACAAACAAAAATCCCCTTTGTCACCTCTATGACCATGAGAGAGAGTTGGAATGAATCAGTGTCCCTGTGTAAGGCTCCACCTGTGGGGAGGGCTTGTCTCCCAAGGCCCATAGTTAGTCAACCTCTTCTATTTTTGCTTTTCCAGAAAGAACACTTCAGGTGACCTACCTTCAGTTCATAATTGTTGAATTCCTGAACTACAGAGTGTGAAAAGCTTGTCCTGAAATTAACTGATCCTACCATTCACTGAACTCTCCCAATTAAGATGTTTAAGGAAAGCTGTGAAATATAAATATTCTAAATATCACTTTCTGATAGACAGAGCTGGCTTGGTGCTCTTGGTATGGATATGTGACTACCTTGTTAGAGACTGGGGCATATAAACGGGGGGGGGGACTTATTGATAAGGTAACAAATATATCCATGCTTCTTAACCACGGGGATGAATTCTGGTACAGGCATGGTTAGATGATTTCGTCATTATGCAAACATTTTAGAATGTGTTTCCACAAACCAACACAACCGTGACATCACTGGGCTTTATAGTCTTATAAAATTACCTTAGTGTATCCAATTGCCCCGAACAAAAACAGTTGTCATTTGTGTCTCTACCAACATTAGCTGGTAACTGTAATTTCAAATACAAACATATGCATAACAAAGAAAACTGTGGTCTCTAGTACTTTCTCCAAGAAAATGTGTCTACAGTTCCAAGCAATTAAATTCAGATAAATATTTGCATAAGAGCCTGTTGAGAAGTTAAAGGAAAGGAAGTGATACAAATTCAACAATCCTTTCATCTCTTTCCCACTACCTTCCTTTTGCTCCCGCTACTAATAATTTATATTTTATCCTTAGTATAGAGGTTCATGTGAACTGTCAACCTATTTTCTCCTTGAATAATTGAGTAAATTTCTATTATGTGGCAGAAAAAAAACATTAACAAATATTTACAAATATTACCCAAACTTCTGACATCCCTAGAAGATGTTCACACCACTTAAGAAGCTGTCAGATTTTTTTTTAAGCTCTGAATTAATTGAGAGAACAGAAGTCAAAGAAAGTCTGAAAGAAACTAAACAAATCAAGGGGACCTTTTTCCAGGAAAAGGCAGAGAGCAAAAGATAAGAGAGCAAAGGAACCCGGAAGCCGAGACCTGGGAGAGATAAATTGTCAGAGTGGATGAGTTGGAATGAAGAGACTGTGACACCACATGGGTGACACATAGACAGGGAGCCTGTGGGGGAGGGGTGTCGGTGAAGAAGCTTTTGCTCCTCACCAGAAGGAAGCACTTTTTTCCTAGTCTTCTTTAGTAGGTGACAATAAAGACATAAATTACATTCCAAATATTGCAGCTTCTGGGTGGGCCCTCCTCCTCTCTCTAAGGAAAACTGTAGCCTCACCTTTATACAATTTAACTCTGAGTAAAGCATTTAAGCCATTCAGTCTCCCTGTTTCTCTAGGTTTTATTACAGACATTTCTTTCGCGTTGGGATGAAGTAACCGAAAATCTAAGCGTTTTGAAGTTGGACAAATCTGGTTGGAGTCTTGATTCCTTGCTTACTGCCATTTCTGCTGGGGCAAGTCATGTCACCTGCATAGGTTTTACTCACTTCATCTATGCTGTGGATGGAAAAGATCTCATCTGCACACCTCTTATCATTGCTGAAATAAAACATCTGGCAAAGATCTAGAAAACAATTGGGCTTTACCCATCTGAATCCTTTCAGAATTGAAAAATCAAGGAAAATGTAATAGGACTGTTAGAAAACATGTACAGACATTCAGGCTTAGAATAGCTGTCAGAGATAGTGAAGTACTCCTGGGTAGCCAGCATGAGCCATGAAGCTGAGGTGGAGGGCTGTTTCCTGGGATACAGAGGAGTCTATGCAGAGAGAGCTATGGGGAGGCTGCTGAGACCCATTAAAAAATGTGGCCAGTCTCTGACAAGTGACTTATTGGGAAAAGAATTTTTCTCTTTTTTCCACCCTCCAATTTCCTCAAAGGCTCACTCTTGGTCATACCCAACTGGAAGCTATTTGGGGAGAGAGTCTGTTAAACTCATAAGCCTGAGACATGGGGCAGACTGGAAAAGGGTCCTGAGTAAATGGAACTTGTCCATCATGCCCACTTTCTTCTTTCTCCTGTCCTAATAGCATGGACATGAGCGTATATTGGGTGACCGAAGGACCACTTTTTATGTAGGCTTTGTAGGCTGTGCCACATCTCAGACTTAGTTCTGGAGCTGCAAGTCAAGACACATCAATCTCAATGTAAAGGAATAGCAGGGAGAACACAACTGGTCTCACAGCTAACTCTCCATGAGGGAGAGTGATGCAAAGGGCTTGCTGTGCCGGTGGGAGATAAACAGGAGCTCCTGTTTCAACAGCAGCTTTTCAAGTTTGCATCTTGGCACGAGGCTGACTTTGGCTGAGGGCACCACATAAACAGAGCATATGCCCAAGCATGCAAGCCCGTCACAACTTGTTGGATACATTTTCACCTTCCATCCCATGACCCACAACTGACAGAACTGATGCTAGAACATTTTTTCAGAGGATTGATTAGATACTCTCAAAATTTGTAGCTAAGTAGAAGATTGGCTTAGGGAAAAATGATATTTTGTCATCACCTGGGTAAAGCTTTGATTCGTTGTTTGTGAAATTCCTGAACTTTGAGTCAATGACTTCGTTTTGACTTTCTGTAGGGTCTTATCAGTGTCCTCCTGAGGGTATATTCATATACCAAGCCTCGATATTTATGAATGTTATCTAATTTGGTAAAGGGCTCTTATAGATCTGATTAAGAATACTGAAGTAAAGAGAATATCCTGGTTTATCTGGAAGGATCCTCCCTTTAATGGCAAGCATTCCTGAAAGAGCTACACAGAGACCAGGCATGTTGAGGAAAAAACTATGTGAGGAGCAAGACAGAAGTTAGTGTAATATGACCCACAAGCCAAGGAAGTGGGCATTTGCCAGAAGCTGGAAAATACGTTGAACAGATTCTTCTCTGGAGCCTTTCAAAGGTATGTGACCCTGGATATAGCCTTCCAGCCTCCAGAATTGTGTGAAAATAAATTTCCATGACTACAAGCCACCAGACACAGTTGTTTGTCTCAGTGGCCCTAGGGAACTATCAAAGCTCCCATGAAACCATCTATGCTGACACCATGACTGCTACTCACCTTGAATTTTAGTAGCTTGAGAAGTCATAGAAGCAGAACAGATATTGTCTACTTGAGAATATTGTTCTCTCTGCCAAGAACTGTTCAGTACAGGAGGAATGCATTGGCTAACCTGGATGTTTTTCATTTCATCATAAGCATAAGTTTGTCTTCCTTCTTTTTTAAATCCATCTCTTTTGTTACCACTGCTGCATGGCCTGGCTTCTTTGATCTTTTGGCTAGTTCATGATTCTTTAGATCTCAGTCCATCAGCACCAAAGTAAACCCATCTGACCACGTCATTTCTCTCCTTTACATCCCTTTTGATAGTTTGAAGGACAAAACTTATGTTTTTTTTTTTTTTTAAATTTAAATATGTTCACAAATTCCTTGAATTCCCTTGAGCATAGATTCAATGAATAGTATACAACAGAACTGGTGGTATATGATTTCCATGAATAGATCATTAAGAGCTTTATGGGTTTCTTCTTGCTTTCTGTGTTGGCTCATTTATTCTAGTGGAAGCCAGTTCCCATTTCATGAGGATACTCAACTGGTACTATGGGATGGGTAGTCCACTTAGGGAGGAACTGAGTAAGACCTACAAAAATCAGCTTGGAAGGGATGTTAAATTATAGTATCATAGGGAAGATGTAAACTAATGTGGCTTTAGTTACTTTCAGTTGACTAAACTCCCCTAACTTTGGAGGCCATTGCTGGGAAATTCATGTTTAGTTTTTCACAAACTTTGTTAGAGCTGACACACAGTCAGAGGTGTTATGATAACAACTAACAGCAGCTTGCTGCTTCAAGGACCTGGACCTGGGTTTGCTAAGTCCCCTTTGGAGGGATTCTTGTGCTTTGCCCCCAAGTTGTAGAAGCTTAATCACCAGCAGTCCTTCAGTTTCTACCCATCCCTCATGCTTTTTTGGCCCCTGGAGTCCTCAGGCAAGATGAAGACAACCTATTTAATTATATCAGCCAGTCCAGACAAGCCTACCCCTCCAGTTTGTTTAGAGAACAGTGGGTTCTGTCTATGTGGGTTCCCTTTGGTTCATAAGTCAAAAGCCCACTAAAGCCTTGCCTATATTTTAGCATGCTCAGCCTCATTTCTAATCCTTCCACGCCAAAGATTGAACTAGAAATTACTCCCGAGTTCATGGGTCTTCAGAACTGAAAGAATGCTTTATATTGCCAAATTCAAGGTGAGATCCAGATAGATAATGTATATTATCTACCTGGATTACTTCTATTTCTTTATCTATCAATACTCATTGTACTTATAGTTTGAAATTACTAGAATTTGGAAACTTACAATTTGGAAATTACATTTCCTGTTTCTGTATTGTTCCTCTTTACTCTTTTCTTTTTTTCTGCTGTGGCTTTGTATCTCTTCCTGCCTCCACTCTTGCTCCTTTTCTTCCTCATTCTGGATAGCTTCATCATATTACTAAAGATCTCTATTCTTTGTTGCATAATACCTTAGCTCCTTCTTTAAACATAGCACTCAGCAGCTAAAGGTTTAAAACAATCACATGCACAATCACTCAGTTTCCTCAGAAGTCAATAGTCTGGATAGAGCTCAGCAGAAACAGCTTAACTCTGATCGATGTGGCATGAGTGGGGCACAGTGAGGGGCTGGAAGATCCATTTCTTCTCACTGTTCCTCACCATTTGAGTTGGATCTTTGGAGTCCAAATCGTGGAAGGAGAAAACTGAACCTGAAGCAAGTTGTTTTTTACCTTCCACACAGGTGGCAGTCATACCACCACATACCTCCCACAAATCAATCAATCAATCATCAATGCAAAAAAAAAATTACCTCTAGAAAAGATGTGAGATTGATTTGCAACATAGCCTGTTGTGAAGGCAGGTACTGTATAGCTCCTAAGTGCAGGGATGAGGAATGCACAAAGTCTCCCATTCTAACTTCATCTCTCTCCCAAGAATAGATTTTCTCTCTTGAGACTGAATAGAACTTTGTGACTCCTTCAAGTAAAAACAGAGCTGAAGGGACATTACATGACTTCCAAAGTCAAGTGGCTAATGATTCTGGTTTTTGAATCAGCACCATTCTGAGACTAGGCTCAACCTTTAGAAAGGCCCACATGGAAAGGAAGCAAGCCATAGCTCACACTTCAAGCTGAGCTCCTAGGCTCTATTCAACATTCACTTCCCAACCATGTGTGTGGCCTTTAGAAATGGATCTTCCAGTTTCTAGTTGGGTCTCCTACACCAATGAATGGCACATTGATCAGAGTTAAATCATCTCTGCTGAGCTCTCTCCAGACTGTTGACTTTTGA
Organism: Peromyscus eremicus; assembly: GCF_949786415.1. Lineage (NCBI taxonomy): Eukaryota > Metazoa > Chordata > Mammalia > Rodentia > Cricetidae > Peromyscus > Peromyscus eremicus. Next base: position 44,998,546 of record NC_081436.1, on the reverse strand, counting down.
GAAACTGAGTGATTGTGATTGTTTGAAGGCACAGAATATCAAGATAATCTTTGTTATAGTCACTTACACAGTGGAAAGTTCTGGCAAGGAATCTGCACTCTAGACATTACATGGAAACACTCAACGAGCTGATGATCTTTGTTTCCCTTTAGAGCTTCTTCTGGAGCACAGTAACATAGTTTCTCTTAAAGTGCATCTTTGATATGTACATATATCTTAAGATAACCCCCACTTCCTATGTCTGAGCTGTTTCTTCTGCCTTGAGTTGATTCCCTACATTTGGTTAATGCGTACACGTGCCGAAGTCCTGTCTTCTGAAAAAAAGAGAAAGAAAAACTACAACTGAATTATCTTTCCTACATCCCCTTCCTGACCCCTTACTCCTTTCACTCCTTCCCTTCATTCTTTCCCTACCATTCACAAACAGAACATGGATGTCCATGATACAAAACACTAATGCTAAAATCAGCAATATAGACAGAGTTCCTATTCCCCCTGGAACTCTACATTTCAATGGGAGAACTTCAGTCAATAAAGACAGGAATTCCAACCAATAAGCAAATAAGTGCACATCTGGAAAAACCATCAAGACCTGTGTTACTTGTACCTTAGAGGGGCTTAAATACTGCAAGATCATGCAGAAGAATAGGAGATGGAAACAGATATGAACAAGACTATGTTTTAGATGAATTGTTCAGGAATAGGCTCTCCAAGGAGGTGACATTTGAGTTCTGCATAATAAGAAGGAATAGCTTATATTCTAAATGCAATGCATCCTGGGCAAAGAAAGCAGCAGGCCCAATGTCATGAGGTGGGAAAAATATGTTGTGCTGCACAATAATAAGGGAGGTTTTTATGGCTGCTGCATAATGAGCGAGAAGTTAATAAGACAAGGTTGGGAGAATGAGCAGACAGCAGAGCATACATATTTAGAGGCCACAATAAAAGGAATTCAGTTTAATTCCAAGTACAACTGATAACCACTGAATAACTTAGAAGCAGAGGAGTCCCCTGAACTGATTTTCATTTTAAGCCCCCTTTTACTGCTGTGGAGAGAACGGATTGGACTGGCAAGATGAGGTCCTTCCTTCAGGAAACAACCAGCCATGAAATTATGTGCCTTGGTTTAGATGGTAGCAGAAAAAAAAATGAAAACAACAACAACAACCATACTTTGCTGTAAAATGTGTAGTTCGAACATGTGAAGCTTGAGGGTATGTGGGTGTGGGTGACGAAGAGAAGGAAAATTCTAGCTTGGTAAGTTTTCACTCGCTTTTGAAGCCTTGGAGGCCATTGAAGGTTTTATCAGGAGAGTGTGTTCACTTATTGCTTCCTTCATGAAGCATATCCAGGTACTTCCTGCTGGAGTTCATCTTAGAGTTGAATAGATTTCTTTAAGACATGCATTTCATAGGAAGGAAACATGGGGCCCAGATCAATTCAGCCATAAAATAAGTTAACTTTTAACCTACTCCTCACATTACTTTTCACAACAGTGAAAATCATCAGACGTATATATTCAGAGCAAGGAGAGATGAATGGCCCCAAAGGCTTCAAAAGAGAGTGAAAACTTAACTACATACTGCAGCATGCAACTTATATGAACTCCCTTCTCTTATTCCATTTCTCCCTAAAGCTCCCACACAGCAGGGAGTATGTGTCTTGTATCTCATCCCATTCTTTCTCCCTGGCACATTGCAGCAAGTAAATTCAGATACGCTGAGTGAGTAAAACTTCAGGTTTTTGACTCATTTGTCAAGGGTTTTATTTTGACAGAACAAATTCCAGAATTCTATTCCCTGGATGATATTAGACCTTCCATGGTCAAGCAAGAGTTCTGTTACCCAATGTGCAGTGCAATGACCTTGGGGTGAATTGACTTTGTCTGTTTGGTCTGGGAAGCTTAGACACTATACAATAAAACCTCTATTAACAAGACCACTCAGGAATGGGGTATTCTGTCGACTAAGGCAGCAAAAGAAAGAACTTTTGTTTTGAGCCATTTGGGAAGTCTGTTCTGCCTTGGTAAGAACTGTGCAGTGAATATGACTTTTGTCTCCAATCACAATGACAGTGATTCTCCTCTCTTGTGAATGCAATGATGTTAAGGCTTTATTCCAATGTAATTATTTTGGAGAGGAAGCTCTGGGAAGAGATTGGGTTAAAATGTTCTGGGACTTGAAGATGCTCATTTTAAAATAAAAGAGCAATAGGGACTTACTTCCTCTCCAGAACTGACCTTTTCTCTTTAAAAAAAAAGAAAGAAAAAGAAAAGAGAGTTAATGAGGGGTAGATATAACCAAATACATTGTCTATTTGTATGAAAATTTTAAACAAATAAAAATATTAATTAAAAACAATTCACACACATAAATAAAAGGAATATTAATGAAAGATCCTGATTAAATCTTAAGGCTTCCTTCAAATCTCAATTTAATTTCTGCTTTATATAGAGTAAAGATTTTGGGCTTAATCAAAACTACATTTGCTCTGTTTGATTTAGAATATGTAGCTTTTCACTGGTCTGCAGAACAAGGAGAAGAAAGAAGAGTTCCGTGGTAAAAGGAGGTAGGAGAAATGGATTGTTCTGTATCTTTCACAGCAAGTCTTTAGTGAATTTACCATGGTACCAGGACTGGAAGGATACTATGATAGAAGGGTACATGATGTGATTGTAGCAGCAATGAGACAATCCTTTTGCCAAAAATAGACCCACCTGCTTATGAATGTCTGGCATTCCTTTAACTTGGGGCAAAGTCAAAAAGGCCAGCTGTTCTCTCTGATACCCTTCCCACAGACTGGCTGAGCCTCAGCATTCCAGCCATAAACTTAAGGCTATATTTTCTTTCACAGCCTACCTTAAGACATGTTCTTCTCTCTCCATATCTATCTCTCAGATATTTCACTACAGTTGAAATTACCTAGACATGTTCAATGAACAGAGATGATGTAATAGGTGAATTCAGATTATCCCTATTCCTTTCTCTATGACTCGGGTGAACTCTGTGACTCTGGTCAAGCACCTAACTGCTTATGCAGTAGTTTCCATCTATATTAAATGCTAGTAATAAGTTGAATTAACAGGTCTCTCAGGATGTTTAAATTAAGCAAATATAAAGCAGTAATTAGCAACCTGAATGTCAACCAAGGTGAGAGTACTTCCAACACTGTAACTAACCCTCATATATTGTCACAAAATGTAGCTGTGGAAAGAGAAGGAACTTTTCTGTATGTACTGACATGTGTATAGTATCCAAGGCATGTGAAGCAATAAACACAAGATGTATGGTAATGTTTATAGTATTCTATAGTTTAGATTTTAAAAGAAGAGCAAATAAACATATATATTTACTTATAATTTCACTAGCAGGATAAACCACAAACCAATTAAAATTTGGTTACCTGTCATGAGATGCAAAGAATGGGAAAGCTGGGATGTGAAAGAGCTGGACTTCTCTACTAATCTTAATTTTTAAAGACTTATTTTATTTTATATTTAGAGTGTATTTCTGTTTGCATGTGTTTGTAGTGCCTGTGGAGGCCAGAAGAGGGCATCAGATTAGCTGGAGATGGGGTTACAGGTGGTTGTGAGCTGCCCAACATGTACAGGAAACCTAACTCAGGTCCTCTGGAAGAGGAGCAAGCAATCTTAACCACTGAGCTATATCTTCAGCTCTTTATCTTTTTAATTTAGAATTAACTAAACACTATATAACTTACTCAGCAAACTTATTTCAAAGAGAAAACAGCATAATAAAGCTTATTACTTTCTAAAAACCTATTAAATATGAATTCTGTCTTATAACAGTCACCAGAATTTCTTTGAATGCTTTTAAAACACTAATCTCCAGGTAGGATTGTACATCTCTAGGGAGACTGACTCTAAGAATACAAAGAGGTTCAAGGGTTTCTTAGATTGAGTTCTGGTGGCTAGTTACCAGTGGCAACAATTATGTTATTATTAGGACTAGTATTTCATTTAGATTAAGATAAAATTACTAAGTAATTAAATTAGTATATTTGGAAGATAAGATGTCCAGAATAAGTAGGTAATTAAAGTAAAAGAATATGTGTTTAAAATCCAGTAACCTTTATTTCTACTGAAAGGAAGTGACATGAATTTGTATATAGCATGTGTTATTCTTTATAAAAGGTACACATTTCCTCAGTATATCTGTTGAAGAGACTAACACGTACATCTGTCCTAGGAGAAAGAAACTCTATGTTTTGGGAATGTAATATCTATGTTTCCTCCATGAATCAGGCTCCTTGGAGAAGTGGCAGGTTCTAGATTTGGGGCAGGAAATATTTCAGATGAACCTGAGACATGTTGTCATGATCAAAAGCAAGAATATATGAGCCAACTTCAAGGAAGTCCTATAGGCTAGAGTTGGTGAGAAGGTAACATTAAAATATGTCAGCTATGTAATATCAGAAAGGTCTTTGGGAAAGCATTGAGCATTGACTTACTCTTGGGAAAATAGGAAAATAGAGGGAAAGAATTGCTGTAGGATAATGATTTTGCTCACTGGTTTAATAAAACACCGATTGGCCAGTAGCCAAGCAGGAAACATAGGCAGGATAAGCAGACAAGAAGAATTCTGGGAAGAGGAAGGCTGAGTCAGGAGACACCAGCCTACTGTCCAGGGAGCAGCATGTAATCACACACAGGTAAAGCCATGGAACATGTGGCAATATATAAATTAATAGTTATAAAACTTATTAAATAGTTAATATTTAATAAGAGGTAGCTAGCAAAAGGCTTGAGCCACAGCTATACAGTTATAATTAATATAAGCCTCTATGTGTTTATTTGGGTTTGAGTGGCTGTGGGACCGTTGAGTGAGAGAGATTTGTACTGACTGCAGGCCAAGTAGGACACAGGAAAACATTCAACTACAAATGGAATATTTTCTCTGAATTTATCAATGCAAATGGACTAGACACTGTTGATGTATTTATTGCTTGTATGTATTGTATATAGTTATTGTACTTATTATATATAGTATTTCTTATATTAATTATAACTTTTTTATTTTTATTAGACAAAAAGGGGAAAATGTGGTGAGATTTTATTTGTGCTGAAATGTGGTGATATTTTATTTGTGCTTTAATAAAGTTTGCCTGGCAATCAGAGGAAATAGCAAGTCATTTTAAGTAAACAAAGAAGTCAGGCAGTGATAGCACATACCCTTAATCCTATCACTTAGCAGGAAGGGTCTCTGTGTGTTCAAGACCACACTAGGGAACAGAGCCAAGCATGGTGACACACACTTTTAATCCCAGTACCAACCATAGAGGCCTGGAGGTCTGTACAGACAGACAGAAAGTGACAGAACTATGTAGGAAGAGAAAAATGAGGTAGCTGGGCTAAGAGAGCCAATGAGAGGGCAGAACAGCAAGGCAATAAAGGCATTGGTAGACAGGAAGTAACTCGCACTGGTGAGGTAAGGTTGGCTGGTGGCTTGCCCTATTTCCCTGATCTAAGGCTTTTACCCCTATATTTGGCGCTGTATTTTTTATTTAATAAGACCATTTAAAAATTCGGCTACAAAGAATGAAGTATTTTTCCTACCTCTTGTTTGTTTTTCTTTTGTTTTAAATCACCGCCTAATTGAGGAGGGGAAATTCCTCATTTGAATTTGTCTGGCTAACAAATTCCGAAAGAATGACAGAATTGGAATGTCTCCACCCTCCTAATCCTAATGAATGCTGGATCTAGAAAAGGAGCGTTTGTGGCCCCATTAAGTAAAGGGTGACAGGAAGCTTGACAATGGAGGCCTATCAGACAGACATTATCCAAACATAACATCAGCAAGTGGGGAGAGCTAGGCATCATAGGAGTCCTGAGATACAATACAGGTGAAACCGTCAGTCCTTGTGTGGACACTTCCTTTGTCCGCAGAGAATAATTTCTGTGCTCTCACCACGCATTTGTACTAGCTGTAGATGGGAACAGGAAAAACTTAAATGGCAGTAGAGCATCATCATAGCCATTATCAGAAGCATTTGATAGTTTAAATATTCCACTTCTTTTTCAGCACAGAGGATCACTCACATGGAAGTAGGAAGAAGGGAGATGTTGTGTACCCTAAAAGACGGAAAAGACCAGCACCAGTGAAGCTCATTGGGTCCTGATTTGACCAAACAATGGGAAAAGTGCATTTTTGAGACAATTATGTAAATTTGAATGCTGGCTTATTTATCAAATTTTATATAATGATTATTAATTGTGTATAGTGTGATTGTGATGAACGCTGGTTTACTAAAGACACATAACTAAAGAAACATGGCTAGAGTTAAAAAGATACAATATCTGGGCTATGCTTATTAAATATTCAAATGACGGATGAAACAAATTTGGCCCACTATTGAACACTGGTAGACGACGATGTGGGCAATGGGGATGTTTTTGGTATTTTTTGTGTATAATCTAAAGTTAGGCAAACCAACCACCCTTTGTGGCTAACACCTTATGTGTCTAAGATGTAGACAAAGCCAGTAAGCACTTCTTTCCATCTCTCTATCTCTTTCTCTGTCTGTCTGTCTGTCTTTCTCTCTTTATCTTTCTATGTATTTAATTATTTTACCTAAATTCTGTTTTTCTCCTCAAATGACTCCTGACAAATGATCTGTAAGAAAGAAAAGTTCAGTTTTGAATCCAGTGTGTGTAGCCAAGGGAAGGGAAGAGAATATGGTGGTCTTAAAAAAAAAAAAAAAAGACAGTAGGGGGAGGGGAACAAGAATTAAGAGCATTGGCTCAGCAGGAGTTACCTGTAAGTTGAAATAATCCATCCTGTGTTTATAATATGCCAGCCCAGATCACTAGGTTCTAGAAAAGTGTACACTGTCTTTTTGTAACTCACAGTAGGACTTGAGAGCATATGATAAGGAAAGTCAGTCTAAATGGACTTGAGCATCCCACAAATCCTTCCTTTTGAGGGGCACAAGCTACGCAGACACAAGTGGGTCCTGGTTTTATTTGCCAACCACGTGAGTAAGAGTAACAAGTCCTTGGAATTTATAGTTCACTCTTTTTTAGTGCATGTTTCATTTCTGTTTTTCAGTTTTGAGGATGAAATACAAAGTTGTGCTATGCAAGCACCCTATATTGACATATTTTATATCTATGCAGCCTTCTGTCCACACCCTATTCTGCCTTCTACTATCATGTGATGTTTGCATATCCTTTTTAATTCTATGGATGAGCTGAATGGCTTGTTAAAAGTGATCAGAGTACAAGAAGACAAGCACCAGCAGAAGATTCACTTGGAGAATCTGTAATTTTCTTATGTATTGCTGCTTAAAACAGCTAGCGCTTCTAGGAACATGGACCTAGTGTCTGAGGACTGTGTGTGAGATGTGTACATGTGGGAAATCGTGTCCTGACTTTTATGGTTAAAATCTGAGCAGGAGGGAGAAACCAGGAATTTTCCAGGCATGAGAAAGTATGTCTTGGGTATAATGAGCTTCAAGTCCATGACATACAGAAAACCCTCAGACTTGGCCTGGGATTGGCATGATGCCCAGACAAAACAAATAGCAGATTGAGTTTAAATATTACATCACAGCCAATGTTAGAGGACCAAAATGGATTTCTCTACTGTGACTGTGGACCAGAACCCACCCAATAGCTATGGGTGGAGGTGGAGATTGGTTGTTGACATGAGGTTGAGTTTGACCAGATGTAGGAGCTGCATTTATCTGGTGTTCACCTTCTGATCGTCTTTGTTCCCAGGGAAGGGCAGTATGTTGAAGCAGGGGTCACCTGAAGCAACATGAGGTGGCCTGCAGCCCAAAGTCCCTCTATTTGGTAGTCTCTGCAGTGACAGAGGTGGAAAGTCTCACCCTGGAATTCTCTGAGTTCAAACACTTGGTAGCTGTGGGGGCCTCGGACACATCATTCAGTGGATGCAACTCACGTTCCTCCTCTGAAACCACAGGGCAGTCATTCAGGGTTGTTGGGGACCCGAATCTGACACAATCCTTCAACTGCTTAACCCACCAGCTCCCGGGAGAGACTCCCTCTGCTTCAGAAACCATCTTGATTTCTCCCATTATTTGGGGAGGGATGGGGGGTAGGGCTTGTATCTCTGCTTCTGTGGAAGCTTTGTTGGCACGGACTTTTGTGTCCTGATTAGTCAACTGGAGCAGAATGTTGGCCAAGAGAACTCTCCCCAGTTCAGTGGAAGTAAGCTACAAATTGCATTGTTTTAGACCAACTCATTTTTTTTTCTTCTTCTTACACTGACCATTCTTCTTCTCCCAGGAAGTTATGAGGCATTTTATTTAGTACAGGTCTCATCACTGGGATGACTCTTTCCGCCTTGTGTGTGTCACCCTTGAGTTTATGAAAGACAGGCAAGCTTAAGTCCTGTTTAGTGAAGCAATCTGTGTTAAAGTAAGAGAAAACATTTTGGATCAATAAATTGATATGTAAACCATTGCCCGAGGCACCTTTCAAATATGCACACACAAGCACCCAACTGATTATTTGCTCCAGTAGGGTTTTACGCTTCCTGTATCATTTGGACAGCCAAAAGCTAGTGATCCACTGATGGAAGAAGGCATTTTGTAGGTATTCTGTTCTCAGGGAGACAGCAGAATTCTCACACTCTGTCTAAAGGAAGTTTTGTCCCCAGAAAGCAGAAAGGGAGCAGAAACAGTTCTCTGGCAGGAAACGGTGGGAGAAAACAAGAAATATGACAATCAAAAGGATATCCTAGGATGTAGCAGGAATCTTACAAGGTCTTATTAATAAAATCAAACCCGAAGCCAGTTATTGGGGTTAATGCTGGTAGATCAGAGAGACAGAACAAGCCACAGCTATCTCACCTTGCCGGATCCTCAGCTGGTCTTGTCTCCTCAGACTGGAGGCCTCTAAGTCCTCATCCAGAATGGGTCTCAGCTGAATTGCTGCTCGAAAGCCTGAACGCTTAACCAGCCAAATGCTTAACCAGCCAAATGCTTCTAGTTTCTGGTCCTCACACCTTATAAACCTTTCTGCTTTCTACCACCACTCCCTGGGATTAAAGGCTTGCTTTCTGGGATTAAAGGCGTGAGTCACCATGCCTGGCTGTTTCCAATGTGGCCTTGAACTCAGAGATCCAGAGGGATTTCTGTCTCTGGAATGCTAGGATTAAAGGTGTGAGCACCACCATTTTCTAGCCTTTGTATTTAGTGGCTGTCTGTTCTCTGACCCCAGATAAGTTTATTAGGGTGCACAATATTTTGGGGAACACAATACCACCACACTAGGATGTTTCTTTACCCACCACTACACAGACTGCTTTTTTTTTTTTTTTTTTTTTTCTGAGCTGATCTGTGCCCTTAAAACAAAGCAAATAAGAATGTGAAAAGGCAAAAGGAAACATTACCAGCAACCTTGGCTACACAGTCTCTTGGTATTGCTGCCATCTAATGGCATTAGGTGGTAACACAGGACAAAGTGAAGCCACCTTGTGCTTGGTGTTTATTTCCTGAATACCAACAATTCTGCAGGTATAACAGATCTACCTTCAGAAAAGGAGGGTCTATGATAGGACTTTAGTGGTAAAAATATGATATGATATATACTCTTGAGAAGGTCTGTGTGGAGTATTATCCTAATGTATCCCACAAGGGCTCTTATCAGCTGAAGAGCCTCAGTAGGGTAGATTAATACACACTGTGTCTCAAGGAACAACCTTGACAGTTGCATTTGATAGCAAAGACTCTGATGGCTCTTTGGACGTAGGTGGAGTTTTTCATTGGGACAGCCAGTCAGTTGGCTCCCAAATAACCATACAGAGACTTATCATTAATTATAAATGCTTGGCCAATAGCTTAGGCTTGTTTTTAGCTAGCTCCTATAACTTAAACTAACCCATTTCTATCAATCTATGTGCTACATGGAGGCCCATTTACCTCATTTACATACTTTCTATCCTGCTTTTGCTCGCTGTGCTCTGCATCTCATGGTGTCTCTCGGCAGCTTCCTTAACTCCGCCCTCTTCTTCCCAGCATCCTCTCAGTTTGGCTTGCCTGCCTAACCTCTTTTTGCCTAGCTACCAGTCATCTCTTTATTAATCCAATCAGAAGGTGTCTTGGCAAAGCCATATCTTCACAATGTACCAAAAGATTTTTCTATAACGTTGGGGGCCTTAGTGCATGGTAAAGACTTGTTCCAGTAAGGTCCAGCTGTCAAAGTATGAAGTCCAGCAACCAAAAGCCACCTGTGGCTGCCCTAGTTAACCTGTCCAATCAATATTAAACACCTCATCCTAATACAGGGTTTCTCCTTTTACCTTTATCAGTTGCCATTTTCTGATGTGCCTAGCTGTCTCTTGTCTATCTAGAGCAGTACTTGTCTCCCTGGAGCAAATATTCCTTTCCCCTAATCATTGTCCCTTTCCCCTTCTCCCTAGCCCTCTACTCTCTGTCCTGTGTCTCCTGTCTTTGTTTCTTATTCCTGCGCTTTGTTCCTCTGGGGCAAATAAATTTTTGTGTTGAGAACTTGGTCTTGAGGTGTCTTGTGCTGATACTGGTCCCTTCAATTAATACATATTAAGCACATTTGAAAAGCTTATAAACATTGAGGTTTCATAAGGCCACATGACTGATTTTAAGCAGATTAAAATCTCTAACCATAGTCCAAAAATTAGAGAAAAACAAAACAAAAACAGGTAGCCTTCTAGGCCTCATATTTAGAGTGTACATTCTCCTCAGGAGGTCAGGTTTGCATGGTAACCTGCCAGTCCAGGAATCAGGCCAGAGTCATGTCTACCTGCCCTTGACAGCATGTCTACTAAACTAATACTAAGCTACATGAAGCCACTGTGAATGTAGCAGCCTCATGGTGAGAGCCGTTTGCTTTTGACTCAATGGCCCCTTGTGTCATAGGTGCAGATCAGGCTCCAGAGGCTCATCTCTGGTCTATGAACCAAGCTGAGCAGACTGAAGAGTTGATACAGAGCTGGCATCTACACCCTGGCTAATGGCAAATGATCAGCAGAGTAATACCCTGTTAGAGAGGAATCCTATTTGCAGATGAGTTTTGTTAATAGCTCAGTTGTAGAATTAGGACTTGACATTCAAAATGACCTTGGCTTTCTTTTACTCATTGGGTAGGGAAAGTCCTATAATCATTTCCCTGAAAACATTATCAAGTGGAGAGGAAGTGATTAAGGAGTTATTTATGGGATCTCAGCAGTCTATGGGGTTTGGAATTAGCTACTGACTTTAAAGTCTTTGTTGGCAAGAGAATGCTAAAAGACCTAAGAGCCGCCGTTGATCCAAGGGTTTGAAGAGCAATGCATTTAGTAGTCCTTAATCTTCTATTGAAATTCCGGGTCTCATATTTAGGGCAGAGCATCAAGGAGAGTTTGGTTACCAGGCAAAGATGCTGGGCCACGCTAGGGATTCAGTATAAATGAATCATGTGATTTTGAGTTTGTGTGCCTCTGAGTGTAATGAGGTTTGAAAAAAAAAAAAAACCTGTCATATATTAGGTATCAATTTCCCAACATCCATCCCCGGAAATTCTGTGCATGGAAAATGCTCTGTGTGAAATTCCAAGAAGTACAGCAGAAGAAAGCTCCCCTTCTCTGTTGAGCCATTTGCCACACAAAAGTCAATGCATTAGTCATGACGGTGTTCCTAAGCTACCCCTTTCTAAGCACCTGCAATGTTCTCGGAACTCTGTGTATATCAGCTATAACACACAAAACAACTTTTATTACATATAAAGACACTACATCTCAAGTAGGGCAAATAAATTGGCTAATGTCACACAACATGTAAGTGACAGAGATGTTTATGCAAACTAAGGTGTGTCCATTTTCCTAGCCAATTACATCAATACATCAATTTCCTGCATTTAGAGTCACGAATTGGGCAGAAACCCAACTGTTTCTTCCTATCATTCTTTACTGAAAAAAGTCCTTATCTTCTTCCAGGTGTAGCCCAATGGTAGAATGTTGTCCTGGCCTGTGCAAAGCTCTGGGTTTAATCTCCAGTCCTGAAAACAAAACAAAGCAACCAACCATATGTGTTTGTTTTTCCCAGTAAGCATATTGTATCTCCTCTTCCAAAGGGAACTCAGGACTGACTTTTAGTGATTGGAGACATTGGAGTGGAGCCAGTATCTTCTTCAGAGGGCATTCTGTGCCTTTTGTGGGGTATCTTGAGGAATTCTACAGGGAACTTCATCATTAATCATGCAAACTGTTCCCTTCTTGGAAAAAAAAAAGTGGTCATAAATTACATTCCTCTGGATGCAAGTAAGGATGGTCATCCCTGGCAGTATAAATTTTGAACATCTCTAAATGAATGTGAAACCACCCACTCTCAGTAATCACGACAGTGGAAGGAAGTAATGGGGCATTTAATTGAAAATAGCCAACACTGTCCTGATCGTTGATGATTATTTTTGGAATATATTATATAATTTGGACAAGGAAAATATTCCATTTCTTAATTATTTTCTTAGGCATGTATAAAAATGATTTTACATCTCCTTGCTTCATCTAGAAGAATAAAAGGGCTGTGTGACACAGACTCTGTGCTTAGACAAGAGAAAGAAAAAGTTAAAATGGTTGTTTAGAAAGAGAAATATAAATAATACCCAAATAATAATGTATCTTGCTGTCTCTTTCTCTGAAGGTTCCCTCTACAACTACACACTTTTTTTTTTTTGGTGGTGTTGAGTGAGGATCGACCCCAGGGTACAGTTTAGGTAATACAATGAATTCAATATCAATTTAGAACAGTGGTGGTTCTCAACCTTCCTAATGCTGCCACCCTTTAATACAGGTCTTCATGTTGTAGTGACCCCAATCATAAAATTATTCTCGTCATTACTTCACAACTATAATTTTGCTACTGTTATCCATCATAATGTAAATATCTGTGTTTTCCAAAGATCTTAGGTGTCTCCTATGAAAGAGTCATTTGATCCCCACCCCCAAAGGAGTCATGACCCACAGATTGAGAACCACTGAGGTAGAGCACCTTGGATGTTTTGTTCATGAATAATATGTTTATAACACAAGTGCTGTGTTTTTGAAAGTGTGTGATTGTATCAATTATATTCATGTGCGTGTATGTATGAAGCATATGTACATTATATATTTAGCACATTACATAAAATACTGTATGTGATATTGCAGGACTTTTGCTGGGTGATATGAACAAATGTCTATTCACCCCAGATATGGCACCAATGGCAAATCAGACACACAGTTCTTACAAGTCTAGTTGGGTGAACCAATGAGTTTATTGAGGTTATTGATGGTAGCGGGGGTGACCTTGGTAGGTCCATCACTCAAGGGCCCACTTTAGCATCAGTTTCAGTTAATACGGAAGGTGAAGCCCTGGGGCTCACTGCACAGCTTGCACACCTCTCCCACTAGAAAGCCTCCTGTTCCCAGCAGTTACTTACTGTTTTCATAATAGTGAGGGAGGGTTTTGTGTATCTTGTAATGTTCCGGCCTTCTTGAACCTCTTAAGTTTCTTTAGCTTCTTAAATTTTCTGAGCCTCCAAGAGGGAAGAGTTACCCAACATATTTATCGATGTGTGCACACATTCTGTGTCTGGCTCAGTAGCTGGATTCTACCAAGTAGGCATGATTCTAATACTTTCTGACAATATGTAAAGAACTAGTTACCAAATTTCAGTTTTTGCCTAGATTTTTGATTCAGTTCAAGTTGAAGCATTATATTGAATGATATATGCACAAGAATTTAGTAGGTCCTTTTTTTAAGTACTTTTGAGATGGAGCAATACTTTGGTTAGAAAATTACAAATTGAATATGAAAGTTTAAAGGTTATTTATTGCTGAGGCAGTAACCATCAGCTCCATGGCTGTAACATTGAATACATCAAGTTCATCATTTATTTTCTGTCTTATCTGGTATTTTTAGCAGCAATGGAAACAAAGTAGGTCAACTGTAGCCATCACACGTTTTTTGTCAATTTATTTTGTTTCAATTTTAGTTTTTCATTTTCTGATACTAGATGTACTGTAGCTCAGGTTAGCCTTGAATCAGCTACATAGCTGAGAAAGACTTTGGATCCCTGATCCTCCTGATTCCACAGACTTTTAGTTTTTGGTGCTTGCCAGAAGCAGGCTTTATTTCTCTTAGTCTGAAGCATAATAACTCATGTTCAAGTTACACAGCTAACAAGCAAAGGCAGGCGTGGTAGTCTAGTTGTTTGGCTCATTTTTTTAAGATTCATTTTTATTTGTGTGTGAGTGTGTGAGTGTGAGTGTGTGTGTGTGTGTGTGTGTGTGTGTGTGTGTGTGTGTGTGTGTGTATGCATGCATGAGAACACCTGCCTGTGCCTTGATGGGCATGTATTCCATGTATTAAGATAGATGCCAACAGAGACCAGAAGATGGCATTGTATCTTCTGCAGTTAAATGTGATTGTGAACTATTAGACTTGGATGCTGAGCACTGAACTTGGATCCTCTGGAAGGGCAGCAAGTACTCTGAACTACTGAGCCATCTCTTCATCTCTAGTTGTCCAGATGGTAAATATAGGGTCTCTGTAGCTGTTGTGGTTCTTTCTAATTACAGCCTAGAAAAGTTACTTGGACACTCCTGAGTGACACAGTTCTGCCTATCACCAGAGTTAAGTAGTCAAATCTTTACTTTGTGAGTGACATACAAATAGTGTGTTGGATACTAAATTTTCTACAAAGTATAGATACACTCGGGGCAATTACTTTGCCAACCCTTGACTTCCTTTTGCATCTTGGACAACTGGAGAGCATGTCTCATTAGCCGATGTGAAGATCGAATGAGCTGATACAGATAGAGTCTGTGTCATGTGCAAAGACTGTGTCATCGTCAGGACAGAAACATCACCACACTGTCACCCTCAGCAGCTTGAAGAATTCTCTTAATATTTTAGGGATCCCAATTTATGCTAAACTGAAATTTGTGGCTTAGACAGAGTATTTTAGGACTTGCCAGCAGGAACCAGAGTTGGAGAGTTTATGAAAGAAATTTTACTATAGATTTTAAGCATGAGAAAAAGAAAGGAGAGAGAGAGGTATTCAGAAAGAAAGGCACACTCAAGATCATGGGT
This sequence comes from Peromyscus eremicus, assembly GCF_949786415.1. NCBI lineage: Eukaryota > Metazoa > Chordata > Mammalia > Rodentia > Cricetidae > Peromyscus > Peromyscus eremicus. The sequence continues at coordinate 44,983,471 of NC_081436.1, read as the reverse complement.
ATTGGTGTCCTCAAGAGAGTCATAGTGTTAATCCCATTGAACAAGAGTAAATACCATTACCCAAACTCTTTTGTCAAATTACACAAGCTTTATTTTCTGTCAGACAGGGCTATCTCCCTAAATGGGGGTTTGAGAAAATACATTGAACACAGGAAAAAGTGGGAGATATATATACATATATATATCTCACAAAACTGGAAGGCTAGGGGTTTTCCAAGGGCTTTTGGTTATGTAGGAACTTGGAAGAACATTTCCAAATTATTTGGCAGAACATCTTATCTTATAAGGGTGGAGGTTAGGGTATAGGGTGTGGAACATGTCAAAATCCAGAAGATGGGTGAAGACCTGGTCAAACCCAAGTTTCACAAAAGACAGGAATAAACATATTTTGACCTTGTGATAAAATGGCTTCTAATCTTAAGTTGGAGTCAGGCAGGTCATCATGATAGAGAAAGTCATACACCCATGGGTAAGTATGGGCTCCTCAAGAAAGAGTTATAATGAAGTGTATTAGCATTAGCCATATATGCCATTTTGGAGGTTTTCAAGTTCTATTTCAAAAGGCTGCTAAGAAAGGTCCCACCTCTTCTGATAAGCAAGATTATATATAGTATAGCACGAATCTTAAAGGGTCTTATTAATAAAAACAAACTCGGAGCCAGGTATTGGGGTGAACGCTGAAGATCAGAGAAACAGAACAAGCCACAGCTACCTCACCTGGCCAGTTCCTCAGCTGATCCTGTTTCCTCAGACTGGATGTCTCTCAGCTGAACTGTGCTGCTCAAAAGCCTAAAAGCTTAACCAGGCTCTAGTTCCTTGTCCTCACGCCTTAAATACCTTTCTGCTTCCTGCCATCACTTCCTGGGATTAAAGGCTTGAGTCACCATGCCTGGCTGTTTCCAGTGTGGCCTTGAACTCACAGAGATCCAGATGGATCTCTGCCTTTGGAATGCTAAGATTAAAGGTGTGTGTGCGAGCATTTTCTGGCCTCTATATCTAGTGGCTGTTCTGTTCTCTGACCCCAGATAAGTTTATTAGGATGCACAACATATTGGGGAACGCAATATCACCAAAATATAGGGTGACTTGGATAGCATTATATAAAATCTGATACATAAAATAAAAAAATTCTGGAAGCATCAGAGCTATATAAGACATTTAGTATGTGTGTGTGTGTGTGTGTGTGTGTGTGTGTGTGTGTGTGTGTGTGTTTTCCTCTGTAAATGGAGTTTATGATGAGATTTCAAGAAAAATTTAGGTTTGTACCTACGAAAGGAGGAGAAAGGCTCTAAACAGTTCCCAATTGTGCTGAAATTCTTGCTTTTTTGATGCCAAGAGATTCCTGGGTGAGGTCCCCCTTTTTCCTTTTCACGTTCCCATAGCTTCCTAGTGTTTATATCCTGTCTCAATACAAAATGCTCAGGGCAGTGGTTACTTTTTATAAACTCTACACAAACTAGAATCATTTAGGAAGAGAATACCTCAATTGAGAAAAAGTCTCTGTGAGATTGGCCTCTGAGACATTTTATTGATTAATGATTCATGTGGGAGGGTCCTCCTCATTTTGGGTGGTGTCACCCCTTAGTAGGTGGGCCTAGGTTTTATAATAAAGCAAGCTGATTAAGATATGGAGAAGGTGGTAAGCAGCATTCCTCCACAGCCTGTGCTTAATATCTGCCCTCAGATTCTTGCTTGAGTTCCTGCCCTGACTTCCCTCAAGGATAGACTATGATGTGGAAGTGTATGCCAAACAAACCTTCCCTTAACCCAAGTCCTTTTAATAATGGCGTTTATCACAGCAATATAAGGCAATCCAGACAGTTAATGGTATTCTTAGTAGCTGTGGTGGAGTACTAAAAGTTTTCACCTTGACCCTTTACTTACCTGTCCCGGTACTTGGCTGTACCTGCTTTTCCTTCATCACTTTCTCTATGTTTTATCGGTACTTATTGAAGTGGCTTCTCTCTTTGTTTTTCCTTTTTATATCTTAAAACTATGAGATGCTCTTCAAAAGCATGTGTTGAAGTGGTTTTTGCATGTCTTTGCCTGAACCATTAGTGGTTAAATACTCCAGATCTAAACAACTTCTGTGAGAACATTTCTCATCAGGGAAGCTGTGGTGTTTTCTTCCCAGAATAAATTTGGGCCAGGTATGCTATTAACATTGAACTCTCTTAAGTCAGAGAGACCAGTTGTCTATTCATAATTCCACCCAGAGACAGTTGGAATTACTCTAGACCATGACTACAGAATCTCTTCAAAAATAAGCATATACGCATTTTCATGGTATTTTTCTGTGGTCATTAGAGCTAAATTACATGCTCATAGCCTGAGTTCAGCCATTTCAGACTACTTTTACAATCCCACATGGCTTAAGCCTCATCACAGGATTCCTTTGTCATGTCCCCGAGGAATGTGGCTTTCCTTTTATATTAAATGTCTATAATTAGTGCTAGGAATGACAGTCCCTGTTTGAGCCTCAGAGAATTACTGGGGCTTTTATTCCATGTCAAAGTGTTGGGGGCGAGTGAATGGGCTTGAGTAGTTTGTGTTAAGTTATGATTCTTGGCACTGAGGGTGGTTATTGACAAATGAAACCAGAGAAGACGACAGCCAGGTGAATCAAAGATAGAAAGGTGCAGCGGTTAGAATTGTGCACGGAACAATAAAAAATACAACAGAATAACAGTATAGGGGGCTCGATGTAAAAACAAACTCAGCTATGGGTTTGAGTTAGAGTTTCTATTTCAGAGAAATAGGAAATCGAGGCTTCTGAGGTGATGGATAGGTGGGCTGGGAAGGGAAATGGGAAGATAACCTTTAACACTGCATCAGTGAGCTAATGAATGAAGAGTTATTTGTTTGACTATAATGGGAAAGAAGCCTTAAGTCAATACCTGGCTATTTCTCACTTTGATAACGACTCAAAGTATATACATCCTCCCGGCCCTTGCAACAGAGACTAGCACAAGCCATGGGAACTGGCGCAGGGTGTCAGTAGGCCGTTTTTTTTCTACGGCACATAGAATATGCATCCGTAGTTCTGAACCACACACTTGCATGAATCTGGCTTCTCCAACTTAACAATTTAAACAATTGGACTCAGAACAACTGTGGTTGAATTTTAATTGCTCAAGAGGCAGAACTAGAAAAAAATCTATCCCAATAAGATTGGGTATATAGCACTTTTTCCAGTTATTCTTTCAACAAACATCTATTAGGAGCTGCAGTAAATTCTCCACTGTGGTGTGACTGAGATGTGGGGCCGTGAGGAAAGCCTGATATGCCTTAGTTCAAGGTTTTCATGACCTCCAGAAAAACACCACTGGCTGAGGACCAAGTGTTTACTCCCCATGTTTGGTGCCTTGAAGACCAATAACTCCACCATTTCCGGATGCCCCTGGACACAGCTCTCTGTAATTCATGCTGTAATGTCCTCAAGCTGCCCTGAGATATGACACTTAGGAGTGCCAGAAAGGGAGGTCCTACCATTCATCCAATCACTCTGTCCCAAATGGCCATCTCTTTAAGGAAGGTACCCGTATTTCTGCTATTCATCTCTTCCCTTGAATTCCTGACATTTCCCCCTGAGGAACTATTTATATCTACCAGACAGCAGTCAATCACATAAACAAAAAGGTGTGACTCTATAACCTGATATAAAACATAATGGGTTACATGATGTCCTGTCATCACTCCAAACTTTTGAATTCATTCTACATCCAATTCTTTACATTTAAATCTCTTTAAAGAAATCTGTTGGATCCCTTATGAGATGTGGCTTAAACTTCAAGTCTCCTGGAAAGAAACCATTGCTGTGGTTTCCATTTTGCTTACGTCTAGAAGTCAGAATCTATTGGCTTGAGAAAGGACAGTTTTGAGTTGTTTAATGTGAGAGGTCATTCCAGACAGATGTGTATTAGACTTCTCAGTGTTTGGTCATGCAGTCAGAACCATTTCTTGCTGGGGAATCTATTGTTCTCTAGCTGTGCAGTATGTGACCGCTTTAAACACATACTGTGTGGTGTTAGGTTTTCACTTCCCTTTTAAGTACTAGGGCTGGTCTGAGATAAGAAATACTACCCCAAGATATGGTAGACACGCTAATGATTACTGATGAGAAAGAGACCCCTTTCATCTCATGCTGACACTACTTGGTTGGTGGTCAAAGTTACATTTCTCATCACCATGGGAAGGTGCCCACCAGACACAGCTTGAAAGGAGACAGGCTTATTTCAGCTTACAGTTCAGAGGTACAGTCTATCATGGTCAGGAAGTCATGGCAACAGGAACTGGCTCAATTTGTGGCAGCATATGATTGAGGTATCTGGTCACATTACTAAAGCTATGAACCTCAAAGCCCGCTCCTAGTGACTCATGTCCACCTGCTATTCTTTATTGCCCAAAGATTCCATAACCTCACACGGAAGTGCCGCCAGCTGTGGATCAAGTGTTCAAACATAAGCCTGTGGATAATCTTTCAGATTCAAACAGTAACACTTGGATTGCAGTGGTAAGGAAGATGCTAAAGCTGTATCCAGACCCATCAGGGAAGGTGGAGAGGTACCCAATAGAAAAGGTGGTAATATTTCTTTTCTGTGGCATGGAGAAGTGGCACAATGTTAATTATTCCCCGGTGGAAAAATATTTTATATGAAATATTCTAAAGCTATCAAAACATGATTTGCTCTCTATCATGTCTATAAAATTGTGAGCTAAGATTAAATTTCTGCTTAAGAGAGGAAGCTATTTTTCTGTTAAGAGGCTTTTCTGAATTATGTAAGTGCAAAAAAACAGTAATAAAATTTTATTGGTGTCATGTGATATTTCTGCACCCTTAAATTCCAATCACTCAAATAGCTTAAGTGAATTACTTTAGCAAATAATCCAACCATAACATTTTAATTATTGTTAGTGCTTTACAAAGAAACCTTGCAAACATATGGCTGAGGATGACCAAGCATATGGCTGAGGATGACCAAGCATAGGGACTCTAAACTTACTTGGTGGTTGAACCACATGTTTATGAATAACATTCACTTATATATATATATATATATATATATATATATATATATATATATATATATATATATATATATATATATATATGTGTGTGTGTGTGTGTGTGTGTGTGTGTGTGTGTGTGTGTGTGTGTGTGTACACTCCACTCTAGACAGATGTGTACTAGACTTTCCAGTGTTTGGTCATACAATATGTACTAGACAGTGTTTGCCTCTCTCTCTCTCTTTCTCTCTCTCTCTCTCTCTCTCTCTCTCTCTCTCTCTCTCTCTCTCACACACACACACACACACACACACACACAGACACACACACTCACAGAGAATGAGATTATGGTGGTATATGTAGGCATTTGTATGGGTGTGTGTGTGCACGTGTGTGCTGGTACACATTTTATGTATGTGTATTAGGAAGGTCAGAGGTATATAATAAGTGTCTCACTCAATACTCAATCACTCTTCACCTTCTCTTCAAAAGATGATGGTATAATTTCCTTCTTTACTTATTTACCAGATTTTAAGATTTTCTAATTATTTCTTTCTTTATTTCTGAGATTAAAATTTATTTAGAACATGTCTGCCTTCCTTTTCTTCCCTCTATCCCCTCCCATATACCCCTCCCTTCTCTTTTTCCAAATTTATGGTCTCTTTTTTTTTTCTCTAATTGTGATTGCATCCTCCTCATTTTTTACACTAGATCTCTCACTGAATCTGGAGTTCATAGATGTGCCTAGGTTGTTGGTTGGCCAATGAGTGCCAGAATTAGACAGAGGCCACCATGACCTTGTATGTGGGTGCTGGGAAGTTTCGGGTCCTGGCGATTGGTAGGCACTTTGCCAGCTGAGCCATCTCTCCAGAACCCTCTGCTCTCTCCTTTTTAAGTGTATTAATTTGGACTACACATTTTATAGTTTTAGTGAAGTATTAACAAAGTATGTTTAGTATTATAATCATCTGTATTCACAATGAAAGAAAAAAAATCTATCCTTTTTGTGGAGGGGATGGGGCAATCACAGCCACCAAACAAGTAAGGATTTTGTTTTTGCTCCAGATTTGCTGACGAGTAGGTAAAGACTTGATTTACACATGACAATGAAGAATGCGTAAAGGGTGAAATGACGTACCTTATGATGTATAATAGACGTGATTCCAACAGGACAGACCCCAAAGCCAAAGTGTAATGGGACAGCTAGTCAAGTTTTCTAAAGTAGGTCAGAGATTGTCACCTGCTTAAGTAGCCTTTAAGATGTTCGCATTGTGAGCACACACTCTAAGAAATGTGTATATCACAAACATGTTTTATATCCCAATATAGAGCAGACAGGGCTACTTCTATAGATGCACACAATGGAAGCAAATACTTGTGTAAAAGTGTTCATCCTTCTTTGGCCTGACTAGCTGTGACACTTTACCCATGATCTATCTTAAAAACAGCTGGTTAGGTAGCAGATGGGAACAGATGCAGAGACACAAAGCCAGACATTACTCAGAGAGAAAGAGAGTCTAAATGATAGGTCTCCATCAAATCCCTCATTTCAGAGGTCAGGGAATCCTGTAGAAGAGGAGGCAGAAATATTGTAAGAGCCAGAGGGGGTGGAGGGCAGCAGGAGAACAAGGCCCTGTAAATCAACTAAGCTAGGCACATATGAGCTCATCGAGACTGAAGCAGCAATCACAGGGCCTACATGGGTCTGCACCAAGTCCTCTGCATGTATATTATAGTTATTAGCTTCATATTTTATGGGAATCCTGACTGTGAGAAAAAGTGGGCCTCTGACTCTTGTACCTGCTCTTGGGACTCTTTTCCTCCTGTTGGCTTGCAACACCCAACTTCAATATGATAGTTTTTGCTTCATCTTATATTTTATTTTGTCATGTTTGGTTGTTGTCTCTTGGAAGCCTGTTCTTTTCTACTGAGAGACAGAAAGAGAGTGGATCTGGATGGGAGGGGAGGAGAGGAGGAACTGGGAGGAGTGGAGGGAGAGGAAATTATTATCAGGGTACATTGCATGAGAAAAGAATCTATTTTCAATAAAAGGAAAGAATTAAAAAATAAAAGCAGTTGGTTGTAATAGACTAAACAGATCTTAGCTACTTAATGGGTTGTCATCAATACTCAATAATCAATTAAATGACTTGAAAATTTTCATTGATCACTTGTTTTGGAATCATAGAGGTACCTTTTGATTATTAAATTGCAAGTTTGAAACACAGTAAGCATGATTAAATCAAGTAATTGTGATTGAGAAATTTATTTATTTATTTTTATTTTATAATTAATTTAATTTTACATATCAGCCACGGATTCCCCTGTCCTCCCTCCTCCCACCCCCAGCCTTCCACCCAAATCCCCCAAATTCACCCCCATTCCCACCTCCTCCAAGGCAAGGTCTCCCCTGGGGAGTCAGCCCAGCCTAGTAGATTCAATTGAGGCAGGTCCAGTCCCCTCGTCCCTACACCAAGGCTGAGCAAAGTGTCTCAGCATAGGCCCTAGGTTCCAAAAAGCCAGCTCATACACCAAGGACAGGTCCTGGTCCCACTGCCTGGGGGCCTCCTAAACAATTCAAGTTAATCAACTGTCTCGCTTATCTTGAGGGCCTGATCCAGTTCCATGGGGGCTCCTCAGCTATTGATTCACAGTTCACGTGTTTCCACTAGTTTGGCTATTTGTCCCTGTGCTTTTTCCAGTCATGGTCTCAATATCTCTTGCTCATATAATCCCTCCTCTCTCTTGCCACTTGGGCTCCTGGAGCTCCACCTGGGCTTGGTCGTAGATCTCTGTATCTGCTTCAATCAGTCACTGGATGAGAGTTCACCCACTCATAAGTGGATACTAGATGTAAAGCGAAGGATAACCAGACTGCAACTCACAACTCCAGGGAGGCTACCTAGTAAAGAGGACTCTAAGAAAAGACACAGAGATCACCCAACGACAGAGAAATGGATGAGATCTACATGAGCAAACCGGGGGTGGGGGTGGGGTAATGGAGGGCAAGGGTCGGGGGGAAAGAGAGCTTAGGGGAGCGGGAGGTCCCAGCTGCATCAGGAACAGAGTGGGAGAACAAGGAAAGAGATACCATGATAAATGAAGACCCCGTGGGAATAGGAAGAAGCAGAGTGCTAGGGAGGTCCCCAGAAATCCACAAAGATACCTCAACAATAGACTACTGGCAATGGTCGAGAGAGTGCCTGAGCTGACCTGCTCTGGTGAGCTGATGGCCAAACACCCTAACTGTCATGATTGAGAAATTTCAATTTGAGTATAGAGATCAAAGATTCAAGAGCCAGCCTGCTTGGGCCTGAATCTTGGCTCCGAGTTAGCTGGGTGCATGAACATAGGAAACCTACTCAATGTCTTTGGTTTTCAATATTCTTATCCTCCAAATGGAAGCATTACCTTCTTTTTTGACATAATATTAGCATTTATATAAGGCTCATAGAAAAATCTTATACTAAGTACTACTATCGGAAGAAAATCCATGAGACTGTTAAAACCAGTGAAATGTTTGCGAATGCTGCCCACAGGTTCATGTGGTCCAGCTGTAGTGAGTTTTAGCAAATATGTATTGTGTGCTGCTTAGCCTGTGTTTAACCCTGGGCCCCACCACTAGAGAAATCATTACCTTTCCCACTTTGTAGCTGAAGCAATTGAAGCTCAGAAAGCTCAAGTAGAAGAGCCAGGAAAGCATGGAGCTGGGATTCCACCTCAGGGCCCTGGAGTTCAGACCCTCAGCACCTACTTATGAACCTCTGTAGGCATCCGACTTCCTCCGTCCTCAATTCCACATCAGTGCTGCGTTCCCACTATCCGCTCTCTGTGATACAAAAGCCCTTCCCTCACTTCTTGCTTTCCGTTCCCCGTGCCACTTTCCTTAGATCAATATGGAATGTTGTTTGGAACTTTATATTTAGGTAGTGATGATCTGTCTCCTACTGGGACAAAGGGCAGGACCTTTACATTGCTCACTACTGTGTCCCCAGCACACAGGCTGGTACTTACAGTACATAAAATATGCCTATTCAACACAGCTGGATGAATAAATACATTAATTGAGGTAGATGAAACAGAAATAAGCCACTGGAGACATTATCAATACAACTTTACAACATTTCATTGTCTTTAGAGTTTTCTTTGAGACATTGTTTCATCTTGGAATTGAGGAACCAGAGTTCCTCACATGCTGGACCAAGCTTTCTATTTCATTTCACTTGGGTCATTGGAAAAGTATCAGGAAGGCATGCTGTTCTTTGCCTTTACCAATTAAATGAGAAAAGGGAGTCTAGGCATCAAAAGTCTGTTGCAGTACCCATATGGTCCACTAGATGGCACTACTATTCTACAGAAGTCAGTCACCCACACTGGTTCTGGCCATGATGTGTTTTGCTGGTTTTTTGTTTGTTTGTTTTGTTTTTAATTTTGGAAGATTGACTCTGCCTTTGCTTTCTTTTCTTTTGTATTTATATTCTCTGTTTAGATCTCCATTTCACTTTTATTTCTTTTTCTTCTGCTTCACCTGGGACGTTTATTATACAATAAGTATAATAAGTTTTGTTTGTTTTGCAAAGAACTTTTGCTTATTTTTAAAACACAGAGAAAACATGATAATATTTATTATATATTTATCCCTCCAAGTAAATACAAATAATAAATAGAAGTAACTCAGTCACTGAGTTCACCCATGGACCTAGGCAAGGGTGGACGGAGTACTTGCCCAGTGTGTGCAAGGCTCTGAAGGTACGCTAAATAAAGTTTCAGGAGTTGTGATTTTGGAAGTGTTAGGTTGTTTCAAGATTGCGCACGGGCTGTATTTCACTAGTTTTCCCCAGTGATAACTTAGTTTCGTAAGGTTTTTAGGTATTTTAAAGATTGGAGTTGCGAATTTGCCCCAAGTAGCACAGGTGACAGTAGAACAGAAGGAGAGTGGGGTCAGCTGGTTGGACATCTACCCTCACTGATGTCGTACTGCCTGCTCCCCTAAATTGAAAACGCATTGGAAGAAAAGTGTTAATAAGGGGATTAATTCGAAATGTGGGAAAGATGATTCCTGACAACAGACCAAACCCCAGAACACAAGGGCTGGCTGGCATGCAAGATTTCACACCGGTACTGCCATGTCCAGCCTTCCCCTTGTCAACTTCAGCATGCTTTCATCGGGGGAAGGTCTTCCTCTCTGCTTAATAGTCCTGAGTCAATAGTAGCTTGGACTTTCATTTGTGAATGGGAGTAAACCTTGGATAGACTGCGTTATCTATGTCTTTTGTTCCTGTGACCTGACAAGAAGCAACTTAGGAAAGAGGCTTGTTTTGGGTCACAGAGGATGGACACAGTTCACTGTGATGGAGAAGACATATGGAGACCACAGCAACTGCAGAGTGTGGCAGCTTGTTTATGTTACCCACCAGGAAGGAGAAGGCAGTTAAGCTAGAAGTTCCACCCTGTGGTCCCACGTCACCCAGATCCCTCTATCCAAGGGTTTAAGAACCACTCAAGACAGTGCCACCAAAGGAGGGTCAAATGTGTGGATTATGGAGACGTTTCATATTCAAACACAGACCAACAGGAGAAATCCTCTTTGCTGGACAGACTGGCCCCGAGGACATGCACCCCTTGCAAAGCTTTACAGATGATATAGCTGCTAGCTGCTGGCTATTGGCTTTGTAAACTCAGTGCCATGCACAATTATTTTATTCGTTACATTAATTGGCCACAAAGGGCTTATGATGAAATTATTTTTGTGACTTGTTTCCCGTGACTACCAAGTCACTTTCAAGAGGACAATATCATGGCTATTGAGTCTCCTAGGAAATGGAAAAGGTCTCCTTTCATGTATTGAAATAACTAACCTGGGTCCAAGTTCAATCTCATTTCCTAATCAGGGCTTATCTCCCTCTTCACACTTGGGACCACCGACAGGTCATAGCCATGTTGCTGTGGACTTCTCACTGGACTTCTTGTCTTTCTTCTCCAGAATGTCACACCAGTAAGGGGAGTGTGAGGAAGAGAAAGAGAAGGTCTCACATGGCCTATGAGGTTTTAATCTGATCATAACTGTTTTCTGTTGTGCAGGTGGTCAAATATCATAGGGAGAGGGAAGGCCACAGGGTGCATTTGTGTTTACCAGAGGCTTCCCATGAGTTTTCACACCAAGAATGTCTTCTGTGATCATTTTTCAAGTTGCTTGTCCCATTTTGCCTTTGATCCAATACCTGCCTTGGGGCTTTTTGGAAAGTTAATAATTTTAGAGCAGTTTTAACTTATACAAAATCTACTCTTTAAGCTCAGAGAGTCTGCCTGTTGATTCTAAATGCTCATCTCACTTTTTATTATTTGGATAAATCCCAAATCCCTTCTCTGCTAGAAGCAGATGAGGTTCTGTTATAGCAAATGGTGTAAGGTATTTGTTTCCATAGATGACCCAGCTAATTAGAGCAGCACATTTTATAAAGGACTGTATCAAATACTGCTCTGTGTGGATTCCTGTCTTGTCTGCCCTGTTAGAAACAGAACATTGACATCAAGTTGTGCTATTTTTTTAAATGTATTACATTTATTTATTGTGTGTGCCGGAGTATATGCCATGGTGTATGCATGCGTGTGTGTGTGTGTGTGTGTGTGTGTGTGTGTGTGTGTGTGTGTGTGTGTAGAGGTTGGAAGATAACTTTCAGGAGTCAGTTCCTTTTCTTCCACCATGTGGGTCCTGGGGATCAAGCCCAAAGTATCACGTTTGGCAGCAAGTGCGCTCACTGTTCAGCCATCTCACTGACCCCAAGCTATGTTATCTTTTTAGCTCACGCAGAAACACCATAATCTTATTGTCTAGTTTGTGTCTCTGTTGCTGGGACAAAGCACTGGTAAAAGTCAACTTGGGGAGAGAATGGGTTTATTAGGTTTCCATGGTCATTGAGGGAGGCCAAGGCAGGACCCTGGAGGCAGGCGCTGAGGCAGAGACTGCAGAGGAGCACTGCTTACTGGCTTGCTTCCCATGGCTTGCTTATTATACAGCCCAGGGACAGCATGACCCACAGTGATCTGTGCCCTCCTTCATCAATCAACAATCAAGGAAACATCTCACAGATGAGCCCAAAGGCTGATTTGATGGAGACAATTCCTCAACTGAGGTTCTTTCTTCCCAGGTATGTCTAGACTTGAGTAAAGTTGACAAAGGATAAGCAGCACCCTTATTACAATAAGATTTACTTATTAGGAGTATTTTTAGCTCTGGTTGAAGGAATTATTATGATTTTAAATACTATGCCCAAAGTCTGATAAGTGGGAAGGTGTCCCATAGTAGACAAGTCAGGCTTTATCTCCAACGCTGAGATCATAATGGGTCCTCTATTTTACTTCTTGCATGATGTTCCAGTCTAATTTCCTGGCTTGGGAGGTATTTAAGATTGGGTGTGAGCAAAATAAATAAATAAATAATGAAGCTGGTTAAGTAAAAAACAATCCAATCATCAGGCTGTGTCTTAAAATCCAGCTTGATGATTTTCTTCAGTTAAAACAACTGACTTTTAGACAGGTACTTTTAGAGAAGCCTGGCTCTGTACGAGTGAGACTTTTCCATCCAGGCCTCTGGTAGCTGCCCTTCTCCTGGGTGCTAATGACTTGCTTTTGGCCGTGCTCCTTCAGGAGCATTAGCTGCTATCCCAGGGACTTCTGTGCTCTGACCAGCTGCAAAGAGGTGAGTTACAAGTACAGACCAGTACTAGCACGTAGAGGCCCTCCCAATTCCTGCGGCTAAATTTGTGAAGTTATCCCTAGGCAATTCACATTTTTGTTTCTTTTCATGTGTGCATATCAACCGGCCTGATTCATCAAATCTTTGAGTTTGAATCACCAAACAGACATAGTCTTTCTTTGGTTGAATTATGCCCTACAAGTTTAGGGAAAAGAGACACAGCAATTATATATAAAACATGGAGGAATAAAACACATCCTATCACAGCAAACCAAAGGCTTCACTGAAATTATTCGGAACACAGGAAGTTGTGTCTTTCCAAACTCTCTAAAGCCAGGATGCACAGAGTGAGTGTGCCAGAAACTCCAGTGTAGTATCCATGTCTGCAACTCAAAGATAAGACTGGGAAACTACTCAATAGTCTGTTTGACGTCATTTAGTTCAGTTTAATTATTCATCTTCAGAAATGTTTATTGAAACACGGTTTGGTGGGCTCTGGGCAAGGGAGAGGGACAGCTCTGTTATAGAGCTGCTTCTCACCACCACCCTGCCCTGATGCTGCATGCAAGTCTGGTCTGTGTAAGCCACATGACTCTGTGCCCTTGCTGACTGACTTGGGATTGGCTCAGCCCATGGAAAAAGCACCATGATTCCCATCAGGCTTGCTTCTGTCCACCCATCCATGTCCACACATCTGGACTGTCATTAAGTCTGTCTTGATTGATGGTTACTCCCTGTTCTATGCCTTGGTGACTTGGTAAATGTTCCCAGGTGTTCCTTGCTTCAGGAGGCTGCCTCATCCTGTGCCTTTCCTTCATCTGGGCTCATTCTTGAGAATTCTCCTCTTCTGAAACCCTGTGATTATTCAGCTCATGACCTGTCTGATACTCTAAGATCCCAGCACACGATCTTAGGACATCATCATCATCATCCTATTGTATTAATTGTAGTTAAATGCTTTTCAAGGGTCAAGTCATGTAAATATCTGTAATGTCAGAGATATAATTTAGCTCTCAGTGACGACATCATCATCTGAGCACAGGTAGGTCAGATTAGCATTCAAGACAGTGTAGTGAGGACACGATGGATGCTGTTATGCCACATGGAGCTTGTATCCAGATTGGAGGTTTTGGAGAGAGGGTCTAGTTTAAGATCAGGAGAATGATTGGGTCTTAATAAGGTGGAGATGTGATCATACTCTGGGGATATTCTGGGAAGAAAGATGTGGAGACCTGTGGTTAAGAAAGACTTAGGAAATGTTGCGAATGTGGCTCAGTGGTAGCACATTTGTCTAGCCATAGCAGCAGACTTGAACTAATCTCTAACAATCCCTCTCCCCTCCCCCAAGACGAATAAATAATTAAAGGAAAAGTGAATGAGCATTAAGCATCACTAAGATGGGAGAGTCAGAGAAAAAGGCAGATAATGGTGTGGTGGCAGGACTTAGGGTGTTGGGTGTTGAGAGAAGCACCATGAGCTCCATAGTCTCTTTTCTCTCTAACTCCCTCAGCTGTGTTAAGCCAGCTCTCCAGATCTCTCTTCAGAGGCCCAAAGAAATCCTTGGGCTGGTGAGACAGGGATTTGAGGTGTTTTGAGGCACAGCTGGGTATTGTGCACCAGAAGACCTGGAAAGGGAACTGGAGCCTCCCACAAATTGTCCACAGGCCACCATTGTCCTCTAGGTTCCACGTTTTTAGACTCCAGGGTTATGTAACTGAATGGTTGTATTGCAAAAATATTTTGGCAACAGTGAAAGATTTCTGAATGTGCAATAACCAAAAATTAATTTAGATTTAAATGTGAAAAGAGTCTTCATGCCCGTGTTGAAACACATAACTTCGCAACAGGCTTGCCTCTGAACATGCAACATGCACACTTCACACTGTGCATGCCATCAGGCGACAGGATGCTGATGAATGCTGTCTGAAACAGGTCAACTTAGAGTTGTGACTACTATATGCTATATATTACAGGGGTTTTGGTGTGCATGCAACATTTGCTGCCTCTATAGTAGTGTGACAATTTAATTACACAAAATCAAGGCTTTTCATATTTTCTTGCTGTCCTTAGTCACCATGCACCAAATCAGCACATCTCTGTTTGGATTTCGTTACAATGTTTGAGTTTTACAAAATCACTAGGCAGCTTTTAGCTTGCGAGTAAGATGGAATTTCCAGCCTTTCCTGAGTTGGCCCTGCACACAATTTTGCCATTTTGTTCCACATTTTCAGGTAAAGTAGTATTCTCAGAATTAATGATAAATTATCGATCGACTATGAAAAACGTTGAAAATGCACAGCAATATCAAATATGCGGCAAAATAGAATTCTTGATGCAGAGCATCTATCTTATTAGTATGCGACTTTAGTCTTCAAGAAATTATAAAATTACACTTCTATAGAGTTGTTTTGAAATACATTTGCTTATGATTTATTATAATTAAGATGTGGGCACCTACTTTCTACACCCAGACACCCATTTTTCCTAAATATTTCTCAGCGTTGAAGGGGATACGAAGCCCTGCCCTGCCCTGTGGCCTGCTGCTCATTTTCCTGTCCACTTGTTGGTCTCCAAGGAACAGAAACTAGATCTGAAGCAAGGGGAGCACAGAGCACAGCCCTCCAGGGCACAGGCTATTTTTTTTAACAGGGGAAAGCTGAGCGCATGAGGAGAAATTATGATTTGGAAGAAAACGACTGAGGTGTCGAATAACTCAAACTATCCAGAAAGTATGAAATACGCCTAGGGCAGTAATATGGGAGGGGGAGCTAGATTTGTTGGTGTGAGGAGAGAAGAAAGCTGTCACGTCTGTGTCACACTGACCTTAAACTTCTCAGTCAATACCCACTCACACAAACACATAAATGCATAAACTTACATGTGAGTGAATGAAAATGTTTATGTATATATACATATGCCTATGAAAGCACACATACATAATTCCTTGGTATATATCTTTTTTTTTTTTTTTTTTACAACCTATGTGAACAGTCTACATGGACAGACAGATTCACTTTCCTGTACACAGTCCTCATAAAACTTGGGGAAACTCTAGATAAGTACAATACAGTTAGAAATGATCCTGCTGAACCAGAAAGTTCTTAGCACACTACTGTGGAATGCAGTGGATTTCAGGAATATTTCCTCTGAGCTAAGGTGTAGGGAGGACTCAGGAATTTAGGAAATATCATTCTATGTAAGCTCTTCTTCTTTCTCTTTCCTTCCTTCTCTCTCTCCTCTCTCTCTCTCTCTCTCTCTCTCTCTCTCTCTCTCTCTCTCTCTCTCTTTCTGAGAAATCACACTATCCCTTATTATCTGTCAGCATTTTGTGTCATGACAGTAATAATTATACTACTAATAAAAGTGGTGTCAATGCAGTGAGTGAGAGCAGAAGCTATACTTTCTTTGCTAAGGTTTCTTTCAATGCCAGTGAATCTTCTGCTTATTAGGTACAGTCTGTGCACATGCATGCACACATGGGATTTGGATGATCATGGAAATTGTTTGTTTTTTTAAATGTTTACTCTTCTTGTATGTTAAGATAATTCATCTTATATATTGCAGTTTGAAAACACTGTCTTGGAATTTCATTTGCTAATGTGTACTTAGGTTTTCTGTAGTTATATATGTTGATAATTTCCTTTAAGATTCTTGCTTTGTATTCCTATCTTAGAAAGATTTTCATGACCCTGAGAGCAGAGCAATTTTATCCGTAATTTGTTCTGTTTGGTTTAGTGTTTATGTTTTAAAAGACTGAATTTAAACTTCACTGAGTTAATTTTGATGATCAGTAACATTTGATGGAGAAATCTTTCTGGTTTAAATCCATTAAAGATTTGTTTGTCTCTACGGCAAACAGTCAATATGGTGTGGAGTGAATGTCCCAGACTCTGCCATCAGAACTACTGGCTTCATTAATTTACTTTTATGATTATTTGCTCAGGACCAGGATGGAGTGTCTGACATTCTCATTATTGTTGAGAATACAAGGGATCCAATAACACCTTCATGGATTTTAGGAAACATTAAGTGAAATCAGACATCCATAATACTTAACTAATAAGTGTTAAACATTTAGTTTTAATTTTGTGTGTTCTCTTAGCTTGAAAATATTTTGAAGTGGAAGCCAGAAAACCCGAGTCATTTTATACTTACCTTTTTGTTAGGCATGCCTTCTCACCTCTTCCCTGTATTTAAGTTATGAACAAAGAGTTGCTGATATCATAGAGTCGGGTACTTGTTTGTGGGATATAATATCATGTTTCTCTTTCTCTGCATATATGTATGTACACAGCGAGGAGGGAGGCAGGATGGAGGAAGAGAGGCAGGGAGGTAAGAGAAGGGGGAGCTAAAAAGCTTTGCAAAGTAGTTTAAGGTACATAGATGCATTTATTAAAGTGCTCTTGATGAATTGGGAACATAGCCCATCTTCGGAGACCAGATTGTTAGTACATCTTCAAGTTAGCGATATTAAACTGAGGAAAAATTGACCTTATTATGCAGCTGCTCGGTTTCATGTAACAGAAACAGGCTCTGGTTAACTTATGCAAAGAAGTCATTTATTGGAAGGAATGGAGTTGTTTGTGGACTATAAAGGGGGGTGAAGAACATGGGCTGCACAGATGTGTGTGTTGAAGGCTGTGAAAGCAGAGTGTGTGATTTCCTTATACTAGTAACTGATAAAATACCTTTGTCTAGCTACTCTCCTACCCCAAGGAATGAACTCTAACTGTACCTGATATTTTTTCATCATTTTGTTGCAGATCAAAATTTTGGAGAGAACATTTGTGGTCCCCGAATATGTCATGTGCTTGCCCTTTGGCTGAAGGTGAGCAGAGTGACTCAATTTGAGTTGTAAGACCATGTCTAGACAGGGAAGAGGGGATTCTCCACAAGGAAACTGGGATGACATTTACATAAGAGGGACACGACATTGTGTGGTAACTAGGACAAGTCCAGTCTGGTGCAGGGTCAGATCTGTTTCGCATAATGAGGACCAGAGAGGGGGAGTCATCAGGATGGGAGGGAGTCCTAATATAAAAGCCAAACAGCTGCTAGGACTTCTTCCTTCACAAATCTCAGCTTACAGAAGTGTAGCCCAGAACGTAACGATGATCATCCTTTTTGAGATAGATAAAAAGGGTAGAGGGATCGACAATGCTCATCTACAGGGCCTACTTAGGTTCAAACTTGGGAAAGAGTTGGCGTCTTAGACACTATATCCGAGACCACGGCAAAAGAAGTTCCAAATTCTCCAGAGACAAGAAAGAAAGGCAGACCAACAACCAATTGCTGTCTTGTTGTTAATGCCCAGCTCTTTTCTGTCTCAGCAAAATGTTGTCCCTTGAAGTCTGTTACTAAAATGAAGGAAAAAATAGAAGCATGAATTCATAAGGCTTTACCGTGTGTGTGTGTGTGTGTGTGTGTGTGTGTGTGTGTGTGTATGTGTATGTGTATGTGTGTGTATTCTCAAGGGGAGCTGATCCATTAGTAACAGGCAGACATGCCAAAAGCAATAAAGGGGCAGACTCACTGGGCTGAGCAGGCAGTAGTTACAGGCTTTCCAGGAGAATCTTGCTCATTCATTAATTCTAGCCTTGGAAAGAGGCCAAGCTGTGTGTTTTCTCCACAGCAAGGGGCGAGATCCTGATGATTAAATGCTCTTTGTTGCCTTGCATTTCACTTTCCCTAGCAACTCACTTTGAAGAACGGAAAACCGAGTTTTCAATGCTTTGTTGTTGGCTGAGGCTAAGGCTAGCAGTAATTGAAGCCAGTGGAATGAGGAAGGGGATGGTGAAGGTAAATCTCAGAGCACAGAGGAAGCCCAGGGACAGAGAGGTGGCTCAGTGTGTTGCCCATTCTGCTCTTTATTGTGCGTAAGATTTTAGCTGCAACATGTTCTTGGAAAATCACATAATGTTTGGAAATTGTGTTCCTTTCACCATTCTCTCTGGATTGTTCATGCTTGATTTTGCACACAAGATATGGGACCTGAATGATAAGAAGTGACTTTGCAGGGGACAGTAAGATATTGCCACTATTATCTTTGACCATCTCACACTGTGTTCTCTCACCCCCAGATCCTTTGCTTTGTTTGGATGGCTGGCCTTTTAAATTATTTAACCATGTCGATATCCCTACTTTATCTTCATGGACACATCTGAGTTGTCTTGAGCAAAGGAAATGCTCCTGTCAAGTGACATCTAAAACTTGACAGTGATCTAACCAGATTCAATGTCTGGAGTGGCAATTGTTACAGAGTAGCTGATGGATGAATGCTAATTTAAATGAATATGAAAATCAGGTCAAATTTTTCCATTCATTTTAATTTGACTTAAACAGTATTGAGACAGAATAAATGGTTAAACTAGTTGAGGCTGAAGACCCTGTGAGGAAAGCCCTGTTTCTTAAACTATTCCTAGACAAAAGATCACGTCCTTGTCAGTGGACAACTGCTGATCGTTTAGGTTGAGTTGAACTGACTTCCTCCACTAATGCCTCGTTACAGCCTCAGCTTCTTTAGGCTAATTCTGATGCACGCTTTAACTTGCTTCCTGGGTAGGAGAAGAGTAAGACTCTGAGGAGGAGGTTAGAAGTTTTAGAAGGAGATTTAGGTTCTATACTTTGCTCTTCTTGAATGTGGATAATATGTGGATAATACACAAAGCAGTGTTACCATAGCTCTGGGACACCATGGCTAACACCTACTAGCAGAAAGTTGCACACACACACACACACACACACACACACACACACACACACATCCTCTTTTTCATTGATGAAAATATAATTACATCATTGTTTTCCCTTCCTCCTCTAAACCTCTCTTATGTCCTTCCCCTTCTTGTTCCCTCTAAAATTCATGGCTTCTTTTTAACTATTATTATTACACAGAGATGCAAATGAATAATGCACATAATAAATGCAACCTGTTGAGTCCCTTTAGTGTTGCTGAATGCATAGTTTTTAGTGCTGACCCTTAGATATTGGGTAAAAATTTAGGAGGATCTTTGTAAAGAGTTTTGTCAAGATACAACCTTTAAAACATAATTTTACTATTTTAGGTGCATAACTCAATGTTTTTAATTTATTTAAAGAATTATGTAGTCATCACCACAATGAAAGTTTAAACCATTCTCATTATGTCTCAGATAAGTTTCTCATATCCTTTCCCCTGCCATTGGCAACCGCTAATCTGTTTGGCTCCTATATATCTGGGTATTTCATATAGATGGCACTGTATAGAATATGGTCTTTTCTGTCTGGCATCTTTAACTAGTATAAAGTTTTGGGGGTTCATCAGTTTTTGAACTGTATGAGTATCGTTTCTTCATGTTGCTGTATAGCGAGCAGTAATGTTTATGCATTCATCAGTAGTTGGCCACTTGGGTGGTTTTTACATTTTGGATATGATGAATATGACTGCCTTAAACATTTATTTACAAATTCTTTTGGGACATATGTTTTCAGTTTTTGAGTATATATGTAGAAGATTCCTAGATCCTATAATAATTTCACATTCAACTTTTTGAGGAACTGCCAAGTGCTCTCCATATTGACTGTATCATTTTTGACTTAGATTTACCATGAGTTTGTTTAAAGAAAGAAAATGAGAATCCACTGCAAGGGTTAAAGGAGTCTGTGCTCACCCAAAACAGTGTACTTATAAGATGCTTAGCACAGTATGAGCCTTGGTCCTCAGTTATTCCTTAAGGACAGGGCTGTGTGACCCATCCAGAGAAAAGCAAGCCAAGAGGAAGAAAAGATCAAGACTTTCTGTAAGTGTATACTGAAAGCTTTAGGGAGATTTGAAATTCTTAGTTTGTGTTTACCTTACTTCAAAGATGAGCTTAGAACATCTATACAGTGAAGTCTTCTTTTCCCTCTTAGTTCTGGAGATAAAAATGAACACATTTAGTAGCTATATGCTAAGAAAGCTACATAAATCAAACTGGGGTGTTCTGTGATACCCTCTGAGACAGGATGAGACAGTGGCTTCCACAAAAATTTGATCCTTAGTTTCATGCTGACTTGGATGCTGAAGATGTGAAGAAAAAAAAAAAACACTTCTGTTTCATCTATAGAAAAGAAATCTTAAATCTTAGATCTCAGAAATAGATAGTGAAGGGGAATATCTAATTAGCTAACCAAGTTCGGTGTTATTACAGGACAATCGTTAATGCTGAGTGATGACATTTGGTATGCTATACCCAGTCTTCACGGCAGCTCTCTGAAATGGCCTGTGATGGTCCCCATTTTACAAACCGTGAATGCTGCCGCTCAGAAATATCAGGGGTCATGTCTGGTCATATAGCTGTGGAAAGTGACATAGCTAGGACCTAAATATCATGCTGGACTGGGCTCATCTGCACAATGCCATGGAATTCTTCAAAAGGCATCAACCACTAGGAAATTTACTCTGAAACTATGCTGTAAAAAATGGTTTGTGGTTACTTTGAAAAATAGAGGTTTTTGAATCTATGTCCAGTAAATACAATTTTAGTCTTCAACTTCAAAGTACTATATGAATAAAATTACCACATAGTCTTGACAAAGTCTCCACACTTTGGTCAACTTTTTAAGAGTAAAGTTGTATTCCAAACACTGCAGATTCATGAAATCTTTGAACACAGAGTCAAAGCCTTTTGGTCTCAGTGGGGTCTTTCATTGTGGGGTTCCTGAATGAGACACAGGAAGGGCTGTCTGGGAAATGATATGACCCAGTATAGTATCATGCAAGCTAAAATAACAGTCCATGGGGTAGTTTGGGTCCTTTGGCTACATCCTGGAGAGATAGCTAAAATCATTAAAGATTTTTCTTTAAGGCTTTGATGGATGATCTTCTCAACTTGATGGGATTTAAATCACCTTGTGTTTGTTTGTGTGTATTTGGATACATGGTCACTAGGAATTTAAGTAATTTTCTCTGAGTTTTACTTGGTAAAAAAGGAGGTAAACCTGTTTATTTTGCAATGTTGTAAGAATTGAAATGATATTAAAATATTAAAATTTCACCATGGTCAATTTGCTGTTATTTTCATTGTATGTCCAACTAAGAGCCTAGTTAAAAATGTCTCCTAAAGTATGAGATATTTGGTAGCCTGTTTACATGGCTGCTGTATAAATCCCTTTTTCTCCATTATGTGTTGGTTCAGGATTGCTCTCTAATGATGGAAAATTATCTGTCCTTATTATCAATATCCCCCCTGACAAATTCACATTGAAGTCCTTTATGACTAGGATCAGACTCCAGCAGAGCCCTTCCTGGATCATGTCTTCCTCAGAGTACTTATCCTGGTGTCCTGTATACAGCAAGCAGTTAAAACTTTTCTTGCATTTTATTTTCTAATACTCTCTGTGTTCCTGAACTGTCTACTTCACACAGTTCCACATATGGACATCACACTAATGTTATGAGGCAATTAATATCATTTTCCTTGTTATATAGAAAATAAGACAATGAGCCATTACTATGTAATTGGTGTTCAAGTTGTCATAGCAAAGTTAGCATAACAATCCAGATAATATGAATTCATAAGTACAATATGGACTCTCAGAGTGAGTGAATAATAGTATACCTTGTGGCTTTGTGTGTGGTGCTAGGGATTAAATCAAAGACCCTACAAATGCTGGGCACATCCCTTTCTCAATAGTAATATCATTTAGCTCATTAAGATTGCACTACACATATACTAAACTCTTTACTTGGATAAATACACTTAATATTCACTATGACTATACAAAAATTAAAAATGTGCTGAAGTGGAATTTGGTTTCAAAACACATAAAATATGCTGTAATCTTTGTTATCTTTAGAAAACAAATCCATAAGAAGAAAAACATCTTCCTATGAGATCTAGATGATGGGATGAACAGGTAAAAACAGGCCATGTATCTTTGCTTCGTTTGTTTCTAATAAAGGCTTTTTATGTAGTCAGTGTGGTCTTGAACTTAGGACTCTCCTGATTTAGCCTCTTGAGTGCTTGGATTATGAACACACACACCCACATTTGGCTTAGGCTACACATGCTAAAAGTGTATCCATCCTCATTTGTACTTTTGCTGTTGATGAGATCTGACTATATGTCAGACACTGAATTAGAAGCTAGAGATATAAATATGAAGTTGTCTTTACTTTCAAGCTTTTCTTCTAGTGAGAATGGGAGACACATAAACTTTGTGAACTTCCCATGTGTCAGAACTGAATTCTTTATGCCTGGAAAAGTTTCGCTTATCATGGCCAGTGTGCGCAGTTGGAATTAACAAGTAGCAGGTAACAATTGTGCTCACACATAAAATGGGTGATTTATGACTATTTTTGATGTGGAGGGCAGTAGGCAAAATAAATGTGATTTACAAGTATTTGTTGGGTTCACTTATTTTAATATTTCCCAGATGCCCAGAAGACAATACACGAAATAAATATTCTTGGTTACACACCAAATAGTCTGGCTGAGTTCCTATTTACTCCCTGTATTCTGTAGCCTCTTATTGCCATGACTGCTAATATTTGGTGTAAGTTTATCCCATCCCTTATTAAACATCAATAACAACCAATAACAACAACCTTAACACACTCACACAACAATATAACAGGCTTCTCCTACACATCTTCTTGGAAGCCTGTTTGTTATAAGAAACTTAATTACAACTGTAAAATAAAAAAGTACAGACACTGAGCTCTGAAGCACCATTAATGCAAACTTAGACTTTTAGAGTCCTTCAGAGCCCCACAAACTTGTTTTAGGTCTGTTAATTTTTTCTCAATATAATGATCATGGGAAGTTTGCAAAGCAAGTGATGGTATGTGTCTATTTGAGGTTAGGAAAGAGAGTCCCAGAGAATAAGTGCCCCTTTCCTTTAGATCAGACACAATTGCTGACTTGTACAGCCATGACCTTTTCTATGCTAATGCTCTGATACTATGCTGCAGATATTCAGAATGCAATTGTGCTGGCTAGTCTTATGTCAACTTAACACTGGCTAGAGTTATCTGAAAGAAGGGAACTTCAACTGAAACAAAAATGCCTCTACAAGACCCAGCTGTAAGGCATTTTCTTATCTAGTGACTGATGGGGGAGGGCCCAGCCCATTGTGGGTAACCAGCACTCCTCCATGGCCTCTGCATCAGCTCCTGCCTCTGGAATCCAGCCCTGTTTGTGTTCCTGTCCTGAATTCCTTCAATGATGAACAGCAATATGGAAGTATTGTAAGCCAAATAAACCCTTTCCTTCTCAATTTGCTTTTTGGTCATGGTGTTTTGTTGCAGCAGTAGAAACCCTAACTAAGACACTGATCTAGGATAAGAAACCAGTATTTTGATAACTGTAATTTTTTTTTGTCAAATCTTATCCATCTGCTAGAAATTTCTCTTGAACAAAGTGATTAGTTGGGTGTCTGAATAGGTTTTAAATTAGTTTTCTAGTTCTAATGATGAAAATATATTATGTGAAAAAATTTAAAATAAAAAATAAAGTTCACAATGAGAAACACAATCTAAATTCACTTAGGGATATATACTGAGGTTAATATACATATATACATACATATATACACACATATGAGAATACTTGGTACTTCAATACATAAAGTTGATCATGAGAACATACTGATGAATATGAAGATATTTCATTTAGTATTTTATGAGTCCCTCTTCAATAGATAACACTATTAAAATTAAAATTATGGATAAATTACTTGTGCAATACCATTCAATAAATAACTGCTAGAGATTGGATTTGAACTTGGATCTCTTTGGTTCCAGACTGCAAAAATCTTTTACTCACTTTGATTTCCCAGTTTAAGTCAGTGTCATTGTATTGCTGTTCTTGCATTTAATTACTTCTTTATCTACATTGTGATACTATAGCACAGCTTTGTACAGTCTTGTTTCTGCTCAAATCAGTGGTGCATGTCAAGCTAATTGGTTGTGACATCCACCTTCCAGAATGTATAATTATCAGTTTCATTGAGCAGGATGCTCAAATGACAGTTAATAGTTAATAGTACATGTAGGTATGAATCCACATGTTTCTGCAACCGAAGAACCAGCTAAAGATGTAATATTCATCAAAATGCCAATAGAGTGCATGAAAAATAGTTTTATGTGGAAATACAAGCCAGAGCAGTTTATGAAATCCCTATTTACAATTCACAGTTAACCCAGTGAGTGCCATTTTAACATTCAGACACAGGGAACCAGTGTGTTCTGCTGAGTTTAGAGGAAAGAACAGGTTCATCTTTAGATCTTTTGAAGTTTCAGTGTCTGACACTTGCAGCCACTGATGGTTGAACGTGGCTGATTCCTCAGCTGACTGAATGTCCAACTCTCAGCAGCGAATCTCTTGGTGTGGCATCAGGCATCTGATCACATGGAGGAAGGACTCTCATGTTTAGACAGCCAGGTTTGTATCCTTGTTTTGCTGTTTGAAAGCTTCATGAATTTGGACAAATGGCTTTACCTTCCTCTGCAGCCATCCTCACTGGCAAAGTTATAGAATAGTTCAGTGCTGTTCAATCTTGGCTGTTCATTAAATTTCCTGGAGAGTTTTTGAAAACACCAATATACTTGTTTTGGACCAATTAAACCAACTTGGGATGATACTGGCTGATTACATTTCTGGAAAGCCTCATTCTTTTTAAAATGTGGGTTATATGAGACTAGACAGGCAATGGATCTAGGTGAAAACCAAATACTATTGTTCTACTAAAGGAGCATGGTGATAAAATGACTTCTAATGACATTATGATATTCCAGTAGATCAGTGTCTCTCTCAGCAATCATCTTAGAAGCTTCCTCCTGCAGCAGATGGGAACCAACCCAGAGACCCACAACTGGACAACGTGCAGAGAGTGAGAGACATTGAACTCTCAGTCCTAAACAGGATATCTTCATCAAACCCCTCCCATCAGGGCTCAGCGAACTATGGAAAAAAAGAGGAGGAAGGATGATAAGAGCCGGAGGGGATAGAGGACACCAAAGAAATAGTGTCTTTCAGACACAACAAAAGTGATACACATATGAACACTCAGAAATTGTGGCAGCACACACAGGGCCTGAACAGGTGCAAGCCAGGTGGGGTCCCAGCTCAGAGAGGGGGAGGTGAACATGAACTCCCACTCCTAACCAAGAAGCTACCTCCAGTTGACAATTTCTCAAAAATGAACAATGAGTTTTCTCCAGTGAAGTTTCACTGGGTCTGCCAACCACACTGAAGGTCAAGCTCTGTGCCCACCAGTAGATGGCCAACATAAAACAAACTCAAAAAGGCTGAGTGGGTGCATGTCTTTTAATTCCAGCCCTTGAGATGAAGAGGCAGGTGGATCTCTGTGAGTTCAAGGACAGCCTGGTCTACATAGTTAGTTCTCAATCATTCAGGGCTACATAGTGAGAGCCTGTCTCAACAAAACAAAACAAAACAAACAAACAACCCAAAGAAAACACCCCAAGACCAAAACTCAGTGGCTTTTTTTTTGTTGGTTCATGTGTGTGTGCGTGTGTGTGTGTGTGTGCGTGTGTGTGTGTGTGTGTGTGTGTGTTATACTGCTTCGTTTGGGCTTCCTTTCCTTTCCTTTCCTTTCCTTTCCTTTCCTTTCCTTTCCTTTCCTTTCCTTTCGTTCCCTTCCCTTCCCTTCCCTTCCCTTCCCTTCCTTTCCTTTCCTTTCCTTTCCTTTCTTTTCCTCCCTCCTTCCCTCCCTTTCTTCTTTCTTTCTTTCTTTCTTTCTTTCTTTCTTTCTTTCTTTCTTTCTTTCTTCCTTTCTTTCTTTTTTTCTTTCTTTCTTTTTTTCTTTCTTTCTTAACCTTGTGTTTTGCTTTCACATTATGTTTCTGATTTTGTGTTTTTGTTTTTATTTTATATGTGCGCATGTGTATATGTGTGTTTCTCCTGATTTTTTGTTTGTTTTGGTTTATTCTATTTTTTTCTGTTTGTTTTCTAAAGATAGAGAGAAAGAAGGCATGGAGTTTGAAGAATAGTGAGATCAGGAGGACCTGAGAGGAGATGAGGGATGGGAAACTGTGATCAGAATACATTTTATGACAAAATTATTTTCAACACAAATAAAAACTGAGTTACTGCTACAGAAGCAGCCATTTTGATTCTTTTCTTCATCTTGGGGAAGATACTATCTAGGGAGGATAAGAGCCAGATAATGCCCAGTGATATAACAGTAACAGAAGAAGGGAAGTTAGGCCAGGTGTGGCTGACTCTGTAGGCTGTCCTCATCAGATGATCATTAAGTTTTCAGACATAGAGGAAATAGTCTATGATACCTGTTTGATTTAAAAAACTCCTAATCTGGAAAGAAGTCAAAGCTGACCTTGCTCGCTCCTACCATGGCATCTGGAGTTCTAGGGTGGGCACCATCACACTTGGACTGTTGTCTCCTCTTATAAGGGCATGATTCTCATGATGACGATCTCATCTTACGATACTATGTAGACGTCTCCAAGGCCATCACTTCACATATCAAACTGAGAGATATGGGTTGCAACAAAACATTTGGAGAGACACAAACATTTAGTTCACAGAAAATGGTAATTATACCACCTCATGAGAAAGGTTTTGTTAGAGGAGCAAAACACAGCAAAACAAAAGATAAGAACTAGGTGGGTGGTAGTGGCGCAAACCTTTAATCCCAGCACTCAGGAGGCAGGTGGATCTCTGTGAGTTCAAGGCCAGCCTGGTCTACAGAGCAAGATCCAGTACAGGCACCAAAACAACACAGAGAAATCTTGTCTTGAATAAACCTGAGATTCATCTCACCTTCAACATCTGGATATAAGGTTAGAACTATCCCCAACATTATTTCTGATATAAGAATAACATTAACAAGCTACATTATATTCAAGTACTTATAAAATTCTTATGCTAATGTCTACTTTTCCATTTATGACTTTGTATCAAACAATTACTTGTCTCAGTGCTGTGTAAACCGAATCTCTGAAGAGCTTTCTATCTAGACATGTCTGATTCCATTGTCCCTTAACTTCTGCTCTTTCCACTGTACCCAAAACTTCCATGTTTTTAGTAGTGGACAGAACAACAGCCTTTTAGAACCTTGAAGTTTCTGCTCTTTCCTGGGAATCATTTTTTCCTGACATGTGAAATTATACAACACTGGCAATTGACCAAGTTATATAGGTTCCAAATTGTAGATAAGTGAACGCTACTCCTTTACTTACTCCATACACCTTCCACGAGGAAGCCATGCATATCATCACAGTTTTTCTCTGTGTTCGCCATTGTTCAGAGTGGTAGGTTGTATTTCACTCCATTTGTTGACCTTCCTTACCCTATTGAGCTCAAGAGTCAATGTGTGAGTGTAGTACATGCAGAAAGGACTTGAATCATTTTTGAACAGTGGATCTTTACCCGGCTTGGGGCGTTGCCACATCTCGTCATTCTTTGCCATGAAATCTTCAGTGACTCAGATAGAGAAGGTGACATATGACTTATTCTGCAAACCTGTCACTTGTGGAGGTGACACTGGGCCACAGTGCAAGTGAGAAGAGATGATGGTAATAAGCACTTTGGAACAAGAGGCTTTCAGTAGAACTAGAGTTTTGGGTCACTATAAACAAAAGTAGTTTTGTTAGCTTGAGACTGAAGTACGGGTGATGGACACACTGAAAGAAACCACTATGATAGTGGTGACTGTTGCTATTCTACAGCACAGCATAGCTAGCCAACAGATAAGTCAATTTAGTTAGAATAGCTGACTGATACAGAAACTCATTGATAAGTGGCCTTGCACTGGCGTAACTAGCTAGGTCATTCAAGTGGCCATTGAATACTTGTGTTGAGGTATGGAAAGTTTCTGGAAACTTCTTGCCATCGCTCTTGGTCTTTTGCTTATGTCCTGAGTAGGGTGCGTTTTTCAGTGTCTGCCTCTCCTAACGTGTTCATCCCTAAAGGTCAAAGTTTCTCACTTGACCATTCTACTCTACCCTAAGCTGATTGGACCAGAGTGAAGCTCTAAGTGTGGGCAAGCTGTAGGCTGGCTAGCAGCCTGCTTGGTGGTGATATGACAACCAGAGATGAGGATACAGCTGAGGCTTCTAATTGTCTTGAATATATGTGACCCAGGGACATGAGATAACAATGTGCTCGTTTGTAGGATCTGAGAATCACATAGAGCAAGTGAAAGACTAGCTGAGTGACCCACACTGTCAACAGTGGATAGGTGACCTAGAGGTGCTGCTACTAGAAATGAGGCTAAGTAAGCATCCTCTGTGTTTGCAAAGGACGGTCGGTCTCTGTGAAGCCACTGTATTGGCTCTTTCTAAGTTGCCATGGGACATACTTTTTCCTACCTTTCCCACATCTTAACCCACAGCTCAGATAAGATCCTTTTATATAGTGTTACCTCTTCTTTATTCTAAAATATCACCTGTAGAAACCACTGCTCTTAACACCAAAAGGAAAAAGAAGACATCCCCATCCTTCCAATAGAGACTGGGGATCACACACTATGACAGTTACAAAAATTGATACTTGACAATAGCAAAGCCACATGAGTAGTTAAACTCATCTGTGTTTTTTCATATGGAACTTCTGGGTCTATTTCAGTAAGACCTTTCTGTGAGGTTACTTTCCCTGAATGAAATCACTTTTATTGGAGTAGATTTTTAATTTGTCAGGCTATAATGAGCATAATTATTATTATTTTGCTGTGGGGGACATTGTCTCAAATCATCTAATAAAAATACCTTTCTTCTTACTTCATGTGGTTTGTCCCACACTGAGAGAGTGCCCTTTGTGTCATGATTCTGAATTAATATTCTTTTCTTCTTATATCTTTAAAACTGTGGCTTAGCAATGGTGAGACCATTTCCTGCTGGCCTTAGGAAAGGGTATGTGTATGAGAGAACCTCATTAGCATCAGATTTAACGCCTACAGTCCACAGAGGAAGACTTAGGTCATGGGTTAGCTGTCTACTTTCTTTCAAACCTTAGAACAATTACAGTAGGAAGGCTTTTCACATAAAACTAAACCTTAGAGTCCTGAGGGGTAATATTACACTCTTTTAACCCATTGACTACTGAATAATACAGATAGAATAATATCTCAGTTCTATGGACTGTCATCTCAATGTTCTTTCTCCAGGTTAGAATCTCATTCCTCTTAAAAGGTTTTACAATTTTATGATGTCCCTCCAAGTTGGATGTTTTGTCTTGAATTTGTAAAACCTTCATTTATTCATTTAGTTTCTCTGTATTTTTTTCTAACATCCTTTCTAATCCCCACAAGAGTTTTGTATGCCAGGTGTAATGCAGAGCATAAGAATACAAAGATAAAGACAACACAAGATTTTATTTGAGAAACCATTGAGAAACAGATGGCATTAGGAAACTGATAACAAAATTCATTTCATTAAGTGTCAGAGTGCTGTGGCTACTCAGAAGAGAAGTTAACCAGTTGGTTGCCAGAAGCAGGGAAATTAAAGCTTCCTTCCAGGAAATTACATTTAGAAGGATCTATAGGAAATTGCCAGGTGGATAGGGTTGGGAAGAGGACAAAAAGTAATTTAAAGAAAGGGCTTTGATGAATGATAATGCCATCAGGATGATAGGAACATATAGGTTACGATGAAAAGTAGATGCTAGGTGCATATGGAAATGTTTCTCTAGGGAGGCTCAGATCTTATGTGTGATTTACAGAGTCTGGTGTTCATTGGAAAAGTTGTTCTAGAGGCCACCAAATACCATGGCTTTGCACTTCCTACTTAGCATTGCTATAAGAGTTGGGCTCTCACCTGGTGAGAAGTATCAAGTTGAGATCCAGAAGGATGGCAGACATTTGCATCACAGTATGAGCTCTAAGCTTAGTGGGTGCTTTTCCAAATTATCTGGACCCAGACAAGTAAGAAGGAATGAGGAAAGGAACTGACTCAGTTTTGTGCCGTGATCATGGGATGAGGAAGTTAAACCTCAGTGATGCTTAAGTGAATCTTCCTTCTGGAATGATCAGAGGAGACATCTGAACAGAAAGTATGCCAGAAAGTACAGTCATGTTCTCCCTCACCCTCCGCTCCTACCAAAGGCAAGCCTATACTGCCTTCTATTACCAGAAGTTAGTTTTGCCACTCTCTGTGTTTTGTATAAATGGAACTGAAGAACATGTATTTTTGCCGAGCATCATGCTTTTAATACTCGCTCTTAGCATTGTTCATGGTGACGATTTGCTTCTTCCTAGTGCTTCATTGCATTCTATTGTACACCATCACTGTTCTGTCTTATTAGTTCTTTGAGAGTTTTGCACGTTTTGTTTATATTTCCCCTTCTCTACCAATTCTGTCCAGATCCACCCTTACTTTTCTACATGCCCAATTTTATGGTCAACACCATGTCTAACTTATGCTGCTTGTATGTTCTTGGATGTATGACCTTCCATGGGGGCATGGTCAATTTATCAGCAGCTACACCTTTAAGGTAAAATTGCTCTCTCTTTCTCTCCCAGCAGTCATCAATTGCCAATAGCTTCTTGGCTATGGGTGGGGCTTCGCATCCACTTTGCCTCTCCATGTTGGGAATTTTGTTCGTCTTGAGCTGGCATAAGTTTTGTGCGTGGTGTAATAATTGTTGAATGCACGTGCGCAGCTTCCATGCTGTATTCTGAAAACACTCTTTCCTTGTAGTTATCCACCACCCCTCCCTCTTATACTTTTCCTATCCCCTCTTTTGCAATGATTCATGGGCCTCGGGAGAGGTCTGTGTGAGATATAGATGTCTTATTTAGGATGGAGCATTCTGATGATTCTTTCCCTTTGTGCCAATTATGGATGTCTATACTAAATGCAAATAGAAGTGCCTCTGATGAGGGATGAGAGATGCCTTTGAGCCTATGACCTGTCTATTCACAGGTTCTTGGCCTGATAATAGTACCAGGAATGGGTTTCATCTTGTGAAACAGGCTTTAAATCCAATTGCAAAGTGGTCAGTTACTCTTGGGGTTATTCCATATACCTATATCATCGTAGCTATCTGAGTGGAAATAGTTTCTGTAGGCAAATAGTTTCTGTGGGCTACAAACATCTGGGAGCAGGAAAAGCTACAGTGGACATTTCCTGCACACACATCAACATTTGCACAAGGACCTAAGGAAGGCTTTGCTGTCCCTCTGAACCTCACTCCCACAGGACTAAGGCATTGGGTCCCTAACATGGCTATGTCTGTGTTAACAGCACACATTCTCTCATGACTTCATTCACTCAGGGATTTCTCTGCTCCCCACAGTTGACCTTTCTTGATAATGTAAATTAGATTTACAAAAATAAATCCAAATATGAGTTGTCTAGACAGACTTATTTATTTGTTGACTGCGATCAGCTATTTTAATTATCACTTTGGTATGACCTAGACCTACCTGGGGACCTGAGGAGAAAGTGTCGATGAAGAATTGTTTAGATTAGGTTGCCCTGTGGGTATTTCTGTGGGAGAGTGATTTACTGCCTTAAATGAAGTAGGAAGAGCCAGTTGAGAGTAGGTAGCCTCGTTCTCTGATTTTGAGCCTTGGACTGTACAAGAGTTAAAAAAAAAAAGATAGCAGAGCACTAAGCATGGAGGCATTCATTTTTCTCTGCTTGTGTTTGCAGATGTGATATGACTACTTGTCTTAAATCCATGCTACCCTGATGTGGTGGTTTGAATGAAAATGGCTCCCCTAAGTTAATAGGGAGTGGCGTTATTTGAAAGGATTGAGACATGTGGTCTTATTTGAGTAGATGTGGCTTTGTTGGAGGAAGTGTCACTTCAAGTGGACTTTGAAGTTTTAGAAGCTCAAACCAGGTCCAATGTTTCTCTTTTCCTGCTTCCTGGGGATCCAGATGTAGAACTCTCGACTTCTTCTCTAACACCATGTCTGCCTGTGTGCTGCCATGTTTTCTGCCATGACAATAATGGACTAAACCTCTGAACTATAAGCCAGCCCCAATAAAATGTTTTCCTTTATAAGAGTTGCTTTGGTCACTGGTGGCAGTGGCACACGCCTTTAATCTCAGCACTCGGGAGGCAGAGCCAGGCAGATCTCTGTGAGTTTGAGGCCAGTTTGGTCTACAGAGCAAGATCCAGGACAGGCACCAAAACTACACGGAAAAACCCTGTCTTGAAACAACAACAACAACAACAACAAAACCAAAAAACCCAAAACAAAACCAAAAAAGAGTTGCCTTGGTTATAGTGTCTTTTCACAGCCATAGAAACTCTAACTAAGACACATGACTTCCCTGCTGTGATGTACAGGAACCTGAACTAAAACAAATCCTTTCTCCCTAAATTGCATTTTGTTAAGATTTTTTAAAAGTCAGCAACAGAAATGAAATTAAAACGTTGCCACTCTATTCTCAGACCCTTCACTCTCTTCATGATATACTTTGAAGGAAGTTCTTAATTGGACGACAGGCAAATTTAGCATTTTTTTTTTGTCCTTTATGATATGTAGCAGGTACTTGAGAGGTTCTGTTGTTACTGATTGATAACAGGTATAAAGGGAAGGGATTCAACAAATTAATTACATTAAAGGACGCAGAGATGCACTGTCAGTACCAGGGTAGAAAAACGCCACCAAGGCCAGAGGGTTCATGACTTTTATCAGGGAGCTCACAGTAAAACAAGCAAACAGTGAGGGGACCGAAGAGATTCGACACATGTAAGGATATGCCTCCTTTCTCTCACACGAGAGTGGTGTTCTAAAATCCTTACCCTCAAGGCAGAACCCTGGATGGAGTCCAAAGCTCTGGTTTGACTTTTCGTTTTCTTTGTATATTTGTGCCCGATCTACGGCAAGGTGGGCAGTGCTGACTCAGCAAGCTTCTGAAGTCTGAGAGTTTGCAGATGGTGTAAAAATGAATCCAAATTGTTTTCAGGATCGACAGAGCAAGCTGAGTCCATGTTTTTATGTATTATATGCTTATCAAATGCCTCTTGCTTTTCTGGTACATAATTATATGAAGTAACAGCATGGAGATAGTTTAGAATTGTGCTTGGGTGAATGCCAAGTTTTTTTTTTTTTATTATTGTTATTTTGCTTTAAAATGCGGCCTGTGATTTCTATTTTATTCTTTTAAATGCCACATTCGTATAGTTAATGCTATGTGATCTACTTAACATTAAGTGTTGTCTATGTTCCTTCACAGATGGCATTCCATTTAATTCCCCACGATAAAAAATATATTGTGACTTTCTTATACATAGGGAGAGGAAGGCTAATAGAGATGGACTTATCTGTCCAAGGTCATGTGGCTAATAATAAAATATGGAGTTCACAGTTAGTTTATGTTTCCATTATAACGACTTCTATTACAATTTTGAATTATGAATTCTATAAGGCTCACAATAATAAGCCTCTTTTTAATATACCTTGTTTATAGAAATAGTGATCAAGAGATAAAATGCTTGGGTCATTTTTATGAGACCATAAGCTACTTAGCCCCTGAGCCTTAACTGTAAAATGGGATAAGCAATGCATAACTTGGATTGCACTTCTGTATTTCTTTAAAATTTCATTTATTTTTGTCATATAGGGATATATATATATATATATATATATATATATGTGTGTGTGTGTGTGTGTGTGTGTTATGTGTGTTGTGTGTAGGCTAAAGGACAACTTCAGATGTCACCCCACACTCCAGCCATCCACCTCTGTCTTTGAGACAGGATCTCTCATTAGCCTGGAGCTCCCTGTGTAGGCTAAGGAGTGATCACTATGGATTCTGACTATTTCTGCCACCCCACATCTAGGATTGTAATCCTATGTCACTATGCCTAGCTTTCATGTCTGGGTTTTGGGGCTTGAACTGAGGTCCTCACACTTGTATACTTGCAGAGCTGTCTCCCGAGCCTGGTGATTTACTCATTCTTCATCTATGCATACGTTCAATTTCCTATCATGAATAATTAATGAGTAAATAAACAAGTGATGCCCTTTCTCAGGTCGCTTTGTGAAACATCCAGTTACAACCCAGTTAGAGTTTCTCCATAACACAATACTGAGTGAGCGCTGCGTGGTTGGCAGGTCCCTCCCTTTGGCTCCCACTTTCTACCCCAAGTGACATGAAGTCTCAGGTTACATTCAGTTTTTCTGTGTCATAGCTTCTGTTGTTCCCATCCTCTTTGCTTTTAATGTTTGTTTCCCTCACAGTCCCTTGATAGAGTGAAAAAGAGCTGACGTTTCCTTTGTGGATCCTGTCCTATAGCTATCAACCCTATCTTATGTCTTTATCATTTGGGCAAAGATAGGCTTGCACTTAGACTCCAGTTATTAAGAATGAGTCCCAGTTCTGAGCAATCAGAGAGCAGCATTATCTTGACACACTGATCGTCTCAGAGATGGGCAAGCTACAAACAAATGCAGCCAATCAGAAAGAACACAAACATTTTTTTAGGGAGAGTTACTGGAAGGAGGCCTCTTTAGGTACCAGTCTTAGTAAGCCAATAATAGCTCATAATCTTGAAAACACTTAAAGCCGGGCTGTGGTGGCGCAAGCCTTTAATCCCAGCACTCGGGAGGCAGAGGCAGGCAGATCTCTGTGAGTTCGAGGCCAGCCTGGTCTACAGAGAGAGTTCCGGGAAAGGCGCAAAGCTACCCAGAGAAACCCTGTCTTGAAATCCCCCCCCCCCAAAGGAAAACACTTAAAACAGTTTTTCACTTATTACAAATAGGAATTTGTCTATTCTCATTAGCACAGAACAATGAAGCAAGAACTAGAATTAATAGGCAGTGTTTTGATGATAGTGTTTTGAAGGCCTGAATCTAGAGGTTCCTGAAGCCATGCACATGTGCTGGATAAACCAATCACAGGAAACAATAATAACTCAATTGTTCTGAAGATTTCTGTTGCTCGAAATTGAGTAGTCTGATAACACACGGACACAGCGCACTGCTCTCTTAATTACTGCTCTATTTCAGGCATTTTCGCTCTTTGAGAGGATGTTTAAGAATTTCATGTCTGCTGGAGCCACTATGCTCTGCACTCTGAACATATGTCCATTGTCTGAATAATTATCAGCAATGTGTGTACTGACTGATTATGCACGCCTCTGACTAGACCCAGCAGTAGGTCTAATTTTACTTAAAATTAACAAGAAGACCCAGGGTGCCACTTGACGTACTCAATTCTGAATCCTTGCTCAATTGCCTATGTTAAGATCAAATCACTGAAAACAAAAGCAACAAGTTGTATGGCATTATAAACAGTCTGTTGAACAATATGTCCTCCAGTGGCATCCTTTCTGCTTTAATTCTAACTGAATATGAAAAGACAAAGTCACAGATCATTTGCTAGTTTGTTTAGCCATGATTACTGCTGTACTAGAGGCATGCTGGAAAGACATAGTGTGGACCATATGGGGCTGATATTCTTATTATAGTCTCATAACTTTGGCCTTGTGCTCTCTCCTCACCCCTCTCTCACTCTCTTTTTCTCCCTTCCTTTAATATTGAAATATTATGGTGAAGTGAATATTGGCAGGACACTCACTTAAATGATTACCACCCTTTTAAAATTCTAGGGCCCTGACCAGTAAGAGGCCTGCAGATGAATGACACACTTCTGTGGTCATATTTTGTTTGTGCTCTAACAAATAAAGCTTGACTGGAGATCAGAGAGACAGAGGAGCAAGCCACAACCACTACTTACCTCTACTGAATCCTCAGACCGAAAGGGCTAAACTCCTATCTCAGCCTGCCTTATCACTTCATTCTCTGCCCAGCCATATCACTTCCTGTTTCCTCCTCCCAAGTGCTGGGATTAAAGCTGTGTGCCACCACTGCCGTACCTCTATGGTTAACTCGTGATTAGCCCTGCCCTCTGATCTCCAGTCAAGCTTTATTTGTTAGAGCACAAACAAAATATCACCATATACTTATTGTGGTTGCTTTGACACCATGGTCTTTGTCCATTACTCAGACCTTAAGAGGTCAGGATCTCATAACATACAGGTTGGGTTAAGCTATCAGACTCACTCTTGATGAAGTTTGTATCCCTAGCAGATTACTCACCTTCTGTAAGACTCAGTTTCACCTCTCCATAGTAGGATGAAATGCCTACCAGCATGGGTAGTTGCAAGGATTCAATGAGTTCACGCACTTAAGAATTCAGTACTGAACCCACTAGGGACTCGTTACTCAACAAATGCCAGATTTTGCACCATCCCCAGTACTTTTTATTCCATGTGACTAGAAAGACAGGATAAGATGCTTACCCACTCATCCTCCAAGACTCAACACAAAGGCTCTAATCAGTTTCAAATGGGCTTTATTTCATCATCCTCTGTAGTTTATTTTTTCTTCTTTTATTTTAGTGAATATATTAGGTACTCTTTAAACGTTTCTGATTTCTTTATAGACATGCATGTCTTTGTTAACTTTATCACCAGTACTTGGGCATGTGTATGATTCATTAACTTTTAAAAAAAAGTTAATGGCCGTATACTTACGTAATTCACAATTGGTGGCTTTTTCTGGCTCTCTTGTTGAGCACTGACTCCAGAGGGTCAAATGTGAAGGAAGAGATAAGATAATTGCATCACTCCAGGAGAGAAGTGATGATGGCAGAAGCTGGCTCAGTTCTGACTCCACTTGTTCTTTGTACCTAGGGCTTGCATTGAAAGAATAAAAGGGTTAACAAGAAATGAAAAGAAGAAGAATAAGAAATCAAAACACAAGCCTTGCTGTTCCATGAGGACTAATTCAAGTGTAGTTTTATGGCCTGTAGATGGCTCCATTTTCCTAAAGAAAGTTGAAGACTTAATTATTTTCTGGAAGTATTTTTTTTTTCCCCTTGTAGGTTTGGACTTCCTAGACCAAGGTGATGGGTTCACATCAATTAATAAACAGTTTTTACTTTCTTTGTTCAGTTGACTTCATATGCTTTGGATCACATTCTAAGACAAATCGTTCATTTTGAACTACTCTTTAAGAACCACTAAGAAACTTGAGTGTCCACTGAAAACTTCTGTAGCTTGATTACATTGAAGGACCCCTGAAATATTTTCATTCACTCAGTTAATGAATGGCTACTTTTGTTTCCAGAGTGGTGCTACTTATGTAAGTGAAGATTAATTCACGGTGAATGAAAGTATTATTCTAAGATGCATCTCTAACAAGAGCGATAAAACACAGGTTTGTAGACAAAATTTATTAATAATCTCCACCTGCAAGGCACAGTGACTTAGCAGGCTATACGAAGTCACCGTGTATATAACAGGAAGTTGTAAATCTAAAGAGTCAGCAAGCCTTGGGGAAAGTATTTGAACAACTTGAGTCTGGGATGAATATGTACATACCTTTATTTTTTAATGTTATCCATACCATGCAATATAGTATTATTATCTCTATATAGCATAATCTGTATGACCTTTACATTATGTTGAGGATAATAAGTAATAAAAGTTGATTTCAAAGATGTGGGAGGATGTACTGATGCTACATATAAATGCTCTATGATCTTTATATAAAGGACTTGAGTACCTATGGATTTTGGTACCTGCGAGGGACTTGAAAGTAATCTTCCATTAATTGGTAGAGGTGCTGCAAATTCTGTCATTGAAGTTATCCAACTATTGCAATTATTTATTATCTACATTTTGTAGTTGATGAACCAGAGACAGAGAGCCATGGGGTAACTTCTTTAAGTCCATCCTGAAGTTTTCCTTGTGGGCATTAGTCTTTCCAAGTCCTTTGAGTGCAGACCACTTTCTTAGCATTGTGGGGACCTGCAGTGCCTGGGGACCAAAGCCAACTTTGTTGATCAGACCCCCCAGAAGCTTTGGCCCCCTTCCCCTGTCGTTCTTTATTTACTCTGCATTTACCCCAATGCCTATTCCCTTTGTCAAGTTATTTCAGATTATATTATGTCCTCCAGCTATACCTTCTGAGTTTATTTTTTCTAGCTTTAAAAAATAGAAAAACCTCCTTAATTGTAGTGAATGTGGGAAAAATAGAGAACAGGGCTACTAGACATGTTTAAGTGGCTGATGGGTTTCTGTAGAATTTCCATAAAGAAGTGTCTGTAGCAGACTCAGAGTCAGTTCTCCTGGAAAGCTCACATCTCCAGGACTCCAGAGCTGTTGCCAGCTCAGGAGGATATCTCTCTTTAGCCTTTTACACTGCTTCTCTTTCTGAGTTCTTTATTTCTGCTCTCCATCTCCACGCACCCTTTTCTGACCAGATCGGTATGTATAACTGAGGCCAGTGATACTCTATCAATATCAAGTTCCTTTTCTTTAGGCTGATCTGATTATAGCTATGTGCATCCTACCTGGTTAGCAACAACGTTTCCCAGCTGTTCTGTATACTTGTCATGGGCAAGCAAATGCTGTCACGTCAAGTAGACACACAGGGTTTATTATGTAATTTTTTGTCATAAAAATAAATACATCTGCAATGCTTTTGCTTATTTCCTTATTTACTACACACAACATGATATGAGGAAAGATGGTCACCTTCACAACTAATATCAAAGTTGGACATTGAAACTGGCAAGGCTGCACTTCAATTCTTAGACTGCTGTGTAAGAAAGAAAGCCATTCCTTGTTCAAGTACTATATTTTGGGTCTAATGCTTTGAATTTGTTTTTAAGAATTAGTAAATTTTTTTCAATACTTAAGGTCAAACTGATACTTTAACAGATTTGTAAGTCAAATTGTATTAGACTCAGCCTAAAGGGACCTTGCTATGCCTTTGTAAAACACTTCATATTTGATAAAATCAGCCATGGGTAGTACTTTGGAAGATAGCCTGTGAACTAACATAGTTTATCTGTAGAAAAGCTACCTAGGAAGAGTTAGCACTGTTATGATGGTCTGAGTTCTTTTTCTCTATGTTTAGAAAAAAAAATTTACTACCAAAACTAGTACTAGAGGGAGGACTTGCACAAACTTGGGGTCTTTAGTCTTTATTGATCCCTCCCAGCATATGTGATTATTTAGAAAATGGGGGTGAACCCAGTTCACAGTCTATGTTAGTGGTGTATTCATCTCTCTTAATTTGGTTACTTAAAATAGTCTTAAAGTTGATACAACAAAATTGAGAGATATAAATGGGGAGAAAACTCTGGTCTATGGTCACCCACATAGTAACCAAACTGGGAGCAAATGGGAAAGATGCCAGTGAAGATTTTGAGGAAAATACTTTCACAGAACCAGAAGCTTGGCCTAAAATCTAGGACTATTTAAATTCTAGGCCCCTAACATTTACAGTGTGTGTGTGTGTGTGTGTGTGTGTGTGTGTGTGTGTGTGTGTATGCATATGTGTTGGGGGGTAGGCTAGCAGAAAAAGAAGTCTTACTAACACATGGAATTCAGAAATTATGCAAAAAAATCTACCAAGAAAAATATTAAATACTGTCTTGCTCTATTTTTCTACTCTGAAAAATACATCATATTTTTCAGGATTATCTGAGAAAAAATATATCCTATCTTTATCTGTCTACATTTATTTCTTAAGGTATGTGTCTTAAATTACATACCTACACACATATGTGTGCTTGTCCATATATTGATAGTGTATGTATATATATCTATTATCTATCTATACATATACATCATATATATGATAGAATGAGAGATATAAGAGAGGGAGAGAGAGAAAGAGAGAGAGAGGGAAGAAACTTTTTAATGAGAGATTTGCTTACAAGACTTTGGGGGCTGTAAGCACTTATGATCTTTTATTAGCAAGCTGGACAGCCAAATATGTAGTTCCAGATGGACTCCAAAGGCCTGGGGACCACGAGTACTGACAAGCTAAGAGAAAGGTAGAATCAATATCACAGCTTAAGCAAAGAATACCTTTATCATTCTGCTTTCTATTCTGTTCACGTTCTCCATGGACTTCATACCTACCACACTGCAGAAGATGGATCTTAAATGCTCAGTTTACAACCTCAACTGCTGGTCTCTGCTGAAAGCACTCCCACAAACACCACCAGGAAGAATCATTTCTTTGGCTGGGCATCTTTGGAGCCCATCAAGCTGACAAACATTAAGTTTAGACATCAGACACACTCTGAGAACAATGTGGATGGCAAAGTTACAGCTTAGAGTTTGCCACATACTTGGAATTTCTATGTCATAGTACGTAAACATTCAGTATGTGGCTCTTTGCTCACTGTCCTTCTTTCCCAGACTTGGTTCTATCCGCAGACTTACTTCTACCCAGATTTAAAGGACCTTGACACACGTATAGATACTCTATGCTTAACATCCACATCTAGGACTCACACACAAACCAATCTCTTCAAACACCACAAACAGTCAAAATGCAAATTACCATAAGTGGTACTTATGTAACACCGATTTCTGGGTAACATGTCTCCAGATAATGTAGTACACTTGAACATGTCTTCCTTTTCTACATTCTATTTCTTCAATGTTATTGTTACCACCATAGCAATTGACAGAAAAAGGTTTTCTCTAAAAAGCCATTTATCTAATATATTGTGTCCAAATTTGCCGACATGATTGTAGACTATGTAAGTTTCTTGGAAATAGAGTCAATGTGTATATTCATACATGTGTTTCATAGCAATTGCCTGTCTTACACAAAGGATGTGTTTGATAGAAAAAAAGAAAGTGTTTGATGAATATTCATTAAGAATATATATGAATAAATGAATGAACAAATATATTTTCATTGTGTTAGGCTGTTCGTAAGAAATTTAAAATGTATCAAGTTGTCAAGTGGTTCCCATCTGGGAGCTCACACTAATATTTGGATAATTGGATAAGAACAGAGGGTTCAGAAATGTGTTACCTAGGCAAAGACTGAAAAGTGGTCAGTCCTGTTTATATTAAAATTTCCCCAGACGTATTTTGTTTTGCTTCAGTTCTAGGACAAGCTCAGATTTGGGATGAGGATGTGTTTTCTTCAGGAGTTGTCCCTCAAGCCTGCTTCTGCGAGCATTCTAAAAGCAACAACTGGAGCTCATGTTTAGACTTCTTAAAGTGTTTTGGCTAAGAGACAATCTATATATGAACATAATTATTACCAGTAGTTACTGCAGAGGCATGTAAGATAGGAGGCTTGTATTGTGTGGATACGTAACATTGAAATCTTTCCATGCCCCTTTCCCATATCTTTGTTCTCTCTAGGAAAAACACTCAGATGGCACAGAGCATATCTTTATTTTCACATTTCCAGCATTACTTTCTTTATGCACATATACTGAAACCATCTGTCTAAATTGTGGCAAAATCTGCCAGCTCCAGATTGGCCTCATTAGTCATTTGAGAACACATAAACAGAGGGATTATGGAAAAATAAATAAATCTTGGCTAGCTCGTGCTAGGCTGGGAAGGTTTTCTCTTCATCAGCATCATTGCCAGACATGAAAAGACATAGGTTTATATCTTTAAAGCATTCGGGGGAGTTTTCATACAGAAAGTAGATAAGAATTTCTCAGCAGCTCACTTGATCCTTTATGATATGCTGTCTCAAATGTGAACCAAGTGAAAAACCTTATCACCTTAAAAACCTGTCAAGGCCTTTGGAGGGTAAAATTCTCCAATATGCCAATAAGCAAATGCAAGGATGAGGTGAGAAGAAAAGCAAAGCATTTGGGGTATTATTGCCACAAATGGCTATTTGAGAGGTTTTTATTTGTTCTGAGCACAAAAAAGTTGTAAATCAACAATGAACACCTTCACTCTGTGTTGTCAGCCCCACACAGTTGAGTACCAGAGGCTTAGAGGCTGGGCCTCTACATCTAGAGGCTTGTAGTTCTCATGCCTGATAAGTTGAGGTTCATGGCTCCAAACTCTGGGCTTTGAATACCAGCAGCCGAAGACCCAGCTGTCACATGAAACTTAAAAGGTCTTATTATTATTAGTTGAAAACCCAGAGCCAGATATTGGGATGAAAGCTGAAAGATCAGAGAAACAGAACAAGCCACAGCCAACTTTTTTTTTTTTTTTTTTTTTTTTTTTTGGTTTTTCGAGACAGGGTTTCTCTGTGTAGCTTTGCGCCTGTCCTGGAACTCACTTGGTAGCCCAGGCTGGCCTCGAACTCACAGAGATCCGCCTGGCTCTGCCTCCCGAGTGCTGGGATTAAAGGCGTGCGCCACCACCGCCCGGCCTACCACAGCCAACTTTACTTTACCAACTCCTCAGCCTCCAGAGTGAGACTTCCTGTCTCCTCATGCCTTATATACCTTTCGGTGCCCTGCCATCTTCCTTCCTTCCTAGTTCTGGGATTAAAGGCATGTGTGCTTCCCAAATACTTGGTAGCAAAGGTATAAGATCTCAAGGGCTGGGATTAAAGGCATGTGCCACCATACCTGGCTCTGTTTCTAGTGTGGGCTTGAACTCACAGAGATCTAGACCCATCTCTGCCTCCCAAGTGATAGGATTAAGGGTGTGTGCCACCACTGTCTTGCCTCTATGTCTAATCTAGTAGCTGGCTCTGTCCTCTGATCCCCAGATAAGTTTATTAGGGTATATAATATATTGGGGGTACACAATATATCACCACATCCAGCAGTGATTTTTATCATTCTTGGCCACCAGGACCCATGCATGGCTCTTTACTCATGGTGGATCTCAAGAACGCTAATGATTACTTGCAGTTCTTACTTTTGGCTCTTCTGAGCTTCGTCTTTCATGATCTCCATTCTCCACTTGCTCTTCCTGGCTCCCTGCAGCTCTTCATCTGCCTTCTCATTGGCATTGGGTGGGTCTTGGGCTACAAGACTCTGGACATTTTGTTTGTACAACCCACTTAGTCCACCCCCTGTGATAAAGAGTACAGAGAAACCTTCGCTGTGTCTAATGTTTCAGCTGTAGTTTTCAAGAGGCTTCTCACTGTCATCTTTTGCCTTTTTTGGAATTCTGTCCTGGAACTTCCATATTAGGTACAAAGAGATTTGTACCCTCAATGATGAGACGCCATATGGGGGAAAATTAGGCCACTTCAGCTACTCACGAGCAATAGTTGCTGTAAGTAAGGGAAACCAACCTGGAACCTTAAGCCTATTGGCTGCTGTGGGCAGCTGTACTTCAAGAGTGGACTAAAAGAGATGGGCAGAATTGTACAGCCAATGACCCCCAAGCATAAGCAATACACTGATATTGTCATTAAGTTTAGATTGTTTCCTAGGAAGCAATGAGCAACTGATATAGGTTTATAAATTTTAGCACTAAAATGAAGAACGGAGGGGTTTTTTGTAGGTCAGAGGGCATCCTAATACCCCTAAACTTCTCATCTACCTGTACACATATTGAATGGACACTAATAATCAGCGGATGGGTCCCAGAGATCCTTTTTGAAGAAGTCTTGTCAGCTTTCCTTGGCATTTCTGTGTGATACTAACTTTGCCATTCGGAGTCAGTCAGCATCTATAGATTCTTATTGTTGAGACATCTAATGTTCAGTGTTAAGTAATAAATAATCAAGCTAGATGAATCTTGCATGAAAGTCTCCTTCAGTGTTCTACCTATTGAAAATTTGTAAGCCCATGAAAATACAAAAGAATATTCATTACTGAAAAAAGAAACAAATTTGTTGCAC
This sequence comes from Peromyscus eremicus, assembly GCF_949786415.1. NCBI lineage: Eukaryota > Metazoa > Chordata > Mammalia > Rodentia > Cricetidae > Peromyscus > Peromyscus eremicus. The sequence continues at coordinate 44,939,262 of NC_081436.1, read as the reverse complement.
ATTAGCAATAATGATTTCAAATGTTATTATTAATGTTCATAATAATTCAGAACTTTACAATTTTACAATAAGAAAATTGTCATTCAATATGGTAATTGAGACTACTTGGGAGATGAAAATTTTTGCAAATACATTTAAAGCCAAATAATATATAATACTTAAATAACCTGATAATAGTGATTATATCTTATTCTCAAAATTTGTAAATTACCTGTTATATTAGTGTTCTAAAAGATAATTGAGTGCTTTAATAACTCCATTTAATTTTGTTTATTTAATTTTATATGTTTTTGTAAAAGTACTGGAAATTGTGTCCAGGCCATCACACATGCTAGGCAAGTGTTCTTGCCTGAACTACATTTTTATTTTATTTTTTAAAATTTGTAGATGGGTCTACTAACAAGCTCAGGCTAGCCTCAAACTTTCAATCTGCTAGTTTCAGTCCCATTAGCAGCTGGGATTACAGGTGTGTGCTACTACATCTGGCTTACATGTGGACCTTTAAAACAAATTTGAAGGTATTTATTTACACATTAAAAACTGAATGTCAACTTTGTTATCTTAATATTTTAAGAGTTGGAATTTATACTTAAAACATCTAGGATACATAGCTTTGATTCAGACATGATCAATACTTTTTAGTAACGGGGAACTTTTTTTTAAAACTTGTTTAAATTCTAACAGTCAATAAAAATTATAGATGTCTATATATTATTAGGAAATCAAAACAGCAAATATTAGATGGAGAAGGAAAAAATCACACAAGGTCACATTTAGCTTACTCAGTTCACACTTCAAAACATGGGTTTTACAAACAATCTTCTTAGAGAAAAATTTCTAATTGTGTTGGGTCAATAGAGACTTTTCCTTTGGCTATGTTGGAGTGGAAGAAACGTTTAATAACGTTAATGCAGTTTACCATCCAGAGCCAGCCAAATTGTGCCCCCATGCAAGGCAGTGGGAACAAGCTTTCATTTTGTATTGTTAAAGTGCAATTTGTTAACCACAGGCAAAACCTGGCAGCTGAAGGGCCTGAGAACTCATTGTTGCTAGGCTGTAATGACAAAGCTGTAAAATTCAGTCACCACCCTACACAGCCAAAAATACATCCCATAGGCTTGCACAGTGGGCATGTGGCTTGTGATAACAAGCATTTACTCTTACGTTACACATTTGAAACAACAAGTTAACTGCTGTGGCTTACCTGGGACCTTGACAAAGAAGTGGGTCTAATGAGATATATGCAGCTTCCCTTGACTTTAATGTTCTAAGACTGACATCCAAAGCAAGGTGTTGGCTTCTCCCTAGGCTTCTGTCTTTGACTTGTAGACATCGCCTTTCTTGCTTTCCTCATGAGGACTTCCTCCCGTGTGCTCACATCCCTGGTGTCTCTTTGTTTTTCCTCATCTGCTATGTATCTAGCTGTTGTCAAAAAGTGATTACCCGTGTGTGAGAGTTCCTGGAGTATAAAATACAGACAAAGAAAAGGTGTGCCACGTGCCATGGTACCGCTATTTATTCAGAAATGAAACTTAGATGTGAGCTGAATGCCATGGAAACATAAATTAATAAATTGAGTCCACAAGGACAGTAGTGCATTGCTTTGCCAAATGCAAGCCTATCATCAGTAGGTTGGCTAAATGGTGGAAGCTGACCTCATTGGAGAGGACAGTGGTAGGCACTGAGTGAGTTCAATGGCAGTGTCCTGTACCAGGCTTTTACTTTTGAGCCACCAACCACCTCCCAAATCATGACGCAGAGACTTAATAATAGTTAGGAATGCTCGGCCTAGCTTAGGCTCATTTCTGGCTAGCTCTTTTAATTTAAATTTAGCCGTTTCTCTTTATCTTCCTTTTGCCTCGGGGCTTTTACTTTTCTTTCCTTCTGTATATTTTATGTTCATTGCTTCACATGTCTGTCTGTCTGGCAGCTAGCTGCCTGGCTTCTTACTCCGGGTGTGTCCCTCTCTTTCTCCCTCTTCTCTCCTCCTCCTCCTTTTTGTTCTTCTCCTAAGCCTAGAATTCTCCTATTTACTCTCTCTGCTTGCCAGCCCCACCTATCCCTTCTCTGCCTAGCTATTGGCCTTTCAGCTCTTCATTAGACCAATCAGGTGCCTTAAGCAGGCAAGGTGAGACAAATTCAACACATCCTTACATAATTAAACACACATCCTTACATTAAGCAAATGCAGCATAAACAAATGCAAAACATGTTTATATGGTAAATGTAATATTCCACAGCATAAAAAAAGGTAACACGTCTTTATGTAGTCAAACATTCCACAACAGTGCCCAGGTTTTGTGGAATTGCATTCAAGCTACATGATGAGACAAAAGTATTTTGTTCAAATTATGGCATGTTTACCACTAGTTCCTGGCAAAGTTGCAGGATTCTAGGACCTTTGCATGTTGAGGTCAGAGGACTGCTTTTGGAATCAGTCCTTTCTTTCCACTGTAGGGCCCAAGGGAGGAACTCAGGTGCTTAAGTTTGTCTGCTGTATGCTTTTGCCCATTGCAATTTCACTGGCCCAGTGACTCATATCTTTCAAATTTTAGATTTATAGTAAAGTTACACATGCATGTATTTCAGAGTTAAACATTCTGTAAGATTAAGAAAGAGAATAGTTCTTGACTCCCATTTTTTTTTTGCCCCAATGGCAACTACATTACCTACTTGACCTAGATATTTTAATATTTATCTACTTGAACAGGATTATTTTATATTGTATTTAAGCTTTTAGAGAACACAGTTCTGCTACTTCCTCTTGATAGTTCACTTTTGCAGAATGTTTTACCCACGGTCTATTATTATTACATACTAAAGATAAACCCTCTTTCTGGTCATGTTCTTTAGATTGTATTGTATGTTCATATGATTTGGGGGAAGGAGTTCTACATTGCTATTTGTGTTCAAGTTCCATCTTACTTTAGACTTGTATAATTAAGATAACATTATAAACAAGATTCTAATTAGATCCTACGGTTTATAAAATAAGATTCATATGAACAAAAAAGTAATGTAACCAAAAGTACAATGACAATAGGAATCCTGTGACTTCTGAAGTCTTTTGGAGGTTATCGAATTAAGCAAGGTGGTACTCTGAAAAACCAGAAGTTACTTAATAAGACTTGGTAAATCTTTCTTGGTCTATTTCCCAGAAACTGAGAATGAAAAACTCCCATGACTTGGAACCAAATCGCTTCATCCATTCTAATTATTGGCTTTACAGTACAAAATGAAAAGAGGAAATAACTAAATTGATGGTTGAGACAATATTAAAATAATATGAAATGATAGGTCTCTGTGTGAATGTGGGTATAGCCTGGAGGACAGGACACAGATGACAGAGAGGCAGAAAATGTGTTTCATCCCATTCTGCATTTTGTATGTTATCAGAATGTCCATACACACACATGCACACAACACAAGAATGCACATGAGACTGAAAATAGTATCAGGGATGGGTCACACCCATTTACGGTCATTTCTGCTAATCACAAAAAAGAAAAAAATCTCATTAATAAATAACTTGAAAAATAATTATTGTTTGATAAGTATCAAGATTTTAACACATTTTTTTCCTTTTGCTTCCTTACATTCTAATGATAATTTTATTTGTGATGAACTACTCCAAAATAAATTTCTTGCTACTTAAGGCCTAAAATTACTATTTTAAACTTTTATGCAGAAACGCCTCATAAGGAAAATTTTTAAGAATGAGAGTGTTTTGTGCTAGGATGATTCTCTCTGTCGTCTGTCTGTCTGTCTGTCTGTCTCTCTGTGTGTGTGTGTGCTTAGAAGTGAGTGGCTGGAACAAAAAAATAATCTCAGGGTAATTAAGACCATAGGTCTGTTTTCTCTCTCTCTTATTTTCTCTCACACACTCTCTCTTCTTTTTCTGCTTCCTTCTTTTGTTTTGATAAACATACAAGATCGACTTTAGCTATTCTGACTTCTCAGAACCATGTTTTGAAGTCAGGAAGTTTTAGGTAGGGATGCATCTGCCCTGACAATACTGGAGCTCAAGTTTGGGGACTTCTTATTAACAAGGGTTTGTCAGAAATCCTGGGAAGGTTGCTATCTAGTCTGCAGCACATCTGTCCAGGCCCATCTGTCTTTTAGAGTGTCCATTGAGAAGTCAGGTGTATTCTATTAGGGCTGACTTTATATGCTACCTGGTCTTTCCCCCTTGCAGCCTTTGATATTCTTTCTTGGTTTTGTATGTTTAATATTTTGATTATTATGTTCCAAGGGGAATTTCTTTTTCTCTGGTTCAGCCTGTAAGCTTTGTGTACAGCAATAGGCATCTCCTTCTTTAGGTTAAGGAAATCTTCTATGATTTTGTTGAAAATATTTTCTGTGCCTTGGACCTAGGCTTTTTTCTCCTTCCTCTAATCTCACTTTTCATAATTCATACATCTTGTCTTTTCATAGTGTCCCATATTTCCTGGATGTTTTGTGCCTATTTTTCCCTTAGATTTAACATACATTACACAGATTGAGAGACACTGGAACATTATATCTTAACCTAAATGGGATATCTCTATGAATCTTTTTTCTCAGGGCTCAGGGAACTCAGCTTTAGAGGAGGCAGAAAGATTGTAAGAGCCAGAGGGTGTGGAGGACACCAGTGAAACAAAACAAGGTTTTCTAAGCACAGCAGGACCAACGCACATATGAATTCAGAGACTGTGGCACATGCATAGGACCTGCAGGCATCTTTCCCAGATGGAGTCCCATCATTGAGAGGAGAACTGGACCCATCCCAAACCAAGAAGCTATCTCCAATTGATAACCAGTTGCAAATGAAGAGCTAGTTTTCTCCAATGGAGTCTCGTTGGAGATACAATCCACTCTTAAGGGCTGGCCATATGCCTAGCATTAGACGGCTAACATAAAATGAAGTCAGTGACGTCTTTGGAGGTTCTTTATATCATGGTCTTTTACCAGGGCATTTTTTTTTAACCTTACAGGTCCTTTATGCATATATTATGTCTTCTTATTTTGTGTTTTTTTTTTTTTTATGGAATTCCTGTGTGCAGATGTGTGTGTCTCTGTATCTATCTACATTTCTTGTACCTTTTCTCTGGCTCTTTTTCTGCTGTGTGTGTGTTTGTTTTGTCCTGTACCTATTTTATTGTTTTTGTTTTATCTTATCTAGTTTCATTATTATTATTTAGATGCCTATTTGTTTTCTAAGAAGAGGAGTCAGAAAGGGTGTGTGGATACAGATGCAAGGGAAGATGGGGGGGCTCGAAGGAGTTGGGGGGATGTAATCAGAATATAGTGAATAAAAAAATCTATTTTCAATAAACAAAAAAATAGGAAAAAGATTTTTGATGACATGCTTACTAGGTTACAGGATCTTATAAAAGTTGAAAGAGGAAGATGCATTTAAAAGAACTTTGGACTTGGTGGGGGATATTCATGTGGTTTGCAGTTTCTGGCAGGTATTGCCAAATTACTGCCAGCTATCTCACATTGGATTGAGTTTCAGGAAGACTCCCTTGAATCATTCAGAGCCATTTCTTTTTCTGACTGCAGAAGGGCCATGTCACAAGATGTCAGAACTTCTCCTCCTCCGTGAAAGCCATCATGGCATACAGCTCCAGAAATTGGAGGTGGTTTCCCCCCGAATTTTAGTGGAAAAGATACAAAGTTTCCATGTTTTGAACTAGGTGCTATGAAGCATATTTTAAAAATCTTACAGATCCTATGCAAGGATAGAGGGTAGAAGATTTCTCAAATTTAACAACAGAGTGGATGCTTACATAACATCACTGTAACCAGCCATAAAAGAAAAAGAGATTTTTTTTCTAACGTGTAACAACAAGCCAGATTCTGTCCAACCATGATATTGGAGAGACAAAATTGTTATAGATTTCCCTGCACACAAAAGTATTGTGAAATTGTTGTTTAGTAAAGAAATGATTAAGGCAATGTGATTGAAATATATAAGGAAACATGTGTCATGAAGAGGTACTAGGTAGTTAATTGATACAAATATTATTGCATTTTTCTCAATTTGGATGTCAGTGACTTTGTCAGCCTTTGCAGATCCCTTTGTGATTTCCCTTTACCGTAAGAGCATAGGACTGACCTAGGCCCTCTGTATGCCTTGACAACTGTGTACTTTGGTCCTCTTGTGACAGGGTCTCCTGAGAGTGGGAGCATGGACTGTCTCTGACTCTTTTGCTGGCTTTGGGACCTTACTCCTCATACTGACTGGGTCACCGACCTTGCCCAGCCTAAACACAAGGCAAGGTGCTTACTCTTACTGCCACCTGATATGCCATGTTTTGTTGATATCTGTGGGAGGTCTGCCCTTTTCTGAAGAGAAAGATGGAGTAGATGGTGGGGGGTAGAGAGGCGATGGAGGGGTGGAGGGGGCAGCTGGGAGAAAGGACTAGGAGGAGAGGAGAGAGGGGAAACTGAGGTAGGGATGTATGATAAATAAATGAATAAATATTAAAAAATTTTAAAAAATATAATATATAGAATATATAAATATATAAATTATATATATAAATATATAAAATTAAAAAAAATTTAAACAAAGAACCAGTGCAGTTCTTAGGAAGAGCAGCAAGGTTTGTGAGCAGTCCCAGAGGCTATGTGCCTGTTCTAAGGACTTCAAGTTTCCTTTTTGGTTGTTGTTTTAGTTTCTTTTTTATTTTACATACCAACCAGAGTTTTCCCCTCCTCCTCTCCTCCTGTTCCCTTCCCCACCTTCTGTCTACCCTGCCTCTATCCACTCCTCAGAAAGGGTAAGGCCTCACATGGGAGTCAATAACATGGCAAATCAAGGTGAGGTGGGACCAAGCTTTTCTCCCTGCATGAAGGCTGATCAAGGCATCCCATCACAGAAAGTAGGTTCTAAAACATCAGGTCATGCGCCAGGGACAGATCCTGGTCCCACTGCTAGGAGCCCCATAAACAGACCATGTTACAGAACTATCACCCACATACTGAGGGACTAGGATGGTCCCCATGCAGGTTTCCTAGTTGTCAGTCTAGAGTCCATGAGCTCAGGTAAGCTATCTCTGTGGGTTTTCCCATCATAGTCTTGACCCTCCTCCCCCACTGGCTTGTACAATTCTTCCTCCCTCACTTCAACAGGACTCCAGGAGCTAGGCCCAGTACTTGACTATGGATCTCTGCATCTGCTTCCATCAGTTACTTGATGAAGGTTCTATGATTACAATTAGGGTAGTCACCAAGCTGATTACAGGAGGTGGCCACTTCAAGCACCCTCTCCATTACTGCTAGGAGTCTTAGCTGGGGTTCCCCTTGTGGATTCCAGGGATTTCCCCTGGCACCAGGTTTCTCCCTAACCTCATAATGGCCCCCTCTATCAACATATCTCTTTTGTTGTTCCCTCTCTCAGTCCCTCCACCAACTTGACCATCCGGATCTCTCATTTTCCCATCCCTTGTCTCTTCCCCCCGACCCCCCAGCTCCTGGTTTACCCAGGAGATCTCATCTGTTTCCCCTTCCCAGGGTCATCCATGCATCCTCCTAGGGTCCTCCTTGTTACCTAGCTCCTCTGGGGCTGTGATTGTAGCCTGGATATCCTTGCTTTACATCTGGTATCCACTTATGAGTGAGTACATACAATATTTGTCTTTATGGATCTGGGTTACCTTACTCAGGGTGATTTTTTCTAGTTCCATCCATTTGCCTGCAAATTTCATGATGTCATTGTTTTTTTACTCCTGAGTAATAATCAGTTCATTGTGTAAATAAACCACATTTTCTTTATCCATTCTTTGGTTGAAAGGCATCTAGGTTGTTTCCAGGTTCTAGCTATTATGAATAACACTGCTGTGAACATAGTTGAGCAAGTGTCTTTGTGGTGTAATTGAGCATCCTTTGAGTATATGCCCAAGAGTGGTATTGCTGGGTCTTGAGGCAGATTGATTCCCAGTTTTCTGAGAAACCACCATACTGATTTCCCAAGTGGCTGTACAAGTTTGCACTCCCACCAGCAGTGGAGGAGTGTTCCCCTTACTCCACATCCTCTCTAACATAAACTGTCATCAGTGTTTTTTGTCTTAGCTATTCTGACAGGTGAAGATGGTATCTCAGAGTGATTTTGATTTCCATTTTCCTCATGGCTGAGGATGTTGAGCAATTCCTTAAATGTTTTTGGCCATTTGAGATTCTTCTGTTGAGAATTTTCTGTTTAGATCTGTACTCAATTTTTAATTGGACACAGTCAATAAGACAAAAGAGCAGCCTACACAATGGGAAAAGATCTTCACCAACCAACCCCACATCTGACAGAGGACTAAAGAACTCAAGAAACTAGACATCAAAATACCAAATGATCCAATTAAAAAATGGGGTACAAACTTCAAGTTTCTTAACTTCAGGAATGCATTTTTCTTGGTGTCCAGGCTGCTCACCAGGAGGAGGGTTGCAGCCCTTGGAAGGTTGGACATTCAGTTTGGATGCTGCAGTGACTGGCTCATGTGCGCCCTCTGTTGGATACCTGTGAGGTTGTTCTTACAGATGGTGCAAGCTCATTGATAACTTGACCTCTGCAAAGAAAGTTTCATTAGGATCTTGGAAGTTTAGCTTCCTTCCTTCTTTCTTTCTTTCTTTCTTTCTTTCTTTCTTTCTTTCTTTCTTTCTTTCTTTCCTTCCTTCCTTCCTTCCTTCCTTCCTTCCTTCCTTCCTTCCTTCCTTTCTTCTATCCTGCCTGTGTGCCTGCCTCTTCTCTCCTCTCTCTCTTCTTTTTCCCTTGCTCCCTTACTCTCTCTCCTTCCCTTCCACCCTTTCTCCTCCCTCTCTCCCCCTTCCTTCCTTGCTTGCTTTCCTTCTTTCTGTTACTTTCTATTTTCTTATTTCCCAGAACGGTGTGGGTCTTGCATTTTATTATTCTCATTTGTTTTTTGCCTGAGATTTTAAAGCCACTTTAAGTATGCTCTTTTATCTTTTGAATTGTGAGAAACAAGAGCAGGAACAACAGCACAATGGAGCCGAATAAACAATCAAACAACCCCCTACAGTGGCTAATATTTATACTGTGATGGAAAGTGGCAGAAACACCAAAGTAATAGACTTTGGCAATGTAAGAGAATATAAGATCAATGTGTTTCTCGTTTTGGCTATGTTAGATCAAATCAATTTAACTACTAAAATGTATCCTACATACGGGGTATTTCAGGTCATTCTGTCCTTTAATTGAGAGTCATTCTAGACTTGATTCGTGGTATGGCATTTTTGTGGTAGGACATTGTCATCCAGAACAAAAAAGTACTAGACCAAAGGGAGACTTGAAGAGGGAAGGAAGATGAAGGTCAGAAATCTCATCTTGGGGAGTGGCCTAATGTCACTTCAATTCCAAACATAGTTATATATTACACTATGAAATTTTAAGCCTAGAAACTAATCAAAATGTCTTCTTCCATTTGAAACCTACTTATGAACTTTCAATCAGCATACATGTGATCTCTCTCTCTCTCTCTCTCTCTCTCTCTCTCTCTCTCTCTCTCTCTCTCTTTTCCACCTTTACACCATTACTTATCTGCTGTTCATGTTCATCTGTTTGTGGATACAAGGCAGGAATAGAAGAGGAAACCAGTTTTGAATCCGTGTTGACAGAACCTGACTTGCAGTGTCTGCCTTACAGAGTTTGGAAGTTTATTTTCTCTTCCTCCTCCTCTTTCCCCTCCTCCTCAACCTTCTACTTTTGTGGGTTCTTATTAGCCACTTCTGAAGGCTTCGAGGGCAATGCTAACTGGGTCTTTAGTTCCTCAGATGCTCAGCTCACTCCTTCTCAGTCCTTTGTTCCTCATGCATCTCTCTGCAGTTTCCTTTTGGCTGTTGCTGTTGTAGTTATTTTTTGTTTGTTTGTTTTTTTAAGCCTTATTTATTTATTTATTTATTTATTTATTTATTTATTTATTTATTTATTTATTTATAAGTTATAGATCCCTCTTTTTAGAAGACTCTTTGGGACAGAATCTGGAAAAAAGACACCAGTATAGTACTTTCTTTCCCTCGGTGCTCACAGCATTGATCACCGGGAAGACTGCTGCTTTAAGTCACAGGCTTGCAGGCCACACACAGCTTGCTCATCCATCAGCCCTGCCTTGCAGCCTCCATATCTGCAAGTGTACAGACTGACTCACCAGAAGCCCCACATAGAACCCTGGCGAGGTTCTCTTGTTCAGCCAAAGTCACAGTGATGGTGTGACTTTGGCACAAAGTCAAGAGCTGGAAGCCGCTGCTTTCTTTTTCCTTGTTTGCTCTTTATGTACTCAGTACAGGACTAGTTGCCTTGGCACAGAAGTTAAGTGTGGGAAAGCAGGTAAAGAGTCTTCTAGTGAGAGTTCTCGGTATGGCTTTGCATTTTGGGATGCTATAACGAAAACCCTTCTCCTCTATTCTGAAATGCCAGAGGTATTATTTGCTCTGCTACCTGCTGAACACTTGGTATGGTAGTTGATCCTTGCCGAGTGCTGTCACTTGTAACTTGGGGATAAGATTTTTCCATATGATCAATAGAAAAATTAAATACGAAATGAGCCAAACAATTTCTAGGACACAAGAGAAATTTTGTGAATGTTAATTTCCTTCTCTCACTCCCCTTCCCACAAGTAAAAACAACATCGTGCTTTTTTGTTTGTTTGTTTGTTTATTTTTTGTTTTTTTTGAGACAGGGTTTCTCTGTGTAGCTTTTGGAACCTGTCCTGGAACTCACTTTGCAGAACAGGCTGGCCTCCAACTCATAGAGATTCACTTGCCTCTGCCTCCCAAGTGCTGGGATTAAAGGCGTGTACCAACACCACCTGGCACATTGTTTTTTTTTAAAAGAACTGGGAACAAAGTTATTTCAGAAAATAACAAAGATTGCCCTTTGCCTCATGATTCACTGACACATTTCCAACCAATTCATCTTTTATACAAGTCTTCATTTTGTACCCATAAAGTATTAGGCATAATTACAGGCGGCAGGGGAACAAAATGACCAAGGGACGAGCAGTCTGAGTGAGTGCCACCTTTGTCCAGAACCACATTTGGCATGGGCAAGATTTTGCTCATGTGTATCTATGAGTCTTGGTCCCTAAATGATGTGGCAGGATGGGAATCAAATTCAGGGCTCAAAAAAAAAAAAAAAAGACTTTAGATACAGATAAAGGATCATTCTGGGAGGTTGAATCAGTGAGCACAAACATTCAGTTTCTCTAGTCAAACCTTAGTATTGTTTCCTATGTAACACTGAACAGAGCCCATCAGTACAGTGGGCATGAACCCAAGGAGATTTGAGGTTGAGCTTCTCAGTATCACATGGCAAATTATGCTGGTTTTGACCGTTTAATGTTCAAAACTAAGCAATGCTCTTTTATTTTATAGTATTCCTTGGGTAGCTTTTAAAATGGAGTTGCGAGAAAGAAGGTATTTAATGAAAAAGCCCACTGCGATGAGAGACGTTGGACACACATAGAAGTGGGTTACCTACCATTGTAACTCCTGGTTTGCTTGTGCGAACTGTAGAACACCTGGATTTAGTGCCTGTTACACTTGCCATGTAAAATGTTCATCATAGGCTAGCATACTAGGGGAGAGGGTGACACAATTGTTTTAAAATACGACCTATTTCATTTTATTAAAATATACTTTAATACGGGTGTGAGCAAGGGGGTTAAAGAAGGACAGGTTCTCACAAGGGGGATAGGACACAGAGAACATGGCTGTAGGTTCTTGAGCAGTCTCCTACATGTGACCTATTTAAAATGGCATAGAATCAGAAATTCTGTGTCAGAGGAGTTATAAACATGATACTCTCTTTAAATAGAGAGATAGGTTGACGTCAGTTTACTTTTATAAAATAATCCAAGCAAAAACCCTCTTTGGATACATATTTCTTGATAATTATGCAATAATTTCGGCAAAGAGATGAGAATTTGAGTACAATGACACGTTAGTTGTTATTTTACTGAATCACATGTCCTTTGTGTTGTGTGACCAGGCACACCACAGCTCACTTGACAGCTAGCTAAAGTAGAATCCTGTCTTATGCAGAATGGAAAAATTAATACTCATGAATATTTATGAGGACTAGTTGGATGTATTTTTTTTATTTTAATTATAGTAACTAATAAGGGGTGATTTTTTTGCAACAGTTAATCTTTCAGGATCTAAAAATGAACAATAGCACAAGAGTTGCTCCTTCTGATTTTTGCATAAATACCTGCATAAAAAGATTTTGTCTTGCTCTAGGAAAAGGAAGCACCATTCATATTTTAGCAGCGTATTTTTTTCCTACTTATTTCCAGGGTAGGAAAAAAAGCAAGCAGCTGTGTAATGAACTTCCCAGTCATCTGTTATGTTAATTATGGTTCTTTCAATATCTCCTTTTGTTATCTACATGCATATAACCTTCTACTTGAATATTCCCTTCTGCTATGTTTTTATTTGGCCAAGCAGATGAATTACAAATGAGGGTCATGGAAAGATCTATTGCCTCTTAAAGAATATTACCTCCTTTCAGACTGAGACATACCAGTGAATGTGTCCCCTTGCCATGGGTATTTAAGAATTCACTGATTTTCTTCCATTGCATTGAATACTAATATTAAAAAAATAAAAGAATGTATCATAAGACTTTAATGACTTCTCTGACTTTGTTTTTGACTTTAGACAATAGATTTCTCAGTTTAATTTAAGGGTGGTTTAAAATTACTATTTCAGTATACTACAGATATCAAAGACTTGTATCCTAAAAGACTGATTAGAAAGGACAGAATTCAAAGTTTATTTCCTTACTTTACTAGGAACTCCAAATTAAAGACTTATTTTAAAAGATCAATAAAATGGAACATCAACAATGTCAGAAAAAATGTTACACTACTTAGCTAGTATTTGAGAATACTCATATAATTTGACTAACTAAAATAAATAAGACATTGTTTCCATGAAAAAGTTTTACTTGAGATATAAGGAAAAAGTTCAAGATTATTAAATTTGGAGAATAACCAGAGCAGCAGAATATTATTTTCTTTGTTGTGGGACACGATTCACTTATACTTTAGTATAATTTCATAAAAAGTTTATTGAATACTTACTGCCTTTCATACTCTTTGCTAATAACTGGAGTCTCATAATATTTAAATCAAATTAATGATGCAAAGGCAATTTTCAATTTCATACTAATTGATTATGCTTAAAGATGGCAAAACAATTTTGTCTCTTATGATAACTCTGTCACCAATGAGATCATACTTACCCTCTTCATCACCCTGGGACCCCTGAGGTTATCCTAGTATGATCCAGATTCACCAAGTGACAAGAATCCATTATCATTTTCCCTCCCCTTGAAAGAAATTCTGTAGGCCATATGAGCTGACATTGTTAATAGGGGCTTTTGTTATAGAACAATGCCAATAATTAAACCCACAACCAAACACTGATGCACATATGATTTAAAAAGGAGGTAGATACAGCTTATTTTCCTTTGTAAAGATTAAAGACCATGCAGTGGTCTACACTGTATACATGCACATTATAATAATCTTGCCTCCCCTGGAGTACCACAGCTACTGAACCTTCCCAAGCACATCTTCCACTTAACATTTTCTATAGCTTCTCCTGTGACATGAATGCAGGGAACAGTGTCACTTTAGTAGCCCAGGCAGACATTAAAACCTTAAAGAAATGCACAGTAGGACTGTGTGGCATCTTCTGTGCTATTTTATATAACTATTTCCTCCTCTCTGTATACAGTCTTGGAGTGCTCCTCAGAGAGAAAGATATTACTGCTGTTTCCATTGCAGGTGGATGCACAATGTAAAGTTCAGGTGGAGATAAGCAACCAACTAAAGCAATGCAAGGGAAGAGAAAAAAGATACTCCAAGAGAGGAGAAAGGGGATTTTCAAGTGATGGATTTCTCTGCAGAGCCTGAGAATGCTTCCTGAACAGGAAGTATCTGAATAATTTTGAGAATGATTGACAGTTCTCCCACTCTTTGCAACTTTCTTTATGAGCAGAAGTGAAAGGCACTGAACAGACAAAGAGCCTTTGTGGTGTGTTAAACAAATGTCTTAAATGTTAGATTCCATTGACAACCCTTCAGAAGACTGATACGGCCGCAGGAAGCTTAACAAAAATGCCTAGAAGGGCAAGGGAACAAGCTGGGATAGACTGGGGAAGCGTTATGATGGATTTTCCTATACACTGCATAATTCATGAGCACTGCAGAAACATAATCTGCCTCAGCAGCAGTGGGAGTGCTGAATAGACAGCTGAGGGATGATAGCAAGGAAAAAGATTGCATTAGTGCTTAGAAGAGCTGATGAGGGCTTAAATTAGAAGAGAGTGGGTGAGAGAAAGAGGAGACACTCATGAAGTGGTACAGTCAGTATTACAAAACAATGATTCCAGAAATAGCCAAGAAATATGAGACTGTCCAATGCTGTGGGGAAATACTTTCCTAAACCCATACCTCTGATGGTGGTAGATGGTATCATGTTCCAGGAAAGCTGGGTTTACTTGGAGATTAGAAAATATTATCCTTAGTACATACATAGGGTAGCACACACACACACACACGCACACGCACACGCACACACACACACACACACTATCTTGAAAACAGTTTAAATTAACAAAAAATAATGAAAAAAATTTCTTAGTACGATTGGGAAGACATTGAGAGATGTATTCTGATGCTATGACACCATGGCCCATGCAGACTTACCAGGTAGAATCTTTTGATGGACACTGATGTCTGGTTCCTTGTACTTAGGAAATAAAGAAGAGCATCTAATTAACTGTCATTTTTGGGTAAGTGAACTGTTTTATTCTCAAGGTTGGTACAGATAAGTTTTTCTAAGAGAAGCCTTTATACATCAATGAGTCAGTCCTTCTGAATGCATGCATCTACATCGTCATGCTCAGTTGGTAAGGTATAGGCTGCCTGTTTGACTTTGTCCTGGTAGAATGGTTTCTTAGTTCTGCCCCAGTGAAGCAGGTTTCAAAATGTAGAAAATGTTTACAATGTAGGGATATTTTACAAAACATATAATACTGTTTATTATGCATTGGTATTCCACAGATGAGGTGTTATATGTTACTAATTTATAAGTTGAATGTCTGCTACATACACCAGATTTAATCATCATTAATAATATCTATTTTACTTTGAAAAGTTGAAATAGATTTTCTATATACATCTTATTAAATGAAGCATCTTTCATATATTGCACATCATTTCTTATACTAGGCAATATAAAATAATTCACATGTCTCAGTGTTTTAAAATAATTTTCTTTCTTACTCATTTCACATAGTCTTTGTGGATCCCTTAAAATTCTGTTACGGTTGGCCTTAATATTTTGATTCTTTTCCGTGTGTTGCTTAATAACTAAACCAAAGAACAGCTAGTGTCTTGAACGCATTTCTGTGGAGTGAGGAGAAAGGAGAAGAAAGGAGAGGAGAGGAGAGAGAAGAAAGGAGAAGAGAGGAGAAGAGAGAAGAGAGGAAGAGAGAGAAGAGAATAAGGAGAATCAAGAGAGAGAGAGAGGGGTGGAAGGAGGGAAGGGGAAGGGAATGATACCACGATGGAAGCGGTAATAGCTCATGAAACTCTAGCAATATGACTTCATCAGTCAAAGATGAGTTCAATGTTCCAATGTCATTATAAAATGACTAGGAAAGTACACTGATGTGTAAAGGGCAGTGCATTAATTGCAGTGATTGTAAACTATCCTAATCTGCCTTTACCGTCAATAACATTTTCCAGACACGCTCAAATGATGCTGACCCTGTCTGAAGGAATATTCACCCAAACTTCCACTCAGTCACAGCAGTGGGCTGGAAAATGCCACGCTACCGTGCTTGTCATATTTTGCTGCTGATTTCTTTTTCTACTTGTGAGTAAAAAAACACATTATTGGGCCATTATGGGTTACATACATTTTTGTGGCAGTTCCGTGTCAGGTGCAATGGATAGCCATTAAGTCAAACTAGTGGTATTCTTTTTCTCAACCTACTTTCTTAAAGCCAGAGATCCACTGATACATTATCTTCCAAGAGACTACAAAATAAGGGTCATCAATTTTCCAGCTTGTGGTCGGTTACTTTTCCATCAAGACGCTTGAGTCTAGTCATGGACAACCATGTTAAAATGGCATTTGCATGTTATTACACAAGTGCCAGTGACTTAATACATCAAAAATTCAGTCATTACCGATGAGCCTGCCGCGTCTCCTGAGTCTCTGCAGCTGTAAAGTTTGCTCGGACTGCAGTTGTGTTTTCCAAGGCTAGCTTCAGAGGTCTAGAACCAAAGGAAAAACTCTAACATTATTTTGAGAGAGGAGGGATAAAGAGCAATGATACAGTCCTTGAATAAATCTTAAACTTTCCTGACTCGTGTTCTTTTACACTCCTTTGCCAGAGTAGGTGAAATGACCATGCCTGGTGGCAGAAGCCTGTGGGGCCCAGAGGCAGAATCATAGAATTCTTTTACAAGTATGCCAATGAATAACTAACTGAGAAGGGATATAATCTACCACACTCATAAACTTTTCAATATCAATTTCTTATCTCTTTATGGTTCTTTGCATGTTAATTTGTAACTGCTAAAATATAAACCGTGATAAGAAAACTGACTTCCTTGATGAAATGTATAACAAACACCTGTATTCCAATATGTACAAAAATATTTATCTGATTCTCATACATCTTGTAAGATTGATCAGTAAGTGATACCAAAATGATTTTGAGGAACAAAACATCATTGTAAAATGTATTATGCAAACAGGAAATACATGGAAGAATAAATAATATTATAATTTTAATATCTAATATCTCCAGAGAGCCTTATTGTTCTAGATTTTATCCTGAATTTGTATCTTAATTTTATTTTAAAATGAGAATACTGGACTTTGACCCTTGGTTTGCTCCTTCAATGGGAAACATTGAACAAGAATTTGTAGTCAGCTCTAATTGTGACTAGTTATTGATCATTAAGTTAGTACATGTAAGTTGTATAAATGTAACCTTATTTTGTGATGCATTTCAAATAGAAGGTAAAATGGTGATAAGTGATCTATGGTGGGTTATACTTGGGCAGGGTATACTTTATCTGATGAGACAGTGGAGTCTATGTGAATAGTTCGTATCTAGTACTCTTCGTAAGCTGGGAATATAAAAATAGAGAGGTATAAATTATGACACATCTTCAGACCATATTTTAAAACCATCATTTTATAAATAACTGTATATGAAAATTCATACTTCTCCTGGGAGGCAGTAAAAGAAACTAGAACAAACTCCGGGCCACACTTACACTCTTGTGTCTCATCCGATGCTGCTGTGGAGATGCACAGATGGAGTATTTGGCAGTGGTCGTGAGTCTGGGACGCCTGCCTTGTTCGGATTGAACCTTAGAGAGCCAGAGTTGGCAGGTGTTGAATGAACCTCTCTAAATACAGATGCAATTTCACAACTTGCATTGTAACACTCAGGTGATTCATCAGAAAAATGGAAATGTGGGGACTCTGTGTAGCTAGCATCTGTTCTCAAGCAGCGAGAAATGCCTCCAGGAAATGCCCAGCTTCTTCTAAGGTATCTATTCCTAAATTCTGAGATAGGACTCAAGTGCTGGGAAGCCATATTAACAAGTCACTAATAAACAACCTCTTTATTGCAGCACAGCTGTCTGCTCTGCTCAAGTCAGCTGAAATGTCCTCAGCAGCCCAGTTATGATTCATCATTTGTCTGTCATTCCAGGCATATGAAGCTGGAATTCTTCCTAAGCCTAGGAACAATGAATTAGTAGGATTTCTTTTGAGCTAACTAAATCATATAAAAAAATCTGTAGTCAATCTCAGGAGTGTGAGGGGGTTGTATAGGAAAATAATTGAGGATATCTTTAAATCCCACTTCAGTTTATATTTTATTGCCCCAGATTGGGGATTAGAAGTTGCTTAGGAACTGTATTTCTTAAATCTCAGTAAGATAGGTAACCCAATTAAATTTGAGTAGAACAGAGAACAGAGAACAATCATACACAGGTCAAAACAAAATGAAATAAAACAAGTAAGACTTAATCTTAGATGTGCAGTGGTGGTGTATGCTTTTAATCCCAGTACTTGGTAGGCAGAGGCAGATGGACCTCTGTGAGTTTGAGGCTAGCCTGGTCTACAGAGTTAGTTCTAGGACAGCCAAGGCTATACAAAGAATCCCTGGATCAGAAAAAAAAATCAGAGTTTCTTTTGACAGAAACTCTGAGGAGTAGAAAAAAAATCATTGTTGTAAAGGGATCAAAGTATAAGTGATTACAGTGACAAGAAATTAAACATATTGCCAAGCTAAATAAGCAAGAAAATTATGATATGCAATAAATAAAATTATATAAAGAGGAAATATTAATATATAAAAAGTAAAATATTTCATGTCCTGAGACCACAACTTTGAAAATCTGTATTATACATTTTCAAAATATTTCTTTTCCATGCTCATCAAAAATATTGATTGGGGTATCTGTGGAGAATTGACACAGTGGTTAAGAACACTTTTGGTCTTGTAGCAGACCCAGGTTTGATTCCCAGCATCTACATGGTAGCTCACAACTGTCTGTTAGTCTCTAGGCATCTGACACCCTTTTCTGACCTTTGTGGGTACCAGGCATATGTGTGGTAGAGCATACAATCATATACGCAGGCAAAATACACATACACATAAAATAAATCTTGGAAATCATGGGTTGGCTTGGAGTTCTGGCAATGTGGCTGACAGAACAAATTTACTAATGACAATTTTTAATCCTTGTACCTAAACCTCATTTATCAATCATGTTAATACATGATTAATACAACTGAATTTTCATAGAGTTATATTGTTTTGAAGAATTTCTCATTCGTTGCCATCACAAATTACAGTTCAATATGCTTGGGAAAATGTCATAGCCAAGGTGTTTATATACATCAGGGACTGAATCAGTTATCTCTTACTGCTTACAACATCCACAAAGAACTAGGTTGGAGCTCAATGGTACAGTGCTTGCCTACTGTATAAGACCTTAGCACTGGAAAAACCAAACCGATCAACTAACCCCCCTCAAAATATAATAACATCCTCAGTGTCTCTACCCCCACACCTCAGAAGGTTGGCTAGATGACTACTTTACACTTAGGATGTATAGATCAGTCAGATGACTTTTGTGTAAATCATATCTGTAGTGAACCAGCGAGACAACTGCAGCATGTTCATATTGTGCCACAGTAGGCACACGTCCTGGCACCACTTACCTCCATGAATAGCTGTCGGCCACAATAAGTTGCCTGGATATGCCCAAATTCAGGGATTGGTAGTTATTGTAATGTTACGGGTTGTGAAAATTGGGGCTAATAATTCAGTACTTTTCAAAGTTCCAGGTCACGAACAGTTTGGAGTCCATAACCTGAGAGAGGAAAGAAATTTTTCTTTTACGCTTTTCAATATTTATTTATGTACCTCAAAAGTTTATATGTGAATGGCTAGGATGAATTACTGTTAGGGAGTATTTCTTTAATTCCTTCTCTGAGATGCTGTCTCATGTAGCCAGGCTGACCTTGAACTCATTGTATAGTCAATGGTGATCTTGATATTCTGATGATTCTACTGTCTCTACCTTTCAAATGTGGAGAGTACAAGCACATATTATTATACCTACTTTATGTGGTACTGCAGATTAAACATATGGCCTCAACATGCTGGTGGGATACTCTATAAATGAAACTGTATTGCCAGTCTTTACAGAATATTTTTTTTTCCACAGGATTATAAAAAGCTTATGTGCTCCACAGGTTTGATCCTTTTGTCTTCTTCACAGGGAGAATCTTTAAATTTTTTAAAGTGGTGATCTATAATGTATTAGTTTTCATTTTTTGTGCTAAATACCCAACAAAGCACTGTAAGGGGGGAAGGGTTAAGTTGGGCTCATGGCAAGAAAGGCATGGTGGCAGGCCGCTCCTTGGAGGAGGAAGGACTCATCACTTCTCAGAAGAACAGGAAGCAGAAAAGGGGATCCTAGCACTCAGCATGATTCTTCTTTCCCCTCTGTTTACTCTATCTGGGACCCCAACATGGCAGTGGGTGTTGCTTATATCCAGGCAGTCCTTCTTCCTTCAGCTATTCCTTCCTGGAAAGACCCTCACAGACATACCCAATGGTACGCCTGAGGTGCTTTTTAACCATAGCAATCAAACAATCCAATTAATGAAGTCTATCCTTGGTCAGTTGGGTACCCCCAATACATTACTTTAAACATAAGACTCTAAGCCTTGTCCTCTGATGTCCTGTGTTCACCTCATAGTGTAATAACACGTTTAGTTCATTTCTAAGCATCCTAAAAGTCTTGGCAGGTGTGACGTTGTTAATAAGTCCAAAACCAAAAATCTCTTCTGTGACCCAGGCAATCTCTGTAAGCTCCTGTAAAATTAAAAAAAAAATCAAGGTCTATCTATCAGACACACAATGTCAGAATAAACTCAACTTCAAAATGAATGGGTGGGGACATAACAAAGACAGATTGTCTAAAACAGAATGAAAATCAGCACTGAAAATACCAAATCCTACAACTCTGTGTCTGGAACTTGAGTGCTATTTTAAAAAGTATTCCATACTAACCCTTTCAGCTTAGAAAGTATTTATTTTTCCCTATGATTTTATTTGCTCGTTTGCGATTTTCCTATTTAGTTTGATATGTACACATCACAATACAACCCCTTTCAGACATCAAATGTTCTGCCAATTTATCCTCCCTGTACAATTTCTCAGCATCAATATGTATGTTTTAATGTGGTCATGTGCTCCCTCTGCTTTGTTTATACATTTTTCAGTTTATACTGTCTTTCAAGAGATTCATTTTATTTCCTCCTCTCATGGTCTCCCTTTGACCTGCAGTAATCATCTTGATTGCTTCTTGTTCCTGTTTCCATGACTCCCTAGAGTATGCTTCTGAACCAATACTTAGGCTTTGACTGCTGGATTGGCTTTGCCATTACAAAAGCCTGTTTCTTTATTTGTGTGTCTCTATCTCTCCCTGAACTTGCTTGATGATGTTCTCATGCATTCAATAACATTTTCTCTTTAGAGAATGATATGTTTACCCACATAGTTACCTATCCATTCGTCATCTACAGAATAAAGCCAGCTTTCCCCAAGACTAAACCTTTGAAATTTTGTCAGTCTCCAGTCTTGACCAGTTAGAAATAGGCTCTAGATATTTGCCCCCAGAACTGATTTTCTGTCAGCTCTCCTTATTATGCCAACCATACAATCCCCTATTTAAAAATGTTAATTTGCATTTTTACTTAAATATCAAATGGTTAGTAAAGGATGTTGGGTGTTTTAGGAGGCTAATGGTAGGAAGGGTAGCATGAGGAGGTTCCCATGGGTGGGTCTTCTCTAGACACTCTGGTATCCCGGATGAACTCAGAACTGAGAACCTTCATGCAATCTTGAGGAGGTTTATAAAAGAGTCCTCTACTCTGGAGTTCATTCACTTTTAAGTTCAGAAAGAAATCTGCTCCTTTCTACTTCAGGAAGCTTGAGGAAGTTTTTGTGTATTTTCTAATCCTTTACCAGTTAACTTATGTGAGTTACAAAACAAAGACTGTGAGAAATATTTCTGTGATTTTGAACTTTGGTTCTAGCAGACCCACATATGGATTATCTTTGTAAGGAAAGCAGGAGCTTTGCTTTGTTGCAAGGCCTGGAGTTGGAAATCTCTGAGGAAGATCATGAATAATTGTATCATAATAGCTCTCTCTTGAGTTCTGTATGGGATATGCCAGGCCCTTTAGTCCATCTTTTAGTACCATTATGGGCTTTTAGCCTTTAGAGAATCCAGAGAAAATTAAGTTGCATCATGTGCTTTCTCAATTCTCTTAAGCTTCAGTTTTCTGGGATTCTCTCAGGCGTTTACCAGCAAGCTGTCTACTTTCCATGTTTGATTATTTTGTCTTCATTTTCTTTTCTCTTATTCCTCCAAATAGTTGTGGATTTATGCTTGAAAAAAACCTTTTTATTGTTGCTTTAATGGAGTTTTGGAAGAGAGAAAAAGTGAACTGATATATTCAGTTTCCATCCTTGGTTAGAATCTCATTATATTTATGCATTTTCAACTGGTACAATTAAACAACATTTAAATTCTGTTTGTTCTCTTTAAACCACAGACTTCAAACCTGGATTGCTGAATAATCACAAAAGAAATCTTTTAAATTTTTTGTTATTCTTCAAACATTTTTGGTGCCAATACAAGTCATTAATTATTTCAAAGTCTATATGTCTTCAATTGTTGGGACTTTGCAGAGAGCTCTCCAAGTAATCACTTTATGAAACATAAAATGTCCTGCCAGGGGCTTGCTGGCTGTACTAAGAGGGGGTTTCCTCTGTCCTTGGAGAAAAGAGATGGTGTCATAGATCCTGTGGTGCTGAAGACATGTAATAGACTCTTCTGTAATGGACTGAATGCAATATCACAGGAAGTATTCAAAGAAATGTCAGGTCTCAGGGATCCTAAGTATTTTCTTATATTTTTAAACTCAACTATAAATGGGAACTTGAGTAATAATATTCATGACATTTCATCTGCATCTTGTTCTTAAGAGTCAGTTGTCCTCAAATTGCATATAAGGAACTAAAGCATCAGCCTAACTATTTTTAAATGTGAGTAAATGGGTTTAATAAGCTCAAAGTTCCACAGAGATCAAAGACAGATTTGAGATTAGTATAGAACTTCTGAAATCCAGAGTCTATGTGTCTATCCAACAGGCTGGCCTACCTTTATTCGTGAGCACTAGACAGTAACCTAAACTCCTCACTTATAAAATAGGCACATTATTGTTCTCAACACAAGGTGTCAAGGGGAAGTAAACAACAGTGTCAGGTACTTACATTAAAGTCTTGAAAGAAAAAAATTTAAATGACCAAACAAAAAACCAGAATACAAAAATAAAAAACCACAAGAAACACACAAACAAAACAAAACTCATAAAAACACAAAACTGTTATCTATAATATACAAGCAAAAGATAAGATTTAAAAAATGCTCAAACTAAACAAATGAGGCAGAAAACAAATCTTTCTGTCTTACACAACTTTACAAAGTGATTGTCACATGGATTCTTAAAGTAATGTATGAGAATTGGCTTGCTTTATTTCTTTTAAAATATGGTTTGTTCATAGTGAAATTATTATGCAGAAAATATTTCAAGAAATATTAAGTTGTAAAATTGCATATTAGGTTGCCGATTCTAAAAGTTTTACTTCAAAAGTGAGGAACATTTTGAAGATAGTCATATTGTAGGGTTTCTATTATATGTCAGTATGTATGTTATATAATTCAGGGGACATTTACATAGTAATTACCCCCAAATAATTATTTTGTTAACCTTATAGAGTTTTCATTTCCTTAATTCTGAAAAAAAAGATGATAAAACATCAGTGGTTGAATCCGAAATGAGAAAAATGTATGTTCCTATACAAATAACATGTATATAAACAATATATGTAAAATCAGCTATGACATATACATGAGTGTTTGTGTCTATACTATTATAAAGAAATAAAACAAATACATGAAAGTTTAAAGTAGATAAATCAAACATAACATGTAAAATTTTGAAGCAATTGGATGATACCATAGGGATAATATTTAGTATCTAATGACCAATAGAGCATTTATATGAAAATTTAAACGTAGTCAACAAAATAATTTTAAAAACACAGTAAGTTGGCTATACCAGAAAGTCTCTGAGAAAAATCATTAAGATGAAAACACAAACTACAGAGCTCCAGAACATATATACAAATACATTTGACATAGCATTTCTATCTGAAATATATAAAGAACTCTTAAAACTCAATAGATAAAAAATTGTAATTAAAAAATAGGTAAATGCATTGAGAGACATTCACGAAAGAAGAAATATCGATGGAAAATGAGCACATGCAAAGATGTTGAACATCACTAACCATTAGAGAAATGAAAATTAACCCCATGTTGAGATATTACCACGAGCCTGTCATAAAAGGTACATACATACTGGGAGTATTGCTTACTGGTGGAGTGCTTGCTTTCCACATGTGAGTCCCTGCCTTTGATCACCAGCACCATGGAGTTATATAAATAATGACCATACCAAATGTGAGCTTGGATGTAGAAAAATGGACTTCTCATATGTTGCCAGTGAGAATGTAAGATGATACAATGCTCTAGAAATAAATACAGCTGTTTCATAGGAAGAAAAGCTGTGAATGCCTCAAGTCTCAGCAAATGTATTGCTGAGCATTTGTCTAAGTAAAATTAAAAGCTTTTCCTTTAAAAACAGTCAATACACCATTGCTCTTAGCAACTTTCATTGTAATAGCCTCAGTTTGGGAACAATCAAATTGTCTCTCAACAAATGAGTAAAGTGTGGTACAACCACACTAGGAAATGGTACTCTGCATAACAAAGGAATAAGACTTGGATTCATTAAACAGCTTGGCTAATTCCCATGAGCATTGTGCTACAAGAAAAGAGTCAACCTCAAGAGGTCCTGGGTGCTATGAGAAATCAGGATGAGCAAGCCATGGGAAGCAAGCCAGTAGACAGCATTGTTCCATGGCTTCTGCTTCATTAAAAAGAGTCAACCTCAAGAGGTCCTGGGTGCTATGAGAAATCAGGATGAGCAAGCCATGGGAAGCAAGCCAGTAGACAGCATTGTTCCATGGCTTCTGCTTCATTTCCTACCCTCACTTCCCTTCCTGGTGGACTGTGATTGGGACGTATTAGCTGGAATAAACCCCTTTCTCCCCACGTTGCCTCTGGACATGGTGTTTAATCACAGCAATAGAAAACCCAACTAAGACAATAGATTTTCCTGTGTTGACTTTTAAAAATACAACCATTACCAACTTACTTAGAACAATCCCAGACACAAATGAATGATTAAATTCAAGGAAATAGGATGAAGAATGTCATTAATATCAGTATAAAGGACTTTTTTTGTACTAGATTATTTTCAAGGATTTATTACACTTTATATTGTGTGTATGTACATGTACTTTTAGTGCCATAGGGATTGAATTTCCTTGTAGCTGGCATTACAAATAGCTGAGAGCTGCCGGAGGTGGATACTTGGAACTGAACACAGGACCTGGTAAAAGCAGTGTATGCTTTTATCCACCAAGCCATCTCTTCAGGCCCTGTATTAGATTCCCCCAAATTGAGCCCATTTTTTTTTCTTTTTGATGCCATCTGTTTGCAAAAAATCTTTTAAATTTTCCGTCCCCCTTGTGTGTAGGTGTCCACAGAAAGCTGGAGCTGGAGTTACAGGAGTCTGTGAACCACTCACTGGACATGGGTGCTGTGAACTGAACTCTGGTCCTCTGTAAAGGCAGCAGACACTCTTGGTCACTGTGTCAACTTTCCATCCCCTGATGCTATCTCTTCTTAATTTATCACATATTTTTATTTTTATTTCAGCTTAATTAATTTATTACGCTTCTCTCTGTTTTCTTTTCCTTATTTTTCTATGTGTTTGGCCTCTTATACACTTGGAATACATTTCTCATCCAGGTCTAAGAAATAGTTCCCAACTTTGAAGTGCTCAGCCAAAACACCCCTAAGATACCGCCATCAGACACACTTCCTTCTTTGAATTCCTTCATTTGTAGCTTCCGCATTGGAAGGATTTATTTTGTTAGGTCTACTGTATGAAAACCCCTGCTTCTTAGCTAAAATTTGATGCTACAAGAGACAGGTACTGGAGGTTCTTTAGATAGAGAAGGGAAAAAAGAAACATGAACATGGCAATAGATATTCTCTGAAAGCTAGTTTTGATTGCTAATATTGCTCATCTTCCTACATGAGGATTCTGAGGATGGTGGCTCACTGCCCATCATTCCTAAAGACCTTTCAGCCTCAGGAGGAGCCTTGACTCACTTTGCTGTAGAGCTTCTCATCTCCATGCACTGCTGCAGTGAGCATCCAGTGGAGGCTACACGCAGATGAGTAAGTCTCACTCAAGCTCTGATAGCAGTGGTTTAGGAACCTCAAAGTGGGCTTGCACAGGACCCAAGTCTGACAACTTCGTGCTCCTGAGTTTGGAAGGAGAGAAAGTAAAGTTCTTAGCATTGGAGAGAGTTTTCCACAAACTCAATGATATTTGTGTACTGCAAAAAAAAAAAAAAAAAAAAAAAGTTGATACCTAATGGTGGTCAGTTTCCCATTACTATAACACAATTTCTAAGGTAATTGTCTTACAAGAAAAGCCAGTTATTTTAATTTGCAGTTTTTGGAGATGTCAGTTCATGATGAATTGGGCATGTGAACAGAAAGCATCATATTGGGAAGAATGATATAGTATAGCTGCTCATTCTCTGACAGCCAAAGAGGAAGCAAAAAGGGACAAAAGAGGAAAGGGAGGTATCTCATCTACCCTCAAGGATATTTCCAGTTGACTTTTCCTTTCCCCTGAGCTCCATTTATGAATGCTCCTCCACTTTTCAACAGCAGCACACTGAGGACCAACCTTCTCCTCAAGGGCCTTTAGGAGAGATTTATCCAAACTACAGGATGTGTCTGCTTTACTTTTACTATGTTTATTATGTGCCACTTTGTTTAAAGAGTTCAAAAGCTACTCCTTGATTCAAGAAAGCAGCTAGAAACCATTTCAGTCATGGGTTTGTGAAGTCCTTCAGAGAAAATCTAGGATCCAGTGTGTGCTAGTTAAGTGCTCTACCCCTGGGCAAGAAACCCAGCATTACAATGAGTATCTTGAAAATAAGGAGTGTTTGTCTTTGTACTGGAGAGAACTTGCAATTCGCTGTGGTTTCTTAAGTATTAATTTGTAGCTGAGAGGACAGAACACAAATCGATCATTAACATTTGCTGTAAAGAGAGATGAAGAAGCTCTTTGCAAGGTGTTGTGGGAGAAGGGATTTTCTACACACCCTGCTGGGAGTCAAACAAAAACCAAAGAAGCAGAAAGCAAGGAAGAGTTTAAAAATCTGTGCTTCTTTGTACAGTTTTCTTTAAACTTGATTTATTGGTTTATTATATAATGTCCCACTGCCTTCTTTATTATATTTATTTTGCATTTTTAATAAACCCACATTTAGCTCTAATGTTTGGGCTGTGTAAATGTGATTTATACTACTAAATACTGTATTATGACTATGGTTACAACATTTTGTTTTTCTGGAATTACCTCTCTATATCACCATCTCTGCTCCCTGCCTGCCTTCTCTCCCTGACTTCTTCCTTTCTCTCCCCATCCCCCCCCCCCCCCGTGATTGACAGTGGGACTTTAGCTATTTGTTTTCCTCAGACTTCCCCTTCCCTTCAACACACATTACTATATGTATGCCTTCCCTTCAAAGTGGCTCAGTACTACCACAGGCACTTCTGTACTAACAGACTAGGGATCCCAAATTGGTAACAACCTTGTGTAGAGGAATGTTATTTTGCTTTCAGAACAATCTTTTATTTGTTCCATTGTTATTAATCTGAATTTTCACTCTTGCCTCTTTCCATGCCTTTTATCATTGAATTTAGAGCCTCTCAAGTCCCATTACTCCACAGGTTATAATACCCATGTCTTTCCAATTAGTCTCAGCTCCTTGAGGTGGAATTGGGGGATCTCAAGAAATAATCTCCCTTTATATTTTCATTGCCTACACAATACACACCTTAAACTCTGGACTCTGTCCAGGATTATGTGAGTAAACAGTTAGCTTTTATGGGTAGAACAAAAATGACCTATTTACATTATCTTCCTGCAGGATCCTTGGGAAAGATTGCTGTCAGGACTCCTGCTTCTGGTGAGCCTGTCTCATGTCCTTTCCTGGAAAGCTGACAGCACCTATGAGCATGGCTGGTCAATACTCCCGTGATGAGGCTATGCAGCATAGCAAAAGTACAGAGTGTTGCAGAAAAGAATAAAAGGCCCTAATGAGTCGACATGGAATTAATCAAAGAGATATTCTGCCCCCACCCCCCATGGGATGACATGACCCAACCAGATAAACCCTAGAAATAGATTAGAAATGTTCAAACTCAGAGAGTTTTCCAGTTAGCTTTGAGTAGGAAATACTCTTTTGAGATAGGGTCATATAGTTCCAACTAAAAGTCTCACTTTCAAGCAGGTTAACATCCAGCTGATAGATACTAGGAAGAGATCTCAGACCTCTAGCTACAAGGAACTGGATTCTGTCACCAAGTAGAGTGCACACTGCAGGGGACCCTGAATTACAGATGAAAGTACATCCTGGCAGACACCTTGATTTCAGCCTTGTGAAACTCCAATTACATTTTCTCTAGACACCTGAGTTACAAAAGGATTACAGATGAATGTTGTGCTATTCAGCAACAGGAATGCCAGGGGCTTGATAGAAACAATTTCTCTTTATATTTTAAGCTAATAGATTGAATTTTTAATTCCATTCTAGTAATTTTAAAAAAGCCTATAAATGTATAGTTACATTCCCTGGAGTTGTACGCATAAGGCTTATACTTAATGTGCAAGATGGAATTTCAGAAGATACTATGCTAAATTGTTTTTTTTTTGTGTGTACAATTTTCCAGCCATTCTTAATATTTTATGTTTTGTTTTGTACTCATTTTTTTTTCTAAATTGTGACCAACAACTTGCCTTAGTGGTTAAACCTGCTTGATTTGTAAAGTAAACATTCCTGCCCCAGACTATATAAAATAATAAATAAATAAAGTTGGCACAGCATTACCTGATGACTTACTATCTCTTTTCTTGTTTCCTTCCTTTGATATTTTGTTAATAGTACACATTTATTTCAAACTTGGTTTCTTTAGCTAGCTGACATTTAGAAGTGGTGGTAGTAGGGATGATCATTTATGAAGCTATGAGATATGAAAAGCAATTACACTACTCCATCAGCTCTCAATTCTGGATAGTCTAGAAGGTCACAGGAGTTCATTTATACCTCCACATCACTTGAAGACAAATGGACATTAAACATCCTGTATGACAGAGCCAGTAATAAAAACATTGGGGCTGGAGAGATGGCCCAGTGGTTAAGAGCACTGGCTGCACTTCCAGAGAACCCAGGTTCAATTCCCGGCATCTACATGGTGACTCACAACTGTCTGTAACTTCAGTTCCAGGAGATCCAATACCTTCATACAGAGTATATACAGGCAAACACCAATGCACATTAAATAAATAAATAAACAAATAAATAAATCTACCTTAAAAAAAAAAAAACAAAAAAAAACAAAAACACATTGGCTTCAGAATCGAGCACTAGGAGAAACAACTGGGTAAGGTGTGATAGAAACCTAATAGAATTTACACCATAGCAAGAGGAGGAGATATGCCCTAAAGAACTCCTCAATCCAGTCACGGTTAGAATAAATTCACTTTCATCTGCAGCTGTTCTTTTTTTTTTTTTTTTGCTGTTTTTATGGTCCTGTCAAGTGGATAGAGCGACTGGAATGGTATGCTCTGGTGAATTGAGATAGAAAAACAAGGCTGATGCTGAGCCATGTCCATATGTCACCTCCTTCCTTAGGGAAGTAAATCTCATTGGCTGCCGAGGTCTGTTATGTAGTCTGAAAGCTCTGCGGCAGGTAAGGAGCCTGAATTAGAAACAGAACTCCTCACATTATTCATCAGCACAGAACAGGGCCTCCCTGTTGGGAGAAGCCTTGGGGAATCTATGCAGTGGAGGCCTCAGAATAAAGTCATAGATCAAAGGATAAACACATTCATACTCATGAATACTTTTAAGTAATCCATAAAACAGTCTTTACAACATACGTGCTGCTTAATTTGAACATCCTGTTTTTGAAACTATAAAAGACCAGTGAAATAAATGTGATAAGAATGCTAGGAGCTAAACACACACACACACACACACACACACACACACACACACACACACACACAGCAGAGCTATACTGGAAAGCAACATGTTGTGGCTTAAATATCCTGAATCAAAAGGAAATTACAAAATAATTTAGAAACTATAAATTTGAAATAGTGGGAACAAAGATCATTCACAAATCTTAATTTATAAATTTCTTTTATTATAAAATTATAGCTCAAAATGGAAAAAAAGATGATGTTCTCCATGTTTAATCCATTTGTGAATTCATTCATTTATCAAATAAATGCATATAGCTACCTATTCTTGTAGTAGGTATTCTGAGTGCTACTTTATTATTGATTCTGCAAAATCACTTATATTCTGGGAGTGAATTTTCTCTATAATATGGACAATGACATAGCTCTCATAAGAGAGAAAATTCCCAAAAGGTAGTATAATGGTATATGCATGTTCATAAAACAGTATATTTTGGTAACATTTTAAGATTCAATTTACAAAGTTGCATTATGTGCATTATTAGCACCTCTATTTCAAAAGAGTTTAAAATATCTTGCCATGTTAGGCAGACAAGAAAAGAATGAAGGCTAGATGTAGAGTTCCCTTAGATTATTTTCCAAAAAGACATTTGTTTGAGTAATATTTAGTAATGCACTTTGGTATTTCCCCTGCCATTTTTCTTACATTCAGTGAAATTTCATTTCTGCCTCATTCTAGGACAATAGTCTTTTGAAGCAGACTCTGATGGCCTCGTCTGTAACCTTCACTGTCATCACAGCAGCAGTGACCTACATCTCCATAGGAACACAGACTGAAGCAGCATTTCTGGGACAAGGACAGTGGTTACTGTGGGTCAAGGGATACTATTTATTTGAAGATCCTCTTATAACTAATGCTGGCCAAGCAATTTCCTTCTTAAATCTGTAAGGTTTAAGATACTACTATTCCATTTTAGAGATGAAAGAATGAACTGTCACAAAAAATAAATGGTTTACAATAAATTTCAGGAAAGAAGTGTAACTCTAAAATTTCTTAGTGTTTATTCCAGCACATCTGATTCTCAAAGAATTGCTAATGGAGAGAGAATCTTACCAAATGAGAGTTCATGAGACTCTCAGTGCGTGGAAGTAGATGAGTCATTTCAAAATATGAAAACACTTGAAGAAGAATATAATGCATTTTGTAGCCATATTTGATTTATAGTATATATAGTATATGTTTATAGTACATCTATAAATGAATTATATATGTATGTATATATGTGTGTATATATATATATATGTATAGATACACACACACATATATATTAATTGTGGGAGAATGAAACTTGTTTACTACAATGTATAAATCAACTAATTTTATGCCACGTTAGTCATTCTTTACACACAAATATGATTTCTGTCTTCTCCTTTCCTAATCTCTTTCTTATTCTTCCCCCTACTCCTTCTCTCCTTTCTCCCCTCACATCTTTTTATTTTCTTCCTTCTTATTTACTTGATACTTTTATGTACATGAAATTCTTTGCTTTTGTGTCAATATACATATTTTTTTTAAACAAAAACTATCCCTCTTGGGGTTAGAGAGATGGCTCAGCAGTTAAGAGAACATACTGCTCTTGGAGAAGATGTAAGCTTTATTCCCAGATCTCACTTCCCAGCTAACTCACAACTGCCTGTATTCCAACTCTGGGGCATTTAAAATCTTCTTCTAGCCTCCAAAGACACTACCTGTACAAAGCGCACATGCATAATTAAATACAAAGTAAATCTTTATGAAAAGAAATTGCCACTCTTGAAAAGCTTGGGCAATGTGACATAAAATTAAGCTAGTTAATAAATAAAAAATGCAGCATTTACTTATCCAAAGATACCATACAATTATTACTTGTTCACTAGACCAATCAAACTTCAGGAAACTCTGGCTTTAAAAATTAGCCAAAGAAGTGGGCAAAAGCAGTCTAGGAGGAAGCCATCTCTCCAAATGTCAGTGCTTGACTCACAAGTATCAATACTTCTGCCTTAACTCAAGATTCTGAGAGCAACATTCATCATTGGTACTAACACACTCCACAGTATGTCTCCAACATCTTTATTCTAGAACAGACCATGTAGTATCATTCATTAACTTGTCAACTAGGTACTTCTACACCGTTCAACACATTTTTCTTTACAAAATTCAGGCTAAAATATTGAGCTGTTATCTACTGTCACTTCTGGTAGTATTCAATAGTAACATAACTAATTAGAAGTAAGAAATGTGATCAGAAGAAATGGCCTAGTGGGTAAAATGCTTGCTGCCTTTGGTGGCAAGCTGAGAGGCAGGTTTAATGCTCAGTCTTCAGAGCTATCTCCTATATTTCTGATCAGTTACTCTCCTTTAGACAGTGATTTCTTTTTATTCTGTTGAATAATCTTGGTTTCTTGTCTTTCATGGTAAGCCAACGCAAAATATTTTGAAGTAGATAAAGAGAAACTGTATATAAATATACATATGGGTACTACAGAGTCAAAATGGAAATTAGCTGTCAATCATCTGGTGCTTTCAGAGCCTCAAAAACCATGTCTATGTTAGAGTTTAACTCATTGCAAAGATTGCATTACAAGACTCGTGAAACTTTCAAAACTCATTTGGTGTTGGCCCTTTACATAATGTAACAGTTCGTTATTTTGTGATTTTTGCATATGCTAGCTAACCACCTTTATCTCTTTTGTCAGACGGTAAACACATTTATTGATCAAAATATTTTCTTTTTTTTTCTCCCTTGCTTTGGCCAATACCTTTGATACCTTCCATGCTCCTAAAGAATTCCTCTGTCAACTTTCTTTCACTGTCTCCCCTCCTGTGTTGGCTGGTTTGTGTCAACTTGACACAAATCTCAACATATCTGGGAAGAGGGACGCTAATTGAGAAAATGCCATCCTAAGACT
This sequence comes from Peromyscus eremicus, assembly GCF_949786415.1. Taxonomy (NCBI): domain Eukaryota; kingdom Metazoa; phylum Chordata; class Mammalia; order Rodentia; family Cricetidae; genus Peromyscus; species Peromyscus eremicus. Next base: position 44,906,487 of record NC_081436.1, on the reverse strand, counting down.
GGCCTGTAGGCAAGTGTGTAGGGTACTGTTTTGATTCATGATTGGTATGGTAGGGCCAGCCACTTGTGGGTGGTGCCACTCCAGTCAGGTGATCTCAGATGGCAAGAAAAAGCAGGCTGAGCAAACTGTGGGGAGAAAGTCAGTAAGCAGCATTTCTCCATGGCCCCTTCTTCAGCTCTTGCCCTAGGTTCCTGCCTTGATTTCCTGCTCCAGCTTCTCTAAGTTATGAATTGGGAACTGAGAGTTATAAGCTGAAATGAAATCTCTCCTTACAAAGTTGTTTCTCGTCATTGTGTTTTATCACAGCAGTAGAAACCTATCTAAGGCATCTCCTATCTCTGCAGTTTGTCTGGGAACCATTTTGTCAGTCATCCTGACTACTTGGATGCAAATCATGACCGCATGGATGTGTGCCTTTCCAAATACAGGAAAATAAATGCTTGCATCAGATTTAGTCTAATCCTTTCTCTGTAGCAGAGGTCATGAAAATTCAGAAATTCTGCTACATGGTCAAAACGCAAGTCTCTGAAAATAACAGCTCAGGACAAGAGAGAAAGGAGGAGAAGGATGTTTCTAATGATGGAGGCCAAGATGGCCAAAGTAACCTCAGAGGCCTAAGAAGCTGAATAGTATCACCAGGAAACTTACAGTTTACACAGAGCCATGAAACTAATACTTTCTACATTTTGTTGTCACGTGACTTTCCCCATTCTCTTTACAATACAGAAAGGCAGATCTCCTGTAAGACGATCTAGCTCCACTGTCTTCTAGAAAGAGACATTCTGCCTCAGGTCAAGACACACTGGGACAGCAACTCTGTATAAGGTCAAATAAATATATTTCTGAAAAATTTATCTTCATTATGAGAAATAATAAAATTTGTAGATCAACTTAAAAGCATCAAAAATAAAGGAGAACAAATTTTAAATAAACAAATTCAGTTATAGTATACTTATGGTGTACGTATTAAAAATAACAATAAAGCAATAAAAATGAAAGTGATGTTGTAATAGGGTTCTGGAGAGGAAAAGAAATGATAGAATGAGTATATTAAAAGGGAGTTTATTAAGTGGCTACATGGTCTCTTTTGGATAATCCAGTAATATCTGGGAACTCAGTTTATTCCGTGACGGTGGATATCTCATCAAACCCAAACTGGAAATTGAAGGCCTGGAAAATTCTTGAAGTCTTCAACCTACATCTCTGTTAACTACTGGCCATAATTATGTCAAATTTTAAGGAGCATCGTGGGGCAGCAATATGGCTATCTTTGGTTATCTCTGGAAAAACAATGGCCAGGTTAGGTTAGATTGTATTAATGTCCATACACGTTCAGTGTCTGATCTTTTCTCTCCCTTGTCTCTCAGCATTGAAATCTAACACCCTTAAGACAGAGAGACTGTTTCCCACTGAATTCATGGAGCAGGAACATTTTTGTTACTGATTCTGTAACAAATAATAAAAGGTTCAGCGACTTGAAACAAAATGACTTCATTATTGTCGTGTTTTGTTTATTTATTTTTTGTTTGTCATAAGTCAACAGAGTTCAAACTGAACTAAAATTAAACCATCAGCAGGTTTAGTTTTAGTTGGGGTATTCCAGGAGAATGAGTTTTCTGCTTACTTAGATTGTTGGCATAATTCATTCGGTTCCTCACAGCTGTAGGACCGGCTCTCTGTACTGGTTGTAGCGTGAGAGTAGGTACTGGGTTTGCAGCTGCTATATTCATTGGTTGTCTTACCCATCTCTCCAGTATCCCCCTTCACAGACAGAAAAAATGAAGCAAGTCTCTTCCAAGTTACATATTTTCTAATTGACCCTTCTGCTTTTCTATTCTTACGTACCCATGTAAGTAGATTAGACCAATACTAATAAAAGGTAATTATTCATTAGAAGATTTTTCCACATTTGCAAAATACCTTTGGCCTGGAATGTCCACAAGTCAGTGGCACTAAAGCATAGATGCAGTGGGGAAAAATAAGCTTAGATTTTTCCATTTAAGACATAAAAATTCTTTTTTTCTGTGAGCATATGCTATTTCCTCCCAGTAGGGAGCATACTTCTGTGCTAAGCCTGGATGTCCACTTAGTTGTGTAGGGCCTCCAGGGAAGTGGTCTTCTATGTTCCTATGGGCATGAGTAATCCATGGAAACCTGCTAGTTACTGACTCCCAGGGTCAGGTTAATTTACAAAACCAATTAGAATGCTACCCATCAATTTAAAAGATGGTATTATTATACTCTGCAACCTAATGATGAGTCTGAAAAGGAGTATGAATGGAACAGTGGAGATAAAGTCCCAAACCCTTCAAAACTGTAGAATTCCCTTTATGAAACATTCAGTGAGTTACAAAACCACAGGTGTAGAAGACACACCATTGGATTCCAGACACTGTGGGTTGGGGTGGCTGACTTCGAAGGGTCTTGGGGGTACATTTTGGAGTGACGAAAATATTTTGACTCCTGTTTGTAGTAGGTTTGCATGAGTATGTGAATCTTCCAAAGTTTACAGAACTCTATACTTAAAGGGTGAATTTAAATTGTCTATAAAGCATACTTCAACAAATATGACACTGCAAGAATAGAAAGAAGTCTCATATCTACTTTCTCCCTTCCTTCCAGTTTTATTTATTTCATATTAGGTCTCTGATTTTGATGTAAGAGAGCTGTTGCTGGACCTGGTATTTAGTCTCTTTTAAGCTCTGCCACTCTCCCGAGTGGTCATCAAGGAGACTGGTTTCCAATACTCTTTTCCTTTGGCTGCAGTCTTTTTCAAATGCAATGGCTTTCACTAAATGCCTTGAAATGAAGTTGCTTGTTTTATTCCATTTTCTTCTCTTAAAACTTCTATCAGGAGCTAGAGAGATTACTCAGTGGTTAGGAGTATTGGCTGCTCTTTCAGAGGAGCTGAGCTTGGTTCCCAGCACCCACATGGCAGCTGACTGTTGTCTGCAAATCCAGTTCTAGGGTATTTGACATTTTCTGACTTCCACTGACACAATGCATGTGTGAGATGCATATTTATGCAAGAAGATAAAATACTCATACACATAAAGTAAAAATAAAAAAAAATATTTCTAACAAAGCTAGATGTGGCTCATACCTATAATCCCAGCATTCAGGAGGCAGTCAAGAGTTAGAGGCATATCTGTGTGACATAGTTCGATCTTGTCTTATAAGACAGATGGAGGGAAAGAAAGAAGGAGATAGGGAGAGAAAAGAAAGGAGAGAGAGAGAGAGAGAGAGAGAGAGAGAGAGAGAGAGAGAGAGAGAGAGAGAGAGAGAGAGATGTGTTTACGATCATAGTTGCCTAATGTATGAAGGTGGTGTCACCATATAACCCATTGTCTTAGCTACTTGCACTTCATAAAGAGCTTTAGGAATCACAATTCCATTGAATTTTAATGGTAATCCTCACAGCAGTTACTAATGGAGATAGATGTCTCATTGCCATTTGACGACTTTGTTATTTTTCAGATTCTAAAAATTCCATATCGACAGTCTACAGTACAGTACAGTGGGTTACCTTTGGTAATAACTGGGTTAGCACTAAGTTTTCTAGAGAGCCAATTCTGAGACAAAAGTGAATGTGTGAGATGCACACATCTGTATTTGGGAAGATGTCCTATGGACAACAGATGAGTGAAGCAGTGAAAAGGGTGTGCCTATATGAAGAGAGATTACTGTTTCTTTTGCTACATACGACTGACTACTTAACTACACATTACTATTTTCCAATGCCATCTGCAAAGCATTTGAAGTCTGTCTTAGGGGAGTAACGGGCCATCAGAACTCTATCAGCTATTGACCTTCATGAAGTGAAATCTTGCTTTAGGGTTAGTTGTGCTTCATGCCTGGGTTCACATATGTTGACACTGAGGAGTCCTTTTTTTTTTTTTTTTTTTTTTTTTTTTTTTTAACACTACTCTGGAGTATGTGGAGTTCTGAAAACAAAGACTAAAAGTTACATGGGTAAATGAAAATGAACTGCTTCCATCATGAAACTGGTAGGAATTTGTGGCAAGCTGTTTGCTGTAGTTGTGGTGTGATACTGGACCAGAAAGAGCAAAAGAATAGAAAGTGGGGATTGAGGGATGAGCAATATATTACATGATAGAACCATTGTAAGGAGTTGGTAAGTCAGCATGTGTAAAGCTTTTAGAATAGTGTGTGGCACATGCCAGACAAAGCCAATATTTCATTTCTGTTGTATATCACAGCAGAATGAATCAAGATGTAGATTTACATTGGCACTCTTTGATATATCTCCTATAATGGATGTTAAGTGATTTTGTAAATTTTTAATTAGTCCTGATAGCTATAAAAATATGGTTTATTTTTTTACTGTTTACTGTTCTGGGGGCTGAAGGTCTGAGATTTTGGTCAAGTTTAGCTCTGGAAAGCCCATCTCCTGGGGGTACAGACTGCCAATTTATTGTTAATATTCTCTCAGTAGAAAGCAGCCAGGCAAGCTTTTGATAAGGACACTCATCGCATTTATAATACTCCATCTGCATTACCGGAATACCTTCCTTTCAAGGCCTTATCCCCTAACACCAGTATGCTGAAATTTAGAATTTGATCATATATATTTGGGTGGTGACACAAACAGTCTTCTTCAATATTTTACTCACACGGGCTCAGCCTAGGCGAAGTCTGTTAAATCCACCACAACTCTTCAGATATCCCCTAGGTCTAAAGCTTAATTTGCTTCTAGCAACTAGACTGACTGCCAGTTATGGTTCTTGCTGTGAGCCAAATAGTAAGGTTCTTGGACACACTAACTCCGAGGTTTGTTTTCTGAATATTTATTTCCAAATAGCCTACTGTTACTTACTTTGATGTTATTTAAAAATAAAGTGGCAGATTTTGCATCAAGTGAAACACTTCATGGGAAATTCAGAGTGTTTCATTAGGTAAAATAGGGCATTGACTTAAGGAAGAAGAGAAGGGTTGTATCAGTGTAATGGTCACAGAAATTATGAAGCTTATGTGTGAAGCACAGTGCTGAGCACGTGACATGCCATTGGTAATTTAAGCTACACCTTACTCATGAATTAATCTCATTTGTGGAGTGCCACCTGCTCTTCATGGTCAGCAACTTTCTGATTCATTGGTGCTTATATGGCATAAGTTATTAAATGTTCAGAACTGCAGCCTTGTAGGTAGTTATACATTACAGTTGCCATTTGCAGAGAGGAAAAGAATAAATACTAGGTAAGAAACTTGACACAGACCGGACTGCCTAGCTGTTACATAGTGGGATAAGACTGTAACTTCCTATTTTCTTCTAGGAAAGTTTCACCACGTCCCACTGCTTCTGCCCTAAACATCTTCTGCTACTGTGCAGGTGGCTGGTGCATAACAACATCATCCTGTGGGTTTGTCAAGCATGTGGGTGAGAATTAGCCTAATAAAAACTCAATGGAAGTGTTTTAGCCTGAAGAAAATCAAGGTACCTTTTTTTTTTTCTTTTTCCTCAGAGTTTATGTGTTGACAGTGTAAAGAACTGGTACAAAGGAGGTTGTCTTGTTTCCGGCTTTATAGTCTCCATCTGGTCAGGAAAGGAGTAAATTGACCACATCTGCTGCAAATCTGTGGCTGTGCTTTGGAGCCAGGCAGCTTTGTTACTAACCCTCCCAATAACTTCCCCTCACCCAATCCTGGACATTAGAACCTGTGTAGAGTGTACTTGTATTCACAACTTTTGTACCCTTTAGTAGGTGTCTTCAGACACTGATTATCTTGAGTATCCTGTAGGGAAGGAGATGAATAATAAAAAATTAACTTATAGATACTATGTTAGGTTTGGTGGTTGATCAAGTGAGGGTAATACATAACATTTAAGCTATCAAATGAGAAAAGGCTTCTAAAAAATACAGTTATGAAGTCAAAATACAACATCAGTAGTAACTGAAAGCAAATTATTTTGTAATAGGAGTCTACTAATAAGAATAATAGAACTACTTTTAGAGAAATTAATATTTCCTCAATTTAAGATTCAAATTAACTTTCCCTCTTACAAATTCATTACAAATATTCATCTATATAAGTCATTTAAGATTTTATTGTTTTACCAATGTTTACATGCACGTGTAGACAGAAGAGGGTGTTGGCCCTTAGGGCTGGAGTTACAGGAGGTCGAGAGTAGCTAATGTGTAGCTGGGAATTGAATTCAGATTCTCTGCAAGAGCAAGTATTAATAACTCCTGAACCATCTCTCCAGCCCTCATAAAAGCCATTCTTAATGCACAAACTATGTTAAAAATAGTGTAAGTTAGCTTTAGATGATAGGCCATAGTTTCCAACTCCTCATTTAGAGAAAACTAGAATTTATCTTATTTTGTGAATCTATTGAGGGAGACACAAAATACATATATTCTATAAACAGGTGAAGAAGATCCTCATAATAAGTTTCCACAAAATCATTTACCAGGATATTTTCTTGTGCAAAAACAGAGGGATGAGCTCATATTTTTAGGATTCAATGATTTCTGAGCTTAGAGCTTTCAGCTCTATTCCAACCTCTTTGAGGAAGAGGAAATGGGCTGAAAGTTGAACTGATCACCAGTTGTCAATGATTTTACCAGTAATGTTTATGTAATAATGCTTCTATAAAAACAAAAAGTTCAACTTCAAGGGCCAGGAGAGATGACTCAGTGGTTGAGAGTGTTTGCAGTTCCTTCAGCAGGCCTGAGTTTGGTTCCCAGTACCCATATCAGGTGGTTCACCAACATCTGTAACTTCAGCGTCAGGGGATATTGAGGCCTCTACATACACCTGCACACACATGGTTCTCTCTCTCTCTCTCTCTCTCTCTCTCTCTCTCTCTCTCTCTCTCTCTCTCTCACACACACACACACACACACACACACACACACACACACACACACATACACAAATAAAATTTATCTTCTTTTTGAAAGTTAAGATTCAGAGTCTAGAGTGTTCACCATTGCGCAATGGAACCAAAATATGTAGCCCAGGCTGACCACAAACTCCTGATCCCCCTGCCTATGCCTCCTTCAACAAATCATACAGGCAGGAGCAGGACCTGTTCCTGATACTTTGGCAGGCCTTTGGGAATGTATTTCTCATACTGAGTTGCCTTGCCCCACCTTAATACGAGGGGAGGAGCTTAGTCCTATCCCAAGTTGATATGCCATGCTTTTTTGATACTCATGAGAAGCCTGCCTCTTTCTGAACAGAAACAGAGGGGTAGTGGATTGGGGGTGGGAGCAGGAGGGAGGTGGGAAGAGAGAATGAGAGGAGAGGAGGGAGGGGAAACTTCAGTCACGATGTAAGATAAATGAATACATTTAATTAATAAAAGAAGAAAAAAGTTAGGATTCAAGAAGCTTCTGGCTGTACACATTTGTCTTGAGATATTGGAAAATTATGGATATTCTCCATCACTCTAACTAGTACTGTGTCTTATGCATCCCTTTCATTGGGCAGACCCTGGGTTATATCCATTATAATAAAGCAGTATCAGTAGGTGAAATGATTTTCTGAGCTCTGAGCTATTCCCTGACATTATCAGAGCCCAAGAGATGGTTAGGAATTGACATCCCAAAGCACAAACTATTGGTCAGAGGCTGTTAGTATTCAAATTGGCACAGACTTATATGGGAATAAGCCTTTAATGGGGTCCAAGCTAACACTACATTGTTCGTATCACAAGGGAGATTATGTAAGACATTCAGTTGGTATCTAGGAAGTTGGAGAAATTGTTAGCAATGGGGAATGAGCTAAGTTGAAGTTTCAGTATTTGTGCACATGATCTTATTTAGAAATAGAGACTTTTCAGCTATAACTAATTTATGATGGTATTAGAAGGGATTATGGTTTTTCCTAAACATAATAACTTGTAAGCTATATGAGGACACAGACACATAAAATAGACTGATTCTGGGTAAATATTAATTAATTTTTAAAATTCAGGGTTTCACAATATAGACTAGGCTCCCTGGAAATTATTATGCAGCCAAGACTGGCCATAACATTTTTGCAATGCCTGCCTTAACCCTTGGAGTACTGGTGTTGCAATGTCCAGTACCTTCTAGATACTTTGGAGTGATGAGTCCACAAACCCTAAGATGTTCAGTGATCAGTAGAATCCATAAAGAGGCAAGGAAGAATCATACATTTCAGCCTTCAGGGACAGTTTGTTCTGCTGAGATTTGATCTTAGACTTCTTGGTCTCCAGAATGATGAGGAAATATGTGCTATTATTTTGTTTCATCTAGCTTTGCTCTAGTACCCCTAGGAAAGTGAGATAGAGTGGGCAGAACATAGCTCTAACATGCAAGAGTGTGTTAACTCTTGCTGTAGTTCTTATTTCTGCATTTTGGCTATTTAGACCTGGCTGCACCACTTGCTAGGTTATCTTTCTAAAGACTGGGCATGATGGCCATCTAGAACTACAAGGAAATTAGTTAGGAATGTCGGTGTTTCTGTGCCATTACTTAGTAGGATCAAGAGACTCAGAAGATCATGAGTGTCTGAGTGGATTAATGAAAGGAAAATGGTAACCTGAGACTTGACCATCACATAGAATGTACATTTTCTCACAGCCAGGTTTAGCTACAGAGACAGTTGGCTTGGGATTGTCCTACCTATGGCAAACATAGACTGTACCTTCTATAAAGAAATGAAGCCTTAGGTGTCAGTACTTACTGTGAGAGAAAGATAATGATGCACAACAGCAAACCAATTATTACATCATTCACAAGGTCATGTGAGTGATTAACTTACAAAACGGAAAATTCAAGAGCATGCAAGCAACAGCATGGTGATAGCCACTAATGTGGAAAATGTGATTTGCTACAAGTTTCCAAGCTTAAGTCCATTGCTTCCAAGGGGGCCACCGGGAATATCACTTCAAGCTTATAAAATCTACATCCCACCAAGCCTCCTTTAATTAGTATAAATGTGCTTGGGCAGGAAGGGGAAGTACCCAGAACTTTTAAATTGCCATCCAATGCAGTTCCTAAGGTGAAGCAGCCACCAGGAACTCTAGAATGCCATAGTGGGCCTTCTTATTTGAGGGTGACACACAGCAGCCAACTGACAAAGAGCTGGAAAAAGGCCCATTTCACAGCAGGACTAATTCATGCCTAGGTTCAGTCTTCGATGTTTTTCTCTAATGACTGAATATATACCTGTATATGTTTGCTAGTTTACAGACTATATTATTACTGGGTCTGTGAATCTGGAATGAGAGACATTGTAAAAAGACGGAATTAAATATCCAAGACCCTCTCAATCTCTCAAATAAAAAATCCCACATAGTTACATAAAAGAACATTCATGAAGAAATAAACTGAAGGCATGGATGTGGTAATGGGGATTAGAAGCAACTTGGCTGTCTCCTGCATGGACTGTAGACTGGTACAGTGTGGTGGATGTATATTGTGCATATTATGCAATATCAATAACTGATAGGTCAGATACATATTGACATAGAGGGAGGGATGCTCAGTGTATGTTCCTTAATGAAAAACGGGTAAATGCAGTACAATTGAAGCAAATGAATTATATATCAAAACTATATGTGTGCTAAAATTGTATGTCTCCTAGAAATATACAACAAAGAGAAACTGTTAAACACAATGGTTATTTGGGGGAGGGACATTGGGGTGGTAAGGGAGAATGAGAGACAAAATAAGCAAATGAAGAAAATATATTTTAAAGCAAACCAAGAATGGGTTTTCCTGAACCAATGCCAAGAGCATATTATCAACTGGGAAAAAGAGTGAATTCAACTCTTTGCACCACAAGTTCATTACAGCCATCCATTGCAACACATATGACAAGATCATGTAAATGGAAAGAGGAATTTGGAATGTGCCAGTTGGATGACTAGCAGGAATTGTCTGGAGACCAGTCTCTTTTCCGCAGAAATAGATTCCAAAGGACACTTGGCAATCATACCGTAGTTGAAGTTTCCACATCCTTTCCCAGTCTTCGTTGCATCTGGATAGAGATGACCTTCACATGATGTGGGATCTGTGTCCCAACAAAGTCCTTGGTTTCTTCTAACTCTGAAGGATTGGGTGCATTTGTAGGGGGATCCGGCCTTCTCTCTGACAACATTTCAAACAATTATTCATTAACACTCAGGGGAATAAGATGGGAAGACAATTGGATCTAGGGGGCCTCTAAATCACTTTCTTCCTTATTTCTCTTTGAACGGTGTCTCCTGTGCATAGCATTTCTGAGCCAGAGCTTGGGGAGAAGAAGATGAATCTGGACTGTATAGTACTCTTTGGTACGCCTTAACATCTGCTTCTGTGGTTGAACGCAGAGGAAAGGAGATGTTTGTAAGAAGAGCCAGAATAACTATATAGCTCCGTAGAGGCATAAGGCCATTTTCCCGGGGACACAGAGGTGAAACAGAATGAAGTGTGAGGAGCTAACACGAGCTATGCTGAATCCCCGAAGCTCTGCATTTATGGGGAGATTTGCCTTAGCCAGGTTGAAGGAACATATGGGAGAAGTCCAGGCCAAATTTACGCGATGGAAACAATGAAGCTTCTAAAGAGCAAGCTGGACAATGAGAAAAGGAACAGGAAATAGGAAATTCCATGCCACAAGTTGTTTCATTTTATCCCACTAGGAAAGCTGAACATCCTAATAGGGAAAGTATCCGCTTTTCATCACTCTTATCCTCGGTCTCCCTGCAAGAGGCTTAACTCATTTTGTAGCTCAAATAAGTTTTATTAATTTTTGTAATTGAGTGACTTAATGTGGTTACTGTAGCCAAGACATGGATTTCAATGCTATTTTACTCTGATTAATGCTTATTTAAGTTAAAAGGGGAGCAGGGTAAAATGCCTTTGTATTTTACTTGTACATTGTATTTACTTAAGTAATAAAAATACTACATATTTATTTGTTGTACAATTTTGCTGTTGTTGTTAGGACATGGCTTTTAGTAACCACTAAAAGAAAATATTAAAACTGAGAAATACCACTAATTTTAAAATATGCAACAAATTTAAAAGAATTGGTTCAATAAAATGTTGTAACTGCTCTTTATAATTTGTACTGATTGAATAAAAAAGCCAGAGTATTATGTATATATTTAGTGAAATCACATATTAAAATAATTTTTATTTTGTCTATTTAGTTAATGAAATAATGTGTTTTGCTTTTACCATTTCCATTGGACACGGATGCTCAACAACACAAATGATCAAGAAGACAGATGCACATTGCAGGATCATTAGCTATCCGTACCTAAATTCAGATTCATAAAAATGAAACAAAACATGTCATTCCTTAGTGTTAGCCATTTTCAGAACTCAACATACCTGGCTAGCAGTGACCCTACTGGCTAAATTTTTAACCTGATAATAAGTCTTTGCCCTTTCCTGGACACGTTTCTGGCTCTTTCTACCTTTCCACGACTGCAGAGAGCTTTATTGGCAAGTACAAGGAAAGATATCTTGCTGGGCAAATTCATTTGGAATTTCACCAATATATAATCACATGAAGCTGTGCCAATGCCAGGGGAATATTCTCCTTTGAGCAACTATAGTCTGTCCATATGCTATTGTGTAGATCCCTCAGCATGCCTGCCAGTGTGGACCCAAATATGCTTTTGTGTGGTCAGTGTTCACCCCAGTGTGCTTTTATCCATAAGGTCTGTCTTATTTCCCTATGACCCAAGGAAGTTTTTTCAGTCTGCTCCCTTGTGCAAACCTTCTAATTGTCACAGAAATGATAACCTTCCTTTCCAGGTACAAAGATGCATAAGAAGGTCAATTTAAACTTACTGGGGGATAGGAAAGGGCAGTCTATGAAAGCATGTTTGGCTCCATAGGTGTCTGACTTTTTGAAAAACCATATAGTTGTTAGTCTATAAAATCTTTCTTTAATGTTATCAGGGAAAAAAACTGTTCTTTTTTTAAAAGTAAAAGTAATTCACTATGTTATAATTTAAAAAGTCTTTTTTTTTGAGATAAGTTTTCACTATGTTGACTAGGCTGGCCTAGAATTTGCTATGTAGGACAGACTGGTCTCAAATTCATAGAGATCCACCTGCCTCTGCCTCTCAAGTGCTAGAATTAAAAGTATACCCCCTTCTTCATCCATTAGTAACTGACAATTTTGCTCACAGTTATTTGAAGAAAATAAGGTCAAGAGCTTAGAAGCTGACTTCATTCTTCTGGTGCCAAGGAAGCCATGGAGCACATACTTCTATTTTCTTTATGGTTTCTGCTGTACTCATGATCATGTGTATAAGAGTAAGCATTCAACACATTATATATTGTTTTTCCTAGAAACAAATTTAGATGTAGCAAAGATGAAAAAAACAGATAGGAGCTTAGCACAAGATGAAAAAATACCTTTGGGACAATCTAAAAAGTATTAGTTTTTAAACAGGAGCTTAGCACAAGACGAAAATATACCTTTGGGACAATCTAAAGGGTATTTGTCTTTTTTTTAACAAAATAAAATACAATAAGATAAAACAAAAACCATCACAAAGAAGTTGGACTAGATAAATCAACAACAGCTGGAAAAGAGCCCCAACGTAAGGCACAAGAATCAGAGACCCACTCATTCACACACTCAAGAGTTCCATAAAAATGCTGAAAGCTATAATATATATGCAGATGACTTCATGCTGACCTGTGTAGGCCCTGTGCTTTCTGCTTCAGTTCATAAGAACTTTGCTCAGTAGTGTAAGCCCCCTAGAAATGGAAGACATCAGTTTGCTATGAGTTTCTGTACTGTTAAAAACATTGGAAATATGTAACTCTAAAGCATCTCTATTAGGAAAATGAAATAAATAAATATTCTTTTTCTTTCAAAAAATGGAAATTGTAGAAAAGTTTAATTTCAAGTACTATTTGACTGCTTTTAACTTGAGAACCCAAACTCCATGTCATGTCAGACAAGACCCAATCAGTTTCTTTTCTGGAAGATCTTGTTTCTAATCCTAATGTTTCTGCTACCACTTTGACATGCAGGGCTTGCACAATACTAGTACAAGCTTAATTAGGTGCCTAGAAAACAATGCTTCAATTTTGTTTTTATATCTTTCAGTTGCTTTGCTTCAACTGAAGTTCTATTCTTTTCTACCTGGACTGTCATCCTGAAGTCAGCTCCAGTGCCCCTTACGCTGAAAAACTTTTGTTTTGAATTAGATAGGTAAGCACCCCTCTCCTAATTTTAAATTCAGTAGTGAGTCTGAATGGCAGTAGAGATTACCATTTAGAAAATACATATACTAAAAATGGAGAAGGTAATTTGCAATCATTCTCAACTGTACTCAAATGAATCTCACAAGGCATTGCTTATAATATTTCATCTATTTTGTACACATATGTTTCACATAATATTTCAAATATTAGGGTGAATTTTGTGGCAATATGCCCATTTAACTTTTGGATGAGTGTTGTATGTGTGTGTACATGTGTGTAGGTGCACTTGCTTGTGTGAGCACATGTGGAGGCCAGAGATTGATGTTAAGACATCTTCACTCATTCTCCACCTTGTTTGTTATGATAGCCTTTCTTCTCCTGAACTTGAACCTCACTATTTTGTCTAGACTAGCTGGCCAGCAAGTCCCTGGGACCCACTTGTCTCTGACCCTTATGGTTACAGACCTGTGTGATAGGCCTGTGTGGTGTGTTTGGCATTTACATGGGTGTTGGAGATCCAAATGCAGGATATCATGTTTCCTAGCAAAGACTTTACTCACTCAGTGATATCCAAGTCCCTAATATTTTAAATATTGGTATTTTTCTCCATATGCTGTTTTAAAAATCAATGATTAAAAAATTTAGGTTCTGTAGTCTTGTTCTTCTTTCCCATACATGGAAACTGAGACACACAGAAGACATAGAGATATACAAAGGCATGTCTCTGCTTGTCTAACAAACTCTATTTCTAAAACGATGTGATAATTTTTATTTTAATTCAAAGGCACTATGAAATAATAGTAGATGAAGGCCTGATCTGAGAATCCTGAGCTCAAGTTCGTGATTAAAAGCCACGACTTGGTCATGTTGACTTCTTGCCCAAGGCACCTGCATTTATTTGAAGTAATTAATATTGTTTTAAAAACATGAGATTATTTGTCTATTATGCCAACAAAATCATGAATTTAGCAGGTAGAAGAATCTGAATTTTTCCTGTCAAAGGCCCATGATGGATGTCAGACAAATAGCCATTATGTGAATTAATGGGTGGCCATTAAAAAGAGCAAGGCTTCTGCCATTGTCTATGGCACACTGTCACAGTAAAGTTCAACCCATGTTGTAAATATTGCTTTCTGTTCATACCTCCCCCACCAACATAAGAACCTGGATAACTGATGTTGTGCTTGCTGAGAACAAGGAAAATGATGGAGGAAAGCAGCTTCTTAAGAATGAAACTACTTATCCTTCTGTTTGGAGTGTTCTGAGATGAGGCAGGAAATGATGGAAGACAGAATTTTCTCATACTCTGCCCACTTTCTCACGGGGCTAGCAGACTGCTGATCCTTTCTGGGATACCACCATATGAAGAATAGCTGCAGACTAAATGTGGAAAAGCTATGTTCAGTCTCATTGGGAAATAGTAAACACCCAATAGAACTATTATTATTAAAACCTGTGTGAAGAACAATGACTGCTCAAATAGGTCAATGAAGTTCACAGAAGCTCTCCTTGCCAGTCTGTTGCTGACTTTCGAGTATGATAATCCTTAGCTCTCTAAGTACTTTATCCTGAACCAACTGAGTCACAGAGGCTGAGGGCAGGAAACAAAAATTAAAACTACAGGAGTGTCAGTGAACTAAGATGGACAAAAGTTAAAAGCTATCAGCTGTTTTAAATACAAAATAACAAGGTACTGGGAGGTAACAGTTGCTTTGAATTAGCCACGTTTTGGAATAAACCCGTACTGGAACAATGAGGCACTATTCCATCACCCAAAGTACATGAATCTACTTGTAGATTTTTACCCAGCATAGATAGACTTTCTGTTCTAATTCACTTTAAAGAGAGTTCAAATGCTAAATATCTGTTAGTGAGTGAAAGACTTCCTGTTTTGGTGTTAAAGTGAAATGTAACTATTTTTTAAACAGCTGTGTCTTCCTTATTAGCCATCCTCTCATTCATGTAGAGTAAGTACTTCAGTCTTCAAAGGTTAGGGGATGCCAACCAAGTAAAGCCACGTCTTGGACAGATAAGTATTCATGAACAGGATGGGTGTTTAGGCACTGCATCTGCCCTGTATTGTTATCTTCTCTGCCCTTGAAAATGAGGATGCAGCTCTGTGATGACACAGTCAATAACATGAGGGCACAAATTTAGAGACATGTTGATATCTTCCTTTGGTGACAAAAGGTCGGTTCAAGGCTGCAAACAATCTGGGAATCACGAGTCTTGGTATGCTGTGCATTTACAAACAGAAGAGTTCTCTCTCAGAGATTCTGAAAGAGTGTGTCAGCCATAGTTGTTCCAACCATAGTGACTACCTTGCCCTTTGCCCTTGAAAAGAAAAGGAGAGCCTCAGGTAGCCTAGTCAGTGGCTTTAAGCAATGATCCCCCTCAACCAGTGTATCCCTGAGACAAGTGAAGCAACCTACACACACACACACACACACACACACACACACACACACACACACACACACAGAAAGAGAGAGAGAGAGAGAGAGAGAGAGAGAGAGAGAGAGAGAGAGAGAGAGCAAAGTATTCATTGTGAGTAAAGTCACCTTGATTATGGGCTTATATGTCCAGAAATGTGAGACTATAAACTTTGGTGGTTTCAACTGATGGTGAGTAAAACTAATTTGTGATAGTCTAGAAAAATTAATATAATATTTGTTAATCACAAACTAAGTACACAACATATAAATTAAAAATTTTGGTTTCCTAGAAGGTAATGCAAAATACGATGCCATTGAGTCTTACTCAGCCTTTTCCTTATGTCTAATTACGGGCGGTTTTGAAGAAGACATATACTCCAAAAGGCATGACAGGTATGAATTTCTTATGTTAGACAGTTTGATGTTTGTTTTCTGTTCCAGTCAAAGCACAGCAATAGTTAAAAGTAGATACTTGTTATAATTTTCCTCGGAGTTCTTTATTTTTTTCTGGAATATGATAGAATAGACTTTCATTGGTTCAAGATGACCACATGACTTGCATGACTAACAGCATGTGAGCTGAACATATGCCAGTTGTTGGGGTTTCAAAACTAGAATATGAATCACTGTGTTTTCTTCTCCTTACTACAGAAACAAGAAACACATATCTCGTTGGCCCCTCTGTTGCTCTGAATATCAAAGAGGGACTAGGAAGAGCTAATCTGTGGACAGCTCACTGAGACTCCACCGTGTGAATGACAAGAAGTCTCTACTGCTTTAACTTCAGTGAGCTGCTTTCTCGGTGTTTCCAGCTTTATAATCTATCCATCTTATAAGAATATAAACACTTCATTCACACATTTCATCACTCATTTGCTTATTTTCTCTCCTGTTTCTCTGACACTGGGTTGTAAGTGCTTATGGGAGGATATTTTGTATTGTTCTACATACAACAACTGTCCACTATCATGGTGGACAGCTTAGGAAGGTTTTCCATAAATATGTATTGATAAAATATATCTAGCATGAACAAGATAAAATAACTAATTTGGTCTCATTTGAACAAATCACATTTTTCCTTTGTTTTTATATCAACTCCACAGCATCCTGAATTTTCTTACTTATATTGGAGTTCAGTGACATCCTTAGAAATCTCTCCAAATGCATTTATTTATATATTTTTATTAGGATGAGAGCCTTCTTAAAAAAGGGTGGAGCCAGCTGTTGGGTAATACCACAAATACATTGACAAAGGAAGTGGACTAGATTATACCTTTAAAATAACTAATATGAAACAGCCTTTGAGACATGAACAAGAAGATGAAAGCAAATAAAGTGAAAGCTGAGGAGAAAATTTTGAAATGGATGATTGACAAAAGGAAATCTATTGGAAACAGAGGCCTTTATACTGGGCAAAGCAAGAGTGGAATTCATTAGCAAAGTAGAGAGAAATCTCAAATGTCAAAATAAAAGATGGTCCAATGCAGCAGGTGTAGCATTTGGTAGCAAGGTGCTATCAAGCTGAATGGTGCTCAGATGGGAGTTCTTGGGGCATCTGAGCTCCAGCAGGTGGCACACATATTGTGTTCTCTGACTTAGGAAGTAGACAAGGAAAAGCACTAAGCTTTGTAATTTTAGTTAACTTGCTTTTGGAACCTTTATGTGGTTAACTTCAGTGACATTTCTTTTGTATGTCTATTGTTTTTTAGTGTGTGTGTGTGTTTAGAATATGTTCTCCCCTATAATCGAAAATAAAAATAGTATACAGTATAAAATGTTTCATTTGAGTTATGATGGGAGATGATAATTATCTAAGCAGTCCTCAGCTTTGCTTTCCAATGTTTGTTAAGAGCACAGTGGCAGAGGTCTGTGTGGATGTTCGTGAACTGTTCTGCCACTGGAGACTATGCTGAGGTGCCTGGCACATGAGGACCCTGGAGACCATGTGGATGTCCGTGGTCCGTGTTGTCACCAGAAACCACTTGTAAGTCCATGCTCCTGCTGATTGTAAAGGACAAGGAAGCTACTTTTGCCTAGGTATTGATGGCTGCAGACTCACAGTTGAGAAAGAGGAACATAGAAGGATTCTGTGATAACCACTATCCATCACTCGTTCCCCTCAAGCAAAAAAAGTAACAGCCGAGCCAGAAAGCCGTTGAAGAGAACTCTTAAAAATTGTGAAAAGGATGCTGAAGTGTAACTCTCCACAGTTGATGGCTTTTGGCTGAGATGCAGATGGGGAAGGACTTGGTTTTCTTTTAAGGGCAGGCCACTAGGAATTTGACCGTGCTCCAGTAAGTATATGGGCAACACAAATTAAACTTGTTTTGTTGTTGTTGTTGTTTTTGGGAGAAGGTAGGCCACAAGGGTGGGGACAGTCATGGGAAGACTGGGAAGTGAGTGTGTTTGGGGTTCATGATGTGAAATCCCAAATAATCAATAAAAATATTATGAAAAAAAAGAGCATTGCGTGGGTGAGATATGAGCTGATAACCAGGCATTCCTCCTTTAGGACACCACTAATGAATGAACAAATATGTAAACAGCTAGAATTTGGATAACATGGAGAGTACTATAGAAGCTCAGAAGAAGACCAAAATTCAGGGAGGGGGCAGTTTTAATTTAGCTTTCATTGTCAACTTGACACAACCTAGAGTTACTTCAGAAGAGTCTTAGTGAAGGACTGGCTACATTCAGTTGGCCTGCGGCATGTCTGTGAGGGACAATCTTGAGTGTCTTGTGTGATGTAGGGGATGAACCCTAAATGTGAATGGTGCCTCTGATAGTAGCTCAGATTAAAAAGACATAGATGAAGGAAAGTATTCTTTTTTCTTTCTTGGATATCTTTCTCACTGGCAACTTCACCTACCCTATTGATGCCTTCACTGATATTAGGACCAACTTTATTGGGTTTCTGTTGTGAACCGAAGACCAGAAGTTCTCTAGAGATCATCCAGATCTTCAACACAAGATTAGGACTGCTAAGGCCCCCAACCTAATGAATGAGCAACCACCAGTTTCTTGTCTCTCTGCAGAGCGAGACGGCCATTGTTGGTCAACTCCAACTATGTTCTGAAAGCCAACCTAATAAATCCTTTTTAAATATATGTTTATTTTATTAGATCTGTTATTCTAGAGAAACATGCCTACTAAGGGCCGTTTTGGGAGAAGCAAGAAGGGAAACATAACCAGGAAACTGCGGATATATTTTAAAGAGGTGTGAGCATTCAGAATTCTCTTTTTTCTTATCTTTATTTAGTGAATTTGATGCTTGAATGCAGAACCATTTGACGAGGTAGCAAAGCATAAAGTGTGTTGAATGAAGTCACATAGCTTAAGTAAGATATGATTTCAAACCCATCAGAGCATTATGACCTTGTAATTCATGTATTTTTTCAAAAAGTTGATTCTCTGGTGGCTACTTCCTGTCCTGTTAAATGGAAATATGAGAGGGAGATTACAATGTAACTTAAATCGTATCCTATCCCTTTACATACACAAGCCAATGAGTTCATAAAATCTTATTCCAGAAATAAATATACTTATGCAATTTCCACAACCTCACATTTTTCTACATTTAAGATGGGAACATTAATAACTTCTTCCAAATGAATGTAAGCTGGGGAAAAGTGAAAAGACAAAATAGTTAGGACTTTGGGTACATAATTCGTCTTTACAAGTTATCTGTAGTTATGTTTAGCATAAAGGCTTTCACATAAGGAAACATAATTGTCACCTTGATCCTAGCAAGTAGTACTAGGAAGTTGTTATTGGCAATTTAAACTTTTAAAAGTAAAGAAATGGAGAAAAGCTAAGGCACTAGAGAAGCAGTGCTTCCCAATTCATGGCAGCACTAGGCTCAGCCTTCTCTCCTCCAGATCATTTCTCCATCTGCACTTCCAAACTGACCACAACCACCAAAGCTTCAACTAGAGCTAGTCAAAATTTTTATTACCAAAGAAGAGGTTTAGGTATGGCTTTCACTAGCAGATATGGAAGTATGTCATGATTTTAACTACTGGGTCATAGTGGTTGAAATATTATGCCTGACTAATTAATATTCCTGCTTGTACCATGTGTCGTTAATCTCTTAAAAAACAGGAGATTAATTGCATAATTTCAATAAGTCAATCTTAAATTGCAGTGTGGCATTGAAAAGCCGACATAATACAAGAACAACAAAAATAACCAAAACCCAAAAGATTTTAATTTTTTTAATTGAAAAAGACACTGGAAAAGAGAAACAACTCTCACGTTAGTGGAACATCAGATTTAATATTATGAAAATGGCTAAATTACCAAAATCAATATAGAGTCAGTAAAATTTCTGTCAAAATCCCAAGACACTAAATTCCAGAAGCTAAAAAAACCCTGTACTCTATTTAGAATAAAGAAAGAAGGCCCCAATGGCCAAAGTAATCCAAAGCCAAAAGAATAGTGTTGGTTGTCTCAAAATACATGATTTCAAATTCTTCTACAGCTACACAGTAAAAAAAAATCCATGTGTTACTGTCATATAAACACACACACACACACACACACACACACACACACACACACACACACGTATAAAATACAAAGAAAGACTCAGAAATAAATCTAAACAGCTAAAACCATTTGTTTTTTACAAAGGTGCAAAAATACTATTGGGAAAAAAAGCGTTTCTTCAACAAATGATATGAGGAATACTACATATCCGCACAGAGAGATGAAATCTGATCCCTTTCTCTCACCTTGAACAAAAATAAATTCAATGTAAATGAAATACTTTAATGTAAGATATGAAATTTTAAAACTTCTTAAAAAACACAGATGAAAAGGGTTCATGATTCAGGCATAGGCAAAGATTTTCTGAAAGTATGCTCTAACAGCTCAGAAAAAATACCAGAATTGACTAAAGGGATTACATGATAGAGAAAGCTCTTTCACAGCAAAGGAAAAAAAGTAGCTGAGTGATGCCGGGTGGTGGTGGTGCATGCCTTTAATTCCAGCACTTGGGAGGCAGAGGCAGGTGGATCTCTGTGAGTTCAAGGCCAGCCTGGGCTACAGAGTGAGTTCCAGGAAAGGCACAAAGCTACACAGAGAAACCCTGTTTTGAAAAAAAAAAAAAAAACTGAGTGAAGAGATTGACTACAGATTCATGGAAAATCTTCATCATACATGAATACATACATATCTGACAGAATATTAATTTCTAGTTATAATAATATCCCAGATGTATATAGAACTCTAAAAATTAAAACACCCCAAATCAACCTACTCACTAAACTGACGCATGAAAAGAACAGTTATTAAAAGATAAAGTACAATGGTCAATAAATAGCTGAAAAACATCCAACAGTCTTAGCCATCAGGAAAATGCACATCAAACTATATCGATTTTCCATTTCAGCCCATTCAGAATGGATATCATTATGAAAACAAACAACAAATTCTGGTAAAGATGTGATGAAAGATGAAAAGTCTTATGTAGTGTTGGTAGGAAAAGTTTTTTTTTTCTATTATCTAAAAATAAAATTATCATATAATTCAACCATACCAACCACTCAGGTATATGCTCCAATCATTCTGCAGGGATAATCACACATGAATAATGTCGCCTCATTATTCACAACAGCCAAGTTATGAAATGAGCTTAGGTGTCCATCCGCAGACAGATGGATAAGTAAAACTACAGTATATATTTACAATGGAGTTTTATTCATAAACACACACATATGGAAACCATGTCGTTCACAGGAAAATGCATGGAGCTGGATAGCACCATGCTCAACTAAATGAATCAGACTCAAGAAAATAACCCTCACATGTTTTCTCTCATAATATGGAGCTTGTATTTATACACATACATACAGACAGATACACACACACATACGTACACACACATTCACACTTATGCACATACTGAAACACACATACACATACAAACACACATATAGACACATATTCACACTCACACACATAGACACACCGACACATATACACATATATGTACATACAGATGCACACATATATGTACACATACAAACACATACATATCCACACTCTTACAGACATACACATGCACACACGTACACATATGCACACACATATTTGCATATGTACACACTTAGATGCTCATAAACACCCATACATATATACATATACACATATATACACACACATTCACACACATGCACATATAGATGAAGAAGCACATTCTCTCTCTCTCTCTCTCTCTCTCTCTCTCTCTCTCACACACACACACACACACACACACACACACACACACACACACGACCTGAAGAGAAGAATTATTTTAGAGAAGGGAGAAGTCTAGCAAGGAAGAGTACAGGAGAACAGGAGCGATAACAGGGTATGAATATGGCCAATTCACATAAAATGCTTTGATGAAAATATATGAAACTTTCCACTTTTCTATAATGAATATATGTCAGTAAGAATTTAAAGTTTTTTTTCTTTTCAGCAGCTTACTCCATATTGTAAGATGTATACATGATGCCGTTTTCTTATGTGCATTTGAGATTCCAGTCTACAAATAGTTCATTACATTTCTGTATTTAAATTATTGAAAAATATATAGAATTTCCTTTTTAAAGATTTTTTATTCATTTTACATACCAATCATAGATCCTCCTCTTTTCTCCTTCTGCCCCTCCAGCCTCCCCCCTCAACCCATTCTCCCATCTCCTCCTATAGGAAGGTAAGGCTTCCTATGGGGAGTCAGCAGAGCCTGGTACATTCAGTAGAGATAGGTCTAAGCCCCTTCCCCTGCCTCAAGACTTTCTGAGTTATGTGTGGTTACTGTTTTCCCCACTTTTACAGTGTATATTTTGCTATGATATTTATTCCTCAGTTCCTATGAGGTGGTTGGTGAGTCCTGTTAATGAGTGAAAACTGGACAGGGATTTTGGAAGAAAATATGAAGAAAGAAAAGTAGATTGTTAACCAGAGTTGTGTTAAAATTGTTAATATTTTAACCTTATGTCCTTATAATTTGTCATTAAGACAAGAGATATAATTCTTTGCTTTCCTTTACATATATGTTGTAAGCAAAATTTCTTTGCCTTGTAAGGTCCTTCTTCACATGTGTTTTCTCCTCACATATAAACATATAGGTTTAAAGGCAAACTGAAAATACATGCACAATGTCTTGTCCATAACACATTCAATAATTATTGAATACACATATAAATCAAATGGTAAAAATCCTCTCAGATAAGATGAGCACTCACTTATCTCATTATTTTAATAGTCATCAAACTATCCTCAATTCAAATCAGAGTCATTTTTAAGATCATTAGTTAGTATATATGAATGTTCTTATTATTCACCAAATCTCCTAAGGAGATGATTGCTAATTCTACCAATTTCTATCACACTGATATTCGACAAGGCTATGGGATGCTTTTGACCAAGCTATGGTGATATTTTATTTGTGCTGAAATATGATTTTATTTATATGTTAATAAATAAAGTTGCCTGGAGATCAGAGGTCAAAGTGAGCCATTTAGCAGAAGTCTGGCAGTGGTAACACATGCCCTTAATCCAATCACATGGCAGGCAGAGTCTCTGTGTGGTCAAGGACACAGCAAAGCGTGGTGACACAAACCTTTAATCCCAGTACCAACCATAGATACCTGGAGGTCTGTATGGACAGGCAGTGACGAGGAAGTCATGTGGTTGGGTTTAGAGCCAATGAGAAGGCAGAACAGAAAGGCAATAAAAACATAAGTCAGGCAGGAAAAAACTCTCTCTGGGGAAGCGGCAGTGGTGAGGTGGTAAGATAAGGTAGTTGTGACTCTGATCTCTTTGGCTATTTACCTCTGTATTTGGCTCTGTGTTTCTTATTTACTAAGACTGTTTAGAATTTCATCTATACCAAGTTACTTTTTGTTGTGTAAAGGTAAGCAACATGAAGGCACTTAAGTGTTGTTTCATAGTTCTGGCCTTCCTTGCTCCTTTACATTAACCACCACGTCAGAATGTTTCAAAGGAGCTACTTCCTACAACTTGGACCACAGAATGAGGCAGCAACAAAAACATAATCCAGACAAGAAACGCTTTTTTTTTTTTAAATGTGATTTCATCAGTTACTGGATAAAGGCTCTCTGATGACAATTGGAGTAGTCAGCTATCTATGAGTATAGCAGAATATCGTTAGGCATCATTACATTGACATTTATTTTCCAATCCTGTTTGGTTCTAGTCTAGGTCTCTGAACCACCCAGTCTCTGAATCCTGGCACTAGAGTCACTGCAGGACATGAGCTCACTCTCATTAGCATGGGTCTGAGGCTGGACCAGTCATTGGTTGGCCACTCCCACAATCTACATACCTGCCTCACCCTCCTGCACTTCCCATAGGCAGGATAGACAGTAGGTCGATGTTTTTGTGGCTGGGCCAGAATCCCAGTCCCTCCACGGGAAGTCTTTTCTGGTCCCAGGAAATGGCCAGTTCAGGCTATACATCTACCAATGCCAGGAGTCTTTGCTGGGGTCATCCTTGTAGATTCTCAGGAATTTCCCTTGCACCGGTTTCTACCTGACCCTGAAATGACCCCCTTTTCAGTCATCTCTTTCAGTACTGTCCCCTTCTGTCCACCCCCAATCTGATCCTTCATCTTACCATCTCCCTTCTCTAGGAGATCCACACGTTCCCACTTGAGCCCTCCTTGCTACCTATCGTCTTGGGGTCTGTGGGTTGTAGCGTAGTTATCCTTTACTTTATAGCTAATATCCACTTAAAAGTGAATACATTCTATGGTTGTTTTTTTTTGGGGGGGGGTCTGGGTTACCTCACTCAGGATGATTTTTTTTCTAGTTATATCCATTCACCTTCAAATTTCATGATGCCTTTGTTTTTAGCAGCTGAGTAATACTCCATTGTGTAAATGTATCACATTTTCTTTAACCATTCTTAGGTTGAGGGACATCTAGGTTGTCTCCAGGCCTGTCTATTACAAATGAAGCTGCTATGAACATAGTTGATCAAGGATACCTGTGGTGTGATTGATCATCCTTTGGGTATATACCCCAAAGTGGTATAGCTGGGTCCTGAGGTAGATCGATTCCCAATTTTCTGAGAAACCACCATATTGATTTCCAAAGTAGCTGTACAAGTTTGCAATCCCATCAGCATCAGAGGCATATTCCCCCCTTGCTCCACATCCTCTCCAGCATAAGCTGTCATTTGTGTTTTTGATCTTAGCCATTCTGACAG
This sequence comes from Peromyscus eremicus, assembly GCF_949786415.1. Taxonomy (NCBI): domain Eukaryota; kingdom Metazoa; phylum Chordata; class Mammalia; order Rodentia; family Cricetidae; genus Peromyscus; species Peromyscus eremicus. The sequence goes on along the minus strand of NC_081436.1, from coordinate 44,881,673 downwards.
GAGAGACCCACAGCCCAACCACTGGGCTAAGCTTGGAAAATCCTCCTGAAGAGAAGGAGGAATGATTGTACAAGTCAGGGTGGTCAACAACATCATAAGGGAACCCACAGAAACAACTAATCTTGTCTCATGGAAGCTCACAGAGCCTGGCATAACAGTCAGGGAGCCTGCATCTGACCAACCTAGGCCTTCTATATATGTGTGATGCTTGTGTAGCTTGGTTTACTTGTGGGACTCCTAGCAGTGGGAGAAGGTGCTGTCCCAATACTTTGGCTGACTTTTAAGAACCGATTCCTCATACTGACTTATCTTGCCTAGCCTTAATACAAGGGGAGAAGCTTAGTTCTACCTCAACTTGATATACAATGCTTTGTTGATACAAAGCATGTTGCTTTCTGAACAGAAGCAGAGGAGGATTGGACTGGTGGGGCGGTGTCATAGGAGAGGTGGGGGGAGAGAATGGGAGGAGAGGAGGGAGGGGAAATTGTGGTCAGGATGTAAAATAAATGAATAAATTTAATTAATAAATACAAATTTCATTTTCTTGTATAGTCAAAGATCATACATTACTCTCAAATCTCATGGATTTGAACTTTTTTAAATAAAAGCATTTGGTTGTCAAAAATTATTGTTATTTCAGAGTAATGTATTATTTTAGTGAAACAGTAAAAATTGGCTGATGATTTTAGAAACACACATTCAAATAAAGATTAAGATGATGCTAATATTTCTTGGGCAAGTTTTTTTTAAAAAAGAAATTTAAGCAGTATGATGGCCAATCTTGATTGTTAGTGCAGGGATCTTGAACCAACTAACAGGCATATGTGGATGAGTCTCTGAGGACATTTCTAGAAAGGATTAATAGAGGTGAAAAGACAGTAGTATCCAGTAGGCTACCTGGATACAAGAGTGAGTGAAGGAAAGCCAGCTTCATTTTTCTGTCTGCATTGCTTTTAATGGATGAGTGTGTGGCTGCTGTTGCTGCCATAATCCTTTACTGACATCAAAATCCAGCTTCTTTAGCCTTCCAGTGTGAACTGAAGTCCAGGGATACTCCATGAATTGTCCAAGTCTTCAGTCCTGGATTTTATAGAGTTTCAGGCATTAAGCTCTTACCCTCTCCAACATGCGGATGGTAATTGTTGGACTACCTAGACCCTAGGGTTATCAGCCATTCTAGTAAATTCCCTTTTATACAATAAATACATAACACACACACACACACACACACACACACACACACACACACACACACACACACACAATGCCATCTGTATGATGGAGATCAAAATTTAACAATGAACAGGTAACTTAATTACACTTCACCCCAATTTCATGCACAGGAAGACAGTTATGACTATACATTCCTCGCTCAGCTCTTTGCAGTGTGTGCTCTTGTTACCTAGAACACCCTGAATTCATGTCTGTCACTGGCTTATTGCACTCCAGGTCTTAACTTCCTAGTTAATTCACTTCATACACAGATAACCTTTTCCTTTTTCTTTTTATGCTGGCAACATTACTTCAACTATCCTTCTGCTCTTCTTGGTCAGTGATATCGTTGTTTAACTCATACACATCGCACATCTCCTTTTGTGATTACTCATGTGCTTCTTTCTCTGCTTATTGCCTGATTTTCATAGGGCACGTTCTCTTTGATCTTCAGTATCACAGTCCTTCCAGCACTGACCATAGGGAAGAGCGCTGAGTCGTTACAAATGCTTTGTGGAGAGACACCCAAACAAATAAATGATAAAACAAGAATGCCTATGTTAATGGACATTTAATATGTACAGGCACTAAGATCAAGCAGTTGGTCAATGGCAGCAGATTCAGGAATCAAAAGTAGTTAAAAAGCATTGAGTCTGCACCTGTTCTTTACATCCATCCTTCTTGTCTCACTTTGCAGGTGTGAACTGGCATGGAAGAAAATGTATGTGAAAATGATTCATCAAGGGGTTATGCGAATATTGCAGCAAAAATATTATTTATATGTAGCCAACTGTTTTACACTTGTTTGTGCAAGTTACTCAGGTAAAGCTGTAGGGAATATGCTGCCTAGACATCTATCTATGTTTTTCTTGTATGTTCCTGCACTAAAACTGAAAAAGCCAAGCCTTTATACTGAATAGAATATTGGAACTGCATAGATATTAACTTGGAAGGTAGCTTTTTTGTAGTGCTAAAGCATATTCTATGAAATTCTCAGACTATGTAATTTGTATAAACGTACAGTCTGTCAAGTCCGAGTTTTAATTGCTGTTAGAAGTCATGTGGTGGCCAGAAAGATGACTCAGAGTTTAGAGTACTCATCACTGTCATGGAGTTCAGTTCCCAGCACCTATTTTGAATGGCTCACAACCATTTGTAACTCCAGCTCCAGGGGATCTCACCAACCTTTTTGGCCTCTGTAGGCACTGCACACATGTGCACATACACACATGGACACACATAATTAAGAACAAAAATAACTCTTCAAAAAGAAGTACTATATTATGATATATATATATGTGAAAACACAGCTTAGATCACCAGCCTGGGTGGTGGTTGGGGGCTTCGGTTTACCCAGAGAATGCTTCTCCAAGGATCTAAAATGTGACTGAAACATGATGGATGGGTAGTGTTTTCCCAGGAAGGATTGGGGAAGAAACTGTGTTCTAGAAGGAAGAGCAGAGGTCAGTAGGTAAACAGTGGGTGCATGTGGATTTCTGAGGGTCTCCAAATAGCTTAACATGTTTGGTAGCAAGTCAGGGTGACTGTCAGGGTTGAAGAAGAGGTAAGTAAGTGACAAGATGTGAAAGCCCTGGAATTCTACCATAAGGCATTTGTCATATTCAAGTGGCATGTGGGTGGGCAAAACGGCCTACTGCTATTATTTCATGAAGATCTCTCTGCTCACCATGTGGCAGTTGGATTGGAGTAGTTATAATAATATGACAAATAAATAAGGGATGATTATGAAATATTCAAGTGACATAAAGCTGGGTGGAGTAGTTATAATAATAGATGACAGAGACAAATTAATAATGAATTCACCATATTTGGATATTGAACCCAAGGATAGGTTTATTCATTGGGAAAAGTATATTGAATTTAGCATTTGAGTATGCATATGTGTGTATTTCTTGTGTGTGTTGCAGTTAGTTCAGGAAATGCATGAGTAAAATAAACAAATCAATACAAAATTTTAGCATTTGAATGTGTATATGTTCCTCATGTGTGTGTTTCTTATGCATGTGTTTCTCATGTGTGTGTTTCTCGTGTGTGTGTGTGTGTGTGTGTGTGTGTGTGCACATGTTGCAGTTAGTTCAAAAAAATGCTCGAGGAAGATAAACAAGTCAATGCAAAACTTCAAAAGTAAACAGGACGGGGCTGGAGAGAAGGCTTGAAGGTTCTGAAAGTTTACAGCACTTTCTAGTCTTGCAGAGGATCTAGGTTCCATTCCTGGGACTGACAACCAGACAGAATACTACTTCTAGGGCATCTGATACCCTCTTCTAACCTCCACAGGTACCAGCCATCACGTAATGCACAGATACACATGTAGGCAAAACATTCATACACATGAAGTTAAAAAAAAGTCTATTTTTTTTTCAGAGAGCAAAACCTGTGTTCACGGGGTGTTTGTCACATGTTTGCACAAGTCCTACCCAAGTTAGGAAGATATAAAGGGCAGCATCTCTGTGCTTGCTGTCAGAAGCAAAATGTCCCATCCGTGGAGAGTGACTATTTCTCTAGACTGCTGCCAACATTCTCTTGCATTTCCTCACTAGCTGTTCCACCACTTGTTCGTCCCAACTCCAAATCTGTCCATCTCCAAGTTTCTAAATTTTCTCCTCAGAGACTTTTAATGTTTTGAACCTCTGTCCAACCTTTCAAAAATGCATTTCAACCATGCCTCCAGTCTTCTTCCACCATGGGGAGAGAAAAGCATTCTCCTGAAATATTTTATGTTTTTTCTTCTGGCTTCTAGCACACTACCTGATTTGGAGCATTTAATATCAAAAAGGAGATGAGTGGATGGATGGATGGATGGATGGATGGATGGATGAGCAAATGAGAGAGGTAAACTGAGCAGCACTCTGAAAGAGCTGAGGCGAGCACGTAGACATGTATTCCACATCAGGCAATGGGATGGCAGCTGTGGCATGCCTTAAAAAGAAAATACACAGCCCTGTTATTTTCTGCTCAGAAAAGTGAATGGTCCATTAGTAATGCTTTCATCCTGTCTGCAACCTTCAAATCATATGCACCCTCAGTTAAGATTTTCCCTGTTGAGTTTCTCTGCAGCCTCCCATGTTTTCTCTGTTGCCCCTTGCCTCTGCAGTCTGTGAGGGATCTGTGTCCCTCCCTGGGGACTGTTCTCTGGGAGCAGTCTCTGGAGTCAGGCTCCTGGCATCATCACAGCTGGGCATCAGATGTTAGTGCTGCAGAACAGAAAAACAGTCACCCCCTGCCCCCGCCCCCTGTGTGTTCAGGTTAGAAAGCAGGCACAGACAAATCTTGAAATCCAAACTGAGAACACACGATGAAAGTTCTGTCAGGAGTAAGCCCTGCTGTTGCTGACCGATTTTTCTTCTCAGGACAGCCATTCCCAGGTCCACCCACTATGACTGAAGGTGCTTTACTAACTAGTCCAATCTTTGCTGGATAAAACAAAACCGAAGTCTGGAAGCTCACTTTATTTCATTGTAAAATTGTAACAAACCAAGGCACTGGAGATGCAGTGGATTCCAGCTGATGCTTTCTCATCCTCTCTACATTTTTATTAGCCACTCCCCATTCCCTCAACTTTCCTGTTCTCTAACTGCCCGCTCCCTGCTGAAGCCTTTTTTTTTTTAACCTGTTACAGAGATATTTGCTCATCAAGATTCACTGTTGCTCTATCTATAAGAGCTAGGAAATAGAATGGGGAGAGATGTCCCTCAACTGATGAACAGATAATGGAAATGTGCTACATATATACAATGAAATTTTATCCAGCTATAAAAAAAATGAAATTATGGTATGAGCAGTTAAGTGGATGAAATAGGAAGAAAATAACAAGTGAGATGACCCAGGCAGAGAAAAATGCTCAATGTTTTCCGTCACATGTGGACCTTAGCTTAGAGTCTCTAATGTTCTGTGTTTGATATTCTACTTTTTAAAAAAATTAAATTAATTAATTTATTTTACATTCTAACTGCAGTTTCCCCCCTCCCCTCCTCCCATTCCTTCCCCACCCCAACATTCTACTCTCTGTCATTAAAGTAGAATATGGAAATGCATTTGCTGCATATATGAATCATACATTTTGTCTCTATGACAAATCTCTGAGCAGAACAGGTGAAAAAGGAAAGATTTAGCTTACAGTTTTAGGCTTTAGTTCATGGCCACTTCTCTCTGTTCCTTGTAGTTCATGGCAGAACATTGTAATGGGAGCCATGTGGTAAAGCATAAGTGCAGAGGCAGAGAAAGACAAGGAAGGATCAGAAACCAGATATAACCTTTAGGCTTGCCCTCCAGTGACCTACTTTCTCTAACCAGGCCTCACTTTCTATCATGTCTCAGTAACGAATCCATTAAAGGATCAGGTTGTTAATGAAGTCAGAGACCTCATGATCCAATGACTCCCCAAAACCCCATGGGCTGGCAGTCAAGCCTTTCACACATTAGCCTTGAGGGAATAGTTCAGATTGAAATTATAATACTGGCAACCAAGCCTTTTGCACATGAGCCTTCAGGGAATATTTTAGATTCAAATTGTAACACTGATTTAACTCGTCACTATTCAGAGAACTAAGCTAAATTAAATTTGTTTGGAAATCATGAATTAGGACATAGTTTCTATGGGTGTGACTGAACTTCACACAGCCCACTTACTCTCAACAATATTGCTTTACGAAAGGAAAAAAAATACTTTCTAAAATGTTTAAGTGATCCAAAAAAATCTCCTACGCTGTTTTCATGATTGACTTTTCTTTTCTTTTAGATAGACACACTAATCCAATTTTGGGCAATAAACAAAAGATAAGACATTGTTGGTGAGAGTTTGGAGGTTTCCAATATTACATAAAGGGATATCTGACCATTTTATTTTATTTTGTTTTATTTTTCTGTTCATTGAGAGCTATAAAATGGCATCTTCAGTTACAGAAAGTATTGTCATCTTGGGAAGTGTAAACAGCGTGGTTGTACATGTCTGAGTAGATTGATATCCCATGCTGACACATCAGAAGAGGTAAGAGGAAGCTATTACAGATGACTGAGGCACAAAAGCCTCCCATTTGGCAAGATGGCCCAAATAGCCTTTCTCATAACTAATTATGACGGTTTTCTCAGAAAAAGGTAGAAAACAGAAAACCTTAAATGTCTGAAATGCATTTGGACTTCTGAGGTCTATTTGAAAACATTAAAGATTCCTCTGTCTCTGTCTCTGTCTCTGTCTCTGTCTCTGTCTCCTTCTCTCTGTCTCTCTGTCTCTCTCTGTCTCTATCTTTGTCTCTGTCTCTCTCTGTCTCTCTCTCTCTGTGTCTTTCTGTCTCTGTCTTCATCCCCCTCTCCCACAGACCAGATATTCTGTGATTTTTTTTTTTTATCTCAGCCAATAGTTCTTTTAGAATGACCTGCACTGGATATTCCAGACTGAGATGGATTCCCAACAAATCTTTTTCCTTGGTTGCTTGTGCTCCAGCTGATGCATCGCAAAATGTGCAACCCAAGCCTGCTGATTATCACCGCTTGGCCGGGGACGAATGCGTTATAGAAAAAACAAGCCCATGTTAAGTAGGAAATCTCCAAATCCCAGGTAATAATAAAGTTCTTGGTTGTTTTTTTTTTTTTTACATGAAGCCTTTTACTATGGAATTTTCAAAATAATTGGGAGATAGACGTCTGTGAATCCCAAATGCCCTTGAAAGCTGTGCCCACCACACTTCAGAAAGCTACTAGAATAATCAGATGATGGACAGTTAGATTTGTTTATATCAGCACTGACAGAAGTTTGCCAGCCCTGTGATTTTTGAGCAAGTTTCTTAAGTCCTCTATGTGACAGTTTTCTCATTTGTGAATCGGATGTCATGCTGCTTACTTCAGAGGGTTGTGTGAGGATTAAATGAATGAGTGAATAAATGAATGAATGAGAAGGCTCACAAAATAGTAAGTAAATAACAAAATAGTACAGGTGGAGAGCAAAATGCTCAAAAATAACGGGACTGTTTTTGTCCTGATTATTCACTGTCAGTGTGTCACTAGGATATTCCACGAAAAGAGAGCACTGTGAGTGCAGAGGCTTTAAACTACAGTGTATTACGTTATCATGGTTCAGGGATGATGGGTGAAGTTTTGTTCAAAGAACAGTGGGGAAGGAAGCTGAGGTGCCAGTTGTACAGTACTGAAGCATTCTTAAAGAGCAGGAGCAGGTGGTTTGGGTTCAACTGTGAGGAGACTTTAAGACTCTTTCACAGTCTTAAAACACTTAAATCAGCAGGTCATAGGATCACATCTATGTTTTTACATGATGATAAGAAGAGGTATATAAAGAAAGGTTTACAAGAAGGAGGCATTTGGGATGATATTTTAGAACATTTTGCATTAGCAGTAAATGCAGTATTGATAGAAAAGAAAACAGCTAGAGGAAATAAATGCCTTTGTAAAACTAGTCCATTGAATACATGGATTTGTGGATCAAATGAAATTGTTGAAGTTGTTTGCAGTGTTGGATTCGTGAAATGGCTAAGTAGTTAATTCAAGACAGTGAAATGTGCACATAAAAAGATGTGTTGTCTTCCGTAATTGACATCACCAGTGTGGCATGTTGCCTAGAAACATCTCTTAGGAAGGAACAGAAGAGAACAGAGCTTGCAACTCTTAGGTTTGCATACGCTTGCCATTAGACTGAGCATCAGCATCAAGAAAGCAGTCAGCGAGTAGGGAGTGGTCAGAAGAGAGCAGTGGAAAGAGAAGCCTGAGAGATGAGCATTCCCCAGGAAACATACTCACAGTTGGGATTATTCAGTCATTATCACTTCAAAAGATTCTCCAGGAAACAGTTGTTAGTGCTGAGTGACCTAGTCTCTCCACTTTCAAATGTCCTTCCACTTGTTCCCTGATCACCCCCTTTCCAACCCCCCTTTGCTTCCTCAGTTCTCCTCTAATGCCCTCCTCTGACAATCAAATGCCTGGGTGTGAGTGAACCTAGTGACATCTCCTCACAATGATTTGGAAGCAACTCCTCTGCTACATCCTTCACATTTTCTGGACAAACTACGAAAATGAAACTCTAGAGCTAAAAGTTCTGAGTGTCATTGTGATATTTATTTTTAAGGTACTTTAATTAATGAGTGAATGTATTGCTATGTGCAAATTGAAGATGTACAAGTACAGCTGTGTGGAAGTACTCCTAAATGGTCAAAAGAAAACAATTTTGCACATTTTCTCCATATTGAAGGCTTGGCACAGTCTTATACTTACCTGTGAGAGCTTTATGCTTGGTTCTTCATGCAATTTTCTTAATTGCCAGCCTCCTTGTTGTTACTTGAAAATGTATACTAAGGTTTTTGTTAATTATAAAATCTCACACATCCTAAATGCATCTACCTTTTCAGTTTGGGGATTCAATATCAGTAATATTGAATACTTTTACTTAATCTGTACTGCTAAGCTCCATAACTTACTGTGAAGATTTATTTAGTCCTTGGTATATAGTCAGATCATACCATCTACTTATACGTTGCTGTTACTCAGAGTTAAAGTGAGTGGCTTATCCCATTGACACTGTGTGTGAGAATGATAGTGAACATCACTGCTGTTTCTTAACCATGAAGCCATTGGTCCTTAGACTTCCCACATACCATGAAGTTCTAATTTTAAGTGAAGAAAGTGGATTTTTTTCCCCACTCTTTAATGAGATATGCCAACAAATTTGCTTTTGACCAGAGTTTCCAGAATGTCTCTTGAAGATATCTTCTCCATTTCCTGGCCACTAGTTATATAAATATCTAAAAGCCCGACCATCATGTAAGTCACCAGGAAGGTTACAGGAAATGTTACACACTCAACCCCTTTGCTTTTCTCATCCCAGTTACCTTTCCTTCAATGTTCCCTGGCCCTAAACTCAAATTCTCCATTCCCTAACTATAAAACACAAGGTTTATGTACTGTAGGGAACTCAACAGTGCTCTTTTTGTTATGTCTCTGTATAAATAACAATATCCTTGTTGCAGTAGTTTGTGTAATTTAACTTGTTATATTTGCATAAATATAAATGTTACTATAGACTAGATAACGATGTATCATTCCATTCAGACACCAAAACTCAAAAGCTGTTTGGTGGGAAAAACAAAACAAAACAAAACAAAAAAAAAAAAAAACGACAAAAACAGTCCCATAAAGTTGGGAGTGGGTACTCAACTGCTAGTTCATAACTTGCTAAGGGATTATAAAGCAAATTCTCTTCAGATTAATGCCACTTGCTAATTCTAGGCTGCTTACAAAAAAGCATGAACATATTGGGAAGTGGGCAAAAGGGAGTATTTTGAAGGCCTTTTTTTTTGTTTTATTACTGCTGTTTGTTCTCCTTCAAGAAGGAAGTGTACTGCCATCTTACCATAAGACAATAAAGAGTATTCTTTTAAATTTTTATTTATTCTTATTTCTTTTAGATTTATTTATTTTGTACATGTGAATGTGTATCATATGAGCACTGTATACCTCATCTGTGTATATTAGAAGAAGCATTAGGCCACCCCTAGAACTGGAGGGACCAGATGGTTTTGAGCCAATATGTTAGTGCTGGGAATTGAACCCAGGTCTTCTGCAAGGGCAGTCAGTGTCCTTAGCCACCAAGCCATCACCCCAGCCCCCAATAAAGAGAATCGTAAGAAGTCTATTTTAGTGATTTACACAAGCTTCTGTGACTTTGATAAACTTAATTTTATGAAGGAAGCGTGGAAAGATGTATGTCATAAACTATAACTAGGTTATCCTATGGACATCACTGGGAGCAAAATTATTTTCCTCTATGGAAGAGACCTTGGTTAGTGTATCTCTATAATTTGACTGCCTGGAATATCTATGTGACTCCCACAGTGGGGAGAAATCCTAGGACTCCTGTTATGCGAGGAACGCTGTAAATAGTTTCCTAAGAGAAACTATTGACCATAACATTGGAATTATAGTCAGGGTAATTGATGGAACTCCATAGGCACCAGGTGAAGAAGATGGACAGCAATTGTATATCTGACATTAAAGGGCTCCGATACTATTGGAAGCTCCTCAGGTCCATGTCCATCTGGCTGGCTAGCCAGGAAGCTACAGCTGTGATATAGAAGAGGTAACACAGAAGGAAACTAAAGTTGACTGTAACCCAACTTCCTTGTTATGTCAGGTATTCAGGATTCTGTCAGGACTAATTAGAGAGACAGGAGAAGTTAAAGTTGAAGATCATTTAGGAATATAAAAATGTATTCATAAGGACCTAACTTTATATATTACTTACATTACTAAGGTTCGGGAGAAATTTATGTGGCCTGCCTAAGATTTCAATGAATGGTAGAGAGGAACAACTTATACAGTATTAATTGTCAAGGAGAATGGAATAGCATCTTATAGATGTCCATGTCTACACATCTGGAGCCTTATATTGTATAACATAGAAAAGAAGAATAAAGTTTCTTATTCCTTACAACAGGGAGAGTATCTTGGAGTAACCAGTGTTATCTTAAGTCTTAGCTTTGGCAAAGGAAGAGAGAAGAGTCTTGGTCAGAGTGATGCTATATGAGAAAACCTTACCTGTCCATTGCTGGCTTTGAAGTAATATGGGAGACATGAACCAGGGAATAAGGAGAGGGTAGTTTCTATAAATCTCAAAGTACAAGAACGTACTTTCCTATAAAGACTGCAGAAAAGAAATGCAGCTTTGCCAACACAGTGAGACTCATTTATGACTTTTGAGCACCTTATACTCTCTTATATGAGAGTATAAGATAGTAATTTTTGTTTTTTTAAGAAAGTATGCGGGCAGTGGTGGCGCACGCCTTTAATCCCAGCACTCGGGAGGCATCCAGGAGGATCTCTGTGAGTTCAAGGCCAGCCTGGGCTACCAAGTGAGTTCCAGGAAAGGTGCAAAGCTACACAGAGAAACCCTGTCTCGAAAAACCAAAAAAAAAAAAAAAAAAAAAAAAGAAAGTATGGGTGTGCATGCAAGTGTGTGTGTGTGTGTGTGTGTGTGTGTGTGTGTGTGTGTGTGTGTAGGAGTACAACTGTCATGGTGTATGTGTGGAAGTCAAGGGGCAATTTCTTTTAATCAACTTCTCTTTCTACTCTTCTACGGGTTCTACAGATGAAACTCGTGTTGCCAGACTTGTGTGGCACTTGCCTTTATCCAATAGACCATTCTTACTGGCTCTGAATTTGTTCTGAGTCACAAATTTGCTACTAAATGGCCATACAAATCTCATTCAGACAATGGAGAGAGTTGATAAAATCGGGCTTACAATCCTCAGTTTGGCTGAGCTGCACAAATTAAGGGATCCTATGATCTGCCCCAATTGTATGAGAAGTAGATTTCTTCAAGTGGAGAATATCATGTGTTTTACCTTTCATTAAGCTTGACTTTACTTACAGCGTAAGCCTCTCCATAATTCTATCAAATAGATTGGACCATTTGCTTTAAAACTCAAATTTCTGCCTAGGAAAGTGGTCTCTTCCAATACTCAGCATCATTGTGTTGTAGTTTTCAAAAACAGTTTTCTGAGCCAAAGACGTGATAAGGAGAAATGAGAATGCCCACTATTAAATTGTTTGGGTAATGGCGTCACTCCTCTTTATGAGGTTGGCTGACTTGTGCTTATTTATAAAGGAAAATACCGAATCACTGAGTCTCCGGAAATCAAGGCAAGCAAACTTCTGGGTCTGCCTTTAGTAGAGGAGCATTACATTAATTTACAGGTTATCCATCTATTCTTTTTTTCTGGAGGTAAGGACCATAATAACAATTTTTAAAAACAGAAAACCTGAAATAGTTACTAATTTGGTAACCACAGCCGCCTCACCATGGCCTCATAGAATTGATACCAACATAATAAGTGAGTGTTATTTCTTTCATCCTGTTCTTGGAAAAATATTATATGAGGCAGCATTGCGTACTCTCTATTTGTATCCAGATGCTGATCTTGACATGTGTGCACACATAACTAACCTTCCTACAAGCACGAGATCTTTCCAAATGGTCGATATGGTTGCACTGTCTCCATGCACATCTTACCAGCATCTTAAGGTACAGGATCTGTATTATTCTCCACTCATTCACAGTTTTCATAGCCCATTGCAGTTGGCATTGGGTCAATCAGATAAGTCACTTTTGGCCATAGTCTTGTTACTCATTTAAACATATCAGAGGATCAAAATATTTAATTATGTGATGTATTTCCTGTAAGACTTGATATGGTAGATGTAAATGTTCTCTTGGTGAATTCTTTAAAGTAGGAAGAGGATCTTCGGCACCTGTCTTCAACCTTTGAGCTGCAGCATGAAATTCTTGCTCAAATTTAATGGCATAACACAAAACAGTAGAGAAACATTTTTCACTTATATAATAGAACCCTGGTAGATGAAAGTCATTTGAATGACTCATGTATTCTTGTATTCTTCCTTGTTTACTTACCAGCAGGGAAAGAGAAAGGGAAAGTGATATTCACTTCTCAATTACTTGGATCTGAGCAATGTCCCTTTATCTCTAGCCCACTAGCAAGAACTAGTCACAGCATAACACTCCATGCCAGGCCAGAAAAACCCCAGTTTCTAAACTTGCATATTCTTCCCAGTACCAGTTCCATTAAAAGAGAAGCATGGGTTTTTGATGATCGATTGCAGCCTCCACCATGGAATGCAACTTATATTTGATATAAGTTTGTATGTATACATGCACATAAACACCTGTCACATAAAATCTTTCATATATTTTGTCAGCCTCATATCACTATGCTAAAGTGCAATGTGTTTTATTTTACAAGCAACATATAAAACTTCGAAACTCGTCCAAAGCTCTCATTATCTGATGAACCATTTTCCTCAATTCAGGATACGAAATATGCTCACATCTGTTGTAAATTCAATTATTGGCTTTGGCTCTTTATGTTTTCCTCTCTTGGAGAAGCCTTTCCTGGCCTTTTCTTTTGACTACAACAATGTAACTTCTCTGGCTAATAGATGTTAGAAAACATGCAAGCAAGAGCTTAAAATGCATTCATGCATTTGATGGTTTTCCTCAGGAACCTCCATCATCAGGATTCTAAGAACATGCCACAACTCTATGGTCTTTAAAAAACTAGAGATGTAAAATATGGAGTTGCTAAAACTACTCACCATGCCTCAGTGAAAAGTAGAGTAGCCTTGCTGTGTCCGTGACTGAATCAGCCAAATCTACACATTTCATAATCAGTCCAAGTGTACTGTAGAATGATTATGGACACACTGCACATCACACAGCACCGTTGTGTCAACTGTTAACTGATAAAATATATTTCAGTTTTAAACTTTGCAACCCAAGAGCCACAATAGCCACGATATCACACAATTTCCTCCTTGTGATTTTTCCACATCCTGGTAGGCATTTCCACACTGAATTTTCCAAGAAATCTGTGGCTTATATAATCAAAATAATGACTAGTTAATTCTCCTACAAATGCAAAGAAAGAGTCTTGAGATCAGTCCAGTGCTAAAAGTGGATTGCTGTCATTAGGTGTTGCCGTTGAAGACTATTTGGTATAGTCCTACCAATTCCTATACTATTCATAGGATTCTGGATGCTAGAGATCTAAAAGCATTTTATTCATATTTACTTCCATATCCAATATCCCTCCATCACAGTACCATGTCAGTTTAACTACAACCTTACGACTTGATGCTATAAGAGCTTGTCCCCCAAACTGATGGGCTTGTGTTTGAGAGAAGATCAACATCTAGGAGTCTTTATGCTCCTCTGGGATTTTTCCTGCCAGCCAACTATTTCAGACTCTGAAAGATCTTATAATAAGGGTGGAAGTTCAGAAGCAAGATGCTAGTGCCTACTTGATTTGTTCTCATCTCTGCATATTTCCCCCAATCTTCTTTTTTTTTCCTGTGTAATGTCTAACTGAGTATTAGAATTTGTTTTCTCAGTTTGTAAAACTTTTGTTACACATTTACTTCCATGGGTTAGTATATCCACTACTCCCCAAGGGATGGCCTACACAAGAAAATATATGAATACCAATATAGTATCCACATCTATGAGTACAGAGCTGGCTGCTGGCATTTATAGCATTATATCCCATATTTTGTGAGATTACTGTTTTGCATTGTATCTGTGTGTCATATTTGGGGGTAGTTGCACGTGTGTGTGCCTGTAGAGGACTGAATTTGGCTTCAAAAGTTTTCCTCGATCACCCTCCTCTTTATTCATTGAGACAGGGTTTCTCAATTGACCCTAGAACTTGCCCATGGAACAATATCTAACAAAGGAACTTGCTCTGGAGCTCCCCAGTCTCCAACTGCTTAACCACGCATATTTTTTGTTGGTTCTTATGATCAAGATTATTGTTCCCTTTAATCCAAGCACTTGGGAGGCAGGTGGTTTTCTGTGAGTTCGAGGCCAACCTGGTCTACAGGGCGAGATCCAGGACAGGCACCAAAACTACACAGAGAAACCTTGTCTCGAAAAACAAAACAAAACAAAACAAAACAAAAAATTATTGCTCTGCCCCTTGCTCATCAAGCATAGTGTTCACTAAGCTATCTTCCCAGCACCTGTAAAATTATTTTTGAGTTAATTAATTAAATAGAAGGTAAGTTTTACTGACTAGCCAGGCTTTAGGTGTCATTTACATCAGCTAATGTCAGTCTTTTGTCAAGGATATTGCAAATAGATACCACTAATCTAGTAAAAGGTAGGTTATGCCTTCCCAGTTTCAAAATCCAGCCGTCTTCAGTTGTTTTATAAAAGTATTTTGCTCAGCAGTTTCTTCTTTCCTTTATCTGCCTGTAGCTAAAGACATTTTATTTAAGAAACTTTATCACAGGTCAGCATTTTAATTTCATAAATTTAGAAAGTGAGGTCCAACATGAAGTTATGGTTCATTTGGTGACTAGTAGAGTCCAAGGCAGAAACGATACATTAGGGTTCAGAACCAAACAAAGTGAAAATCTGTGTCTCCAGGTGTCAGGAAGGCTAAAGAGCAAAACGGATGGGAACCATAGCCAGAGAGTGGAAGAATGGGCCAGTGGGGAAGTTGAACCGCACTCTGCTTCTTCCTCCAGGATTGAACAGCTGCTAGAGGATGCTAATGTTTCCTTTTTGGAGCTAAATCGGAATCAACTAAAAGTGCCAAAAATAAAAGATGAAAGGAAAAACATGTAGACATTAAAAGTGATTCTCTTTGCCCAAATAAAACAGATGGCTGGACAAAGGTCAAAGAAACTGACCTGAAGACTGAATGGGTGGTCCCAGGAGAGCCTGGGAGTCGTCACGTTGACTGGTCCAAGCTTTTGAAAGAAAC